>NC_132908.1:56038782-56354938 GCF_047675955.1 Chlorocebus sabaeus | reverse complement strand
CAGACAGGGTGTTTATGAAGGGTTCTGAAGAGGAGTGGATATTTAAGCTAACATTTAAAGGATGCGTTGGAGTTAACCACAAAGAAAAAAAAGAAGAGCAAGTGTTTCACAAGAGGCAAAAGTCTGGGAAAAACAAAAATAAAGCATCTTTGACAGATAGATCTGACAGTGATGACAAGAATGGCAAGAGATGAGATCAGAGGGAAAAGAAAACATTATGATGGGACAAGCAAACCATAATCAATAGCTTGGACAGTATTCAGAAAGTAATGATGAGTTCATTCCAAGGTTAGAATAGAGCAAGGTATAATCATATTTGATTTTCAAAAGAACTTTCTTATTGGGCTGTAAAGAGTGAATTGGAGGGGGGCTAGAGGTGAAAGGCAAGTCTTAAAAGGCACAAAGGTGAGAGTTTAAAAAAAATATTTGTAGACTGGGTGTGGTGGCTCACACCTGTAATCCCAGCACTCTAAGAGACCAAGACGGCAGGAACACTTGAGCCCAGGAGTTAGACAGCAGCCTAGACAAGATGGCAAGACCCTGTCTCTAAAAAAATTAATTTAATTTAATTTAAAAATAAAAATGCATTCACTGATACATAATATTTGTACATATTGATGGGGTATATATTGTACTTCGTTACATGCATAGCATGTGTAATGATCAAGTCAAGTCATTTAGGATCTCATCACCTCAACATTTGGGTTAGAAATATTTCAAGTCAACTCTTCTAACTATTTTCAAATATATAATGCATTGCTATTAACTATAGTCACCCTACATAGCTATTGAACATTAGAACCTATTCCTTCCCCTAACTGTATGTTTGTACCTGTTGTACCAATCTGTCTTCATGCCCTCCCTCCACCACACACATGCTCCTTTCCTAGCCTCTGATAACAATCATTCTACTCTACCTCCATGAGATCAACTCTTTTGGCTCCCATATATGAGTGAAAACAATGTGATATTTACCTGTCTGTGCCTAGCCTATTTCAGTTTAACATAATGGCCTCTAATTCAACCCATATTGCTGAACATGATAGCATTTTATCCTCTTTTATGGCCAAATAGCATTCCATTGTGTCTGTACACCAGATTTCTTTATCAATTCATCTGTTGCTGGACACTTAGCTCAAGTCCATATATCTGCTATTGTGAATAGCACTGCAATAAACATGGGGATGCAGGTATCCCTTTGATATATTTATTTCTTTTCCTTTAGATAAATATTCAGTAGTAAAATTGCTGGATCATATGGTAGTTCCATTTTTAGTTTTTTGAGAAATCTCTCCTTTTTCCACATGCATTTTCTAAGTGGTGTGAGCTAATATTTCATTATGGTTTTGATTTGCATTTCCCTGATGACTATTGATGTTGAGCATTTTTAATCTATTTTTGGCCATTTATATGTCTTCTTTTGAGAAATGTTTACCCATTTTCCTTGTCAATAATGGGATTGGTTGGGTTTTTGGCTAGTGAGTTGTTTCAGTTTCTTGTGTATTTGGGAAATTAGTCTCTTGTCAGATGAATAGTTTTCTAATATTTTCTCCTATTCAACAGTTTGCTCACTCTATTGATTGTTTCTTGTGCTGCACAGAAAGTTATTTTAATTAAGTCCCATTTGTCTATTTTTGTTGACTGTGTTTTTAAGATATGAGCCATAAAATCGTTGCATAGAGCAATGTCCTGGAGTGTTTTCCCATTGTTTTCTTCTAGTCTTTTTATAGTTTCAGGTCTTATTTTTAAGTCTATAATAAATCTTTCATTTCATGTACCACTCTTATGTGGTATAAGAGTTCAGTTGCATACTGCCACATGTAGATATCCAGTTTTCCAGCACATTTTTTGAAGAATGTGTCCTTTTCCCCAACATATGTTCTTGATGCCTTAGTTGAAAATCAGTTGTCTATAAATACATGGATTTATTTCTGGACTTTCTATTCTTGTCTGTTGGTCTACATATCTGTTTTAAACCAATATCATTCTGTTTGGATTAGTATAGTCTTGTATTTTGAAGTCAGGTAATGTGATGCCACCAGCTTTGTTCTTTTTACTCAGAATGTCTTTAGCTCTTCAGGCTCCTTTTTTGGTTCTATATGAATTTTAGGATTTTTTTTATTTCTGCAAAGAAAAAAGTCATCAGTATTTTGTAGCAATTGCACTGAATTCGTAGGTTGCTTTGGTTAGTATGGTCATTTTCACAACATTAATTCTTCCGATATGTGAGCATAGGATGTCTTTCCAGGTGTTTGTGTCCTCTTCAATGTCTTTCATCAGTGTTTGTGGGGAGTTTTTTCTTACAGAGGTCTTTAACCTCCTTAAGTATATCCCTTGAGATTTTTTGCAGTTGTTGTAAACAGGATTGCCTTCTTGATTTCTTTTTCAGCTGGTTCATTATTGGTGTATAGAAATGCTACTGATTTTTGTATGTTGATTTTGTATCTTGCAACTTTACTGAATTTGTTTATCAGATCTCAGAGTTGTTTGGTGGAGTCTTTAGGGTTTTCTAAATATAAATGCACGTCATCGGTAAAGATGGACAGTTTGACTTCCACTTTTCAAATTTGAATGCTTATTATTTCTTTTTCTTGCCTGATTGCTTTGGCTACAACTTCCAGCAGTGAAAGTGGGTATCCTTATCTTCTTGGCATTCTTAGAAGAAAGGCTTTTGCCTTTTCCCTACTCAGTATGATGCTAACTATAGGTTCATCACACATGACCTTTATTATGTAGATGTATGTTCCTTCTGTGCCTAGCTTATTAAGAATTTTGAATCATAAAGTGATGTTGAAGTTTATCAAATGCTTTTTCTCTATCTACTGAGATGATCATACGGCTTTTGACTTTCATTCTGTTGATGTGATGTATCACATTTATTGATTTGTGTATGTTGAACCACCCTGAACCCCTGGAATAAATTTCACTTGATCATGGTGTATTATCTTTTTGATGTGCTGTTAGATTCCATTTGCTAGTATTTTGCTGAGGATTTTTGTGTCTGTAGTCATCATGGATATTGGCCTGTAGTTTTATTGTGTCCTTGTCTGGTTTTGGTAGCAGGGTAATGCTAGTCTCATGAAATGAATTAATGACAATTTCCTCATCTTCAATTTCTTGGAATCGTTTAAGGAGAATTGTTTTTTTCTTTATGAGTTTGGTAGAATTTGACAGTAATGCCATTTAGTCCTTGGCTTCTTTTCTTTATTGGAATAAATTTTTAATGGTTCAACCTCACTACTTGTTATCGGTCTGTTCAAGTTTTCTGTTGCTTCCCGCTTCAGTACTGGTAGGTTGTACGGGTTCAGAAATTTATCCATTTTCTCTAGATTTTCCAGTTTGTGTACAGTTGTTCATAATAATCTCTGATTATCTATTTTATTTCTGTGGTATCAGTTACCATACCTCCTTTTTTGTTTCTGATTTTATGTCTTTGAGTCTTTATCTTTTTTTCTTGGTTAATCTAGTTGGCAGTTTATTGATTGTTTACCTTTAAAAAAAACAACTTTTCCATTCCATTGTTCGTTTGTATTTTTAAGTCTCTATTTCATTTACCTCTGCTTTTATTATTCCTTTCCTTCTAATAATTTTGATTTTGATCTGTTCTTGCTTTTCTAGTTTCTTGAGATGAAGTGTTAGATTGTTTATTTGAAGCCATTTAATTGTTTATTGTTACTTTTTGATGTAGGCATTTATTGCTACAAACTTTTCTTTCATCTCTGCTTTTGCTGGATCCCAAAGCTTTTTGTATGTTATGTTTCCATTTTCATTTATTTCAACAAATTGTCCTTAATTATCTTAACTTCTTCATTGACCCAGTGGTTGTTCAGGAACATGTGGTTAAATTTCCATATATTTGTAGTATCCAGAGTTCCTTTTGTTGTTGATTTCTAGTTTTATTCTATTGCAGTCTGGGAAGATACTTCATATAATTTTGATATTTTTTAATTTGTTGAGACTTGTTTTGTGGCCCAACATCTGGTCTATCCTTAGAGAATGTTTCATGTGCTGATGGGAAGAATGTGAATTTTGAAGCTGTTGGAGTAAATGTTCTGTAAATATTAGGTCCATTTGATCTAAAGTCCAGTTTAAATCCAACGTTTCTTTATAGATTTTCTGAGTAGATCATCTGCCTAGTGCTGAGAATGGGGTGTTGAAGTCCCCAACTATTACTGCATTAGAGTCTATCTCTCCCTTTACATTTGATATTTGCTGTACACATGTGGGTGTTCTGATGTTGGGTGTACATATAATTATGATATCTTCTTGCTGAAATGATCCCTTTATAAAATGACCTTCTTTGTCTCTTTTTACTGTTTTTGATTAAAGTCTGTTTTAACTAGTATAAGTATGTCTACTCCTGCTCACTTTTGGTTTCTGTTTGCAAGTAGTATCTTTTTTCATTATTTTACTTTTGATCTATTAGTGTCTTTACAGGTGAAGTGAGTTTCTTGTGGGCAGCATATAGTTGGGTCACTTTTTATATCCATTCTGCCAGTCTGTATTTTTAAGTGGAAAATTTAATCCGTTTACATTCAAAGTTATTATTTATATGTGAAGACTTACCCCTGTCATTTTGCTAACTGGTTTCTAGTTGTTTTGTCTACCTTTTGTTCCTTTATTTCTCTCTTATTGTTTATTATTATAGTTTAGTGGTTTTCTGTAATGGTAACATTTGACTCCTTTCTCTTCCTCATTTGTGTGTTTAATTTTATAATCTACCAGTTAATTTTATACTTTCATGTGCTTTTATAATGTTGACATTGTGCTTTCACTTCTGGGTGAAGCTCTCCCTTAAGCATTTCTTGTGGGGCCAGTAGAGTGGTGATGAATTCCTTTTCTAGGAAAGACTTTATTTCTCCTCTATTTATAAAGATAACTGCTGAGCATAATAATATTGGCTGACAGTTTTTTCTTTCAGCACTTTGGGTTTCTGAAGAGAAGTCAGCTATTAGTCAGATGGGGGTTCTCTTATGTGTGACTAGATGCTTTTCTCTTGCTGTTTTTAGAATTCTCTCTTTTTCTTTGACTTTTGACAGTTTGATAATAATGTACCATAGAGAACAGTTTTTTGGGTTGTATCTATTTGGGGATATCTGAGCTTCCTATGTCTGGATGTCTAAATCTTGCTAGAGTTGGGGAGTTTTCAGCTATTATTTTGTTGAATAGGTTTTCTGTGACTTTGGCCTTCTCTTCACTTTCTGTTTGTCTTTCTGTGACTTTGGCCTTCTCTTCACTTTCTGTCTCTTCAAATATCCACACTCAAAGTTTGGATATTTGGTCACTTTATGGTGTCCCCCATGTCATATAGGCTTTGTTCATTTTAAAATTCTTTTTTTCTTTTTCTTTTTGTGTCTGACTGTGTTATTTCAAAAGACCTGTTACCAAGTTCTAAAATGCTTTCTTCTATTTGATCTAGTCCATTGTCGAAGCTCTCAAATGCGTTTTTTATTTCATTCATTAATTCCTTTACTTTCAGGACTTCTGTTTGGTTGTTTTTCTTATCTCTCTTTGACGAATGTCTCATTCATATCCTAAATTATTTCTCTGATTTATTTATGTCATTTATGTGTGTTGTCTTGTATCTTAGTGAACTTCTTTAATATCATTATTTTGAATTCTTCTTCTAGGATTTTATAAATTTCTTTTTGATTGGAATCTGTTGCTGGAGAATCATCATGTTCTTTAAGAAATATCATACTTCCCTGCTCATGTTTCCTGTGTTCTTACATTGATATATGTGCATCTAGAGTAAGAGGCTCTTCTTCCACCTTTTTTTTGGATTGCTTTTCGTAGGGGAGGACTTTTTCTTGAAGCTGTATCTATGGCATTGGTTGGACAGGGTAATTTAGCTTTGATTCTGGGTGTGTGCTCTAAACATTTCTTTGGCTATAAACAGCATCAGCAGTATCTATAATTTCTCCAGTGGTTTATTATAGTTGTTAGTTCAGGATGTGGTGAGGCTTTGCTGGAGATGGGGACACAACATGTGCCAGTATTCAGGTCCCAATGGTGACAGCAGTGGGCCAACAAGGCTTGTTCTTGGAACTCTGTGCAGCATACATAGTCACCAGTGTTATCAGATATGGGTGGGCTGATTCTTGGCCTCTGGGTGGCTTTCCTTTGTGTGTGTGTGTGTGTGGTTTTGTTTGTTTGTTTTTTCTTTAGACAGAGTTTTGCTCTTGTTGCCCAGGCTGGAGTGCAAAGGCACAATCTTGGCTCACCGCAACCTCTGCCTCCCAGGTTCAAGAGATTCTCCTGCCTCAGCCTCTTGAGCAGCTGGGATTACAGGCATGCACCACCACACCCGGCTAATGTTTTGTATTTTTAGTAGAGACGGAGTTTCTCCATGTTGGTCAGACTGATCTTGAACTCCCGACCTCAGATGATCCACTTGCCTTGGCCTCCCAAAGTGCTGGCATTACAGGCGTGTGCCACTGCGCCCGGCTAGGTGACTTTCTTAGGTGCCAGTACTGACAGCAATGGGTTGAGTTAGTGGCCAGGTCCCAGGCCCCTGGGCAGCATGTGTTACATGGGCAATAGTATAGTGGGGTGGGAAAATATTTTAGATTCCATATGGAACACGCTGTTATTAGCAATGGCTGTGACAGGCTGGGTAGGCCAATCCCCAGGCTTTCAGGGTGTGCATGCAGTTGGGTGCTGAATGTGGTCATGGCAGAAAGCTGAGTGGGTGTGTCCTCAGTCCTCCAGGAGAAGTGCACAGACAGCCGTGATGGACAAGCCAAGGTGATCCCCCAGGCCTCTGGACAAATGCTTGAGCATGGAAGGGGCAGTGCCAGGCTAAGCAATGCTTTTCTCAGACTCTCTGGTGGTGTGCACAGGCACATGGGCCACTGAAGTCAACCCCAGGCTCCTGGGTCTTGTACTTGGGTGGCAGTGGAGTAGTGGAAGTGGATAGGAAGAACCTGTCCTCCAGGCACTTGTGGTGTATGGTGGCCCTGCTGCTGGAGGCAACAGCAGGGTTGCTGTCTATAGCAGAAGCCCCTGACAAGTGGCTCTCAGGTTCTGGGGAACACACACTTTGGCCCTCAGCAGTGGCAGCACATGGGGAGAGCCATTCCTTAGGACATGTGTAAGTGTGCTATGTCCTTGCTGCTGCAGGAGAGGGACAGGATTGCCATCAGCAACAATGGCTGGCCCCTGGCAGATGGCTTTGAGGCTCTGGGAGCACTCACTTCAGCCCCCAGCAATAATGGCACATGGGGAGAGCCTTTCTTTAGGGCGTAGGTGTGCTGTGGCCCTGCTGCCTGCAGGAGGGGGACGAGTTTGCAATCAGCAGTAGTGTCCCCTGGCAGATGGCTCTCAGACCCTGGGAGAGTATGTTTTGGTGCCCAGCAGCACTGGCAGTGGGAAAAAGAGAGACTGTCCTCAGGGTATTTGCAAGTAGACTTTGGCTCTGCTACTAGAAGAACAGGAATGCTGTCAGTGGCAGTGGCCCGGGCAGACAGCTCTCAGGCTCTGGGGAGCATAGACTTTGGCTCCTTTTGTCCCAGGCATCACCTTCCTATTGCACTGCCCTGCCAATATCTTGAGATGTAAGACACTGTGTAGGCTAGAGAGCTTGGGACCTTGCAGCATTGCTGGGTCCGACCCGTGTTACACCACTGCAGTCCTCTGGGTAGATGTGGGGGGAAATCAGTGGAGCTCCACAGATATGGAGATGCAGGTGCTGTCCAGCCCTAGAGCAAGATGCAGTCTCATGGGTGCTAGGATCTCAAAATGGCACCACACTGCAGCTGCTTAGGGCTTGGAGGGTGTGTAGGACCCAGCATGAGCTCCTTCTCTGGAGCAATGTCATCACCCATTCTCCAAGCAGCTCCCTATGCTAGTCTAGGGGCCCACAGGAGATGAGAGGCTCTACTGTGGCTAGAATTGCAGAAGTGTATGGTGGAAATGTGGACTCCTGGGGATCTCTCACTTGCCCTTTCACTGCACTGGGGAGTCTCTCCAGACTCCCAGCCAGTTCCAGCCAAGCCGGCTACCTCACATCCCTATCTTTTTACGCATCAGGTGTTTCCTGTCACTTATGTGTTGAATTCCAGTGTTCTCTCTTAGATGCTCCATTTCAAATGTGGTAATCTACTTGCCATTTTGGCTCTTCTTCGTGGAGGAGGTGAGTACCAGATGTTTCTAGCCGGCCATCTTGAAGCCCCCTCACGAAGATGAGTTTAAAGGCTGATAGAGATGTACAGGTAAGAGATTGATGGTGGTCTGCAAGAATTGAGTCACCATGGATATATGGATATACAAAAAAAATTTTGAAAATATGTAGGAAATGGAATGGACAGAACTCTATGATGTGATTGGTAAGTTGTTAAAGATGAAGCTCAGGTTTCTTCACTATGCAAATGGAAGATAACTGGATCATCCACTGAGATAGGCATAGCTGGAGGAAGAGCTACTTTCTGGGGGCAGCTGATAGGCTCAGTAATTGACCTATTTTATTTGAGGTCCTTTGTGCATTAAGGTGTCTGCATATCCACTGATCAACTGGAAGTACATGGAACTTAGAGATGTAGGCAGAAATAAAGATTTTTTAATTACCAGCCTATAAATAGTAATTAGAAGCAAAGATAATAGTCAAGAACATCCAAAGAGAATCTGCATACTGGAATGAGAAAATAGCTAAGCACAGATCCCTGAAGAACAATGCATGAGGCAACCAGTTTCAGTTACCTGGAAAAATCACATCCTTTAAAGAAAAAAATTGACGTTCCTTACAGAAGGCATTCTTTAGAGAACAAAACTGAAAATAAATATTTTAGTTTAATTTGTGCATTGGTCTAATTAGTGATACTAAGTCTTGAAAAAATATCTTTTTTGTGGGGTTAAAAATAATGCAGAGGCTGGGTGTGGTGGCTCACACCTATAATCCCAGCATTTTGGGAGGAAGAGGCTGTCGGATGACTTGAGGTCAGGAGTTGAAGACAAGCCTGGCCAACATGGTGAAACCCCGTCTCTACTAAAAATACAAAAATTAGCTGGGCATAGTCATGGGCACCTGTAATCCCAGCTACTTGGGAGGCTGAGGCAGGAGAATCGCTTGAACCCAGGAGGTGGAGGTTACAGTGAGCTGACATTGCGCCATTGCACTCCAGCCTGGGCAACAAAAGGGAGACTCCATCTCAGAAAAAAAAAAAAAAAAAAGAAGAAGAATGTTGGGGTCTAATTTGATTCCTTGATTTAATGCATCTGACAACTCATAGAATTTAAATATATTTTCTGAACCTCAGGTTTCTCCTTTATAAAAGACACAAATCGTAACTCAGAGAATGGCTGTGACAATTAAATGCTGCTCCCATTGGCTGAGCTGGAATCACTTAAAACAGTACCTGGCACATAACAGGAATTAGCCTAACTACTATGTTAGTCAGTTACTTTGGAGTAGTTACCATTCTGTTCATTAGTTTATCCAGATAGGGCAAATGAATTAGTAAAACACATATACTGTGTATAAAAATAAATATATAAAATTTTTGTATCTATGTGTATATTTTATAGATATATATGCAGTTGACATATATAATATAGTATAAATATAGATACAAAAGCTTTTATCTAGTTGTTTTATACATGTATATAAATATAAATTTTGAAATTAGACCTAATCTAAGTTGTTTAATCAGTTTCTCCATATGTGAACAATATTTACTTCTAACTATAGCTCCAAAAGAGAAATTGCCTGTTTATATTCAGGGTTGACTTGGTTTCATGTGCCATAATAAAGAGTCAATTTCTGCAGTTTATTGACTTGGCCATTGGGTAAGCCAAATCAACCATTAAAATATCATAGTCTGGTAATTTAAATTTCACAGATATAGCTCAACTTTAAAAAGTGAAATAAAATTTCAATCTGGATTACATCATTGGATTTTATATTTTACATTTTGATTATTTTGGTATAGGTTTGAGATTGATATTACTGACAAATGAACATATTTGTTATTCAATTTAAAATGCTGAAAAATGAAAATATGTTATTTTGTGTCATCTAGCTTATGCTCAGTAAATTCAGGGTGATAATTACAAGGCTTTAAATGTAGTAATAACTCAAGTTAAAGGATCACTGCTTCTCAAGGACCCAAGTCCTGGATTGGCGGAAGCCATTTTCACAAAAGACACTAGATCAGTGATTCTCAAATCTTTCTGTTGATAGAGCAATTGGAAATTATGATGCTCTGAAAAAACACCATAAATTCTAAGATGTTAACAATAATTAAATCTATTATTCTTATGCAATCAATGGCATCTTATATTAGTAGGTAATATGCAAGTGGCTAAGGTTATAAGCTCTGAAATCAGACTGTATTTTACAAATACTGGAACTGAGACATAGCTAAATTAAGCTTCTTGCCCAAGGTCATATGATTATAAAGTGGCAAAGTAAAAATTTAAGTCCAGGCGACATTAATGGCAATTCTGTCAGAGTGGTTGTGAGACTTAGTAAGTCGTGGAAAGTGTATAGCACCATGCCTGCTGTGGATGTCTATTGAGCCTTTACTAATATAGACAAGACATTGTACTTGCCAATACTTAAAACATAAAGGAAGAAGACAATACGAGTGAGGAAATTCTACTCACTACATTAATTGTTCTCCTGAAACTTTAAAAAGTTTTCTTTCACTTAAGGGCAGGATGGTGTTGCTGCTATATTTTCACATGGTCACCAGCATAGGAAATATTTTCTGTTTGATTTAAAAGGTGGGTCCTAGAAGAAAACTGCCTGGAATTTTAATCAGAACACTGACATTGAAAAGTTGTGTGACCTTGACATATTAGATAATGTCTCCAGACTTCAGTCACGAAATGAGAATTATTAAAATACTAACCCGAAGAGGATTAAAAGAGTTAGTAGGTTTATGTGTACAATTATGCCTGGAACTAACAGGGACTCAATTAATGTCATCTATTCCTATCATTATTTCCAAAGAAGTCTTCAGTACATTGCAAATTCAAAGATTAAGAGAAACCATTTTTATACTAATATATAAACACATACATGCACATATGAAATCAGAAAATTCCATTTTCACCTTGAATAATTCACATAACTTAAAAGGCAGGCTATTTTTATATTTTTCAAACTAGAATTTAAAAGATAAACTAACTCTTTCTGTGTAGACTATTATGATAGAGAAAAAATCTGAAATGTACAAATGATATTACAAAGAAAAAAATAAAATTGTAAGCATTTTCTAACTAAAAAGCAAAATATATATATATTGGTGCTTTGTGTACCTGCTCCAAGAAACACTTTTCTCCCAATTCTTTATGGGTCTGCTTTTTTCTCATTCTGGAAGTCTTGCTTGAATATCATCTTCTGAGAGAGAGCATCCCTGACTTCCCTCCCCTATTAAGAAAATCCTTCCTTTTAAAATTTGCAATCAAACCATCATCTTGTTTATTTTCTTCATAATACAAATAACAACATGTAATTAATTTTTTTCTATCTCCCCTGCTAGAACAAAAATTGAATTAGGAGTGGAATTTCTCTATATTGTGTCACTGTTTATTCATTAGATGCCTAAGTCAGTATTTGGTAGTTACGAGCATTTAACAAATATTTGTTTATTAAATTAACGAATGACCCAATGTCTTTATAGTCCACTGTCACTTGATGCTTTATCTGTAGAAAGATCCAACAATTTGAACCTGAATTAATAAATTGCAAACTTTGTGTATTTTTGCTTAGCCCATGTGGACTTCTTTGAGAGATTTGCAGGGAGTTCAGGGACTCAAATGAGTAGTATGGACAGAGCTTAAAAGGACAGACAGAGGAGGCCCCTGGGGAGATAAGAGGGAGTCCCCAGTAGGTAGGGTGGACACAAAGGGAAGTTTAAAATCCATAGGCCCTGGGATTATCAAAGCTAATTTTAGCTCCTGCCTGATCCTGAAATAGACTTCCAAGTGGTCTCTTTGTCTCAGCTTCCTCTTCGTAGTTGCCAGATTTCTGAAATAGAAACCTTACCAAATTGGCTTGCTCGGGGCCCAACAATGGCTCCACGAGGCTTTCTGAATAAAGAATAAGGCTTGTGTCAGAAACATCAACTTCTTTGTCAGGGTCCATAAATCTCTAGTCTTCTTTCACATCTTCTCCATGGACTCAGGACTATTATGGCAGATACATTGGGTGGAATATTTGCAGTTCCAAGAATATCTCATTTTCTCCTACTTATCCATAGCTTTGTACATACTGTTCTTCTGCCTGGAATATCCATCCTTATTTTTCAAAACTTGTTTAAGTACTTTGGATTCAGAATGGAAATAGATATTTGCCCCTTTATGTGGCTTACAGATACACTTTCTCTTCTTCGTGGTCATCCTTTGGATATCAATTGGATGAAACACACACACATACACAAAAAATTTAGATATCTTTACTTTATCAGCATTAGGCTTCTGAGAAAGAGGAGTCAAAACATTTACATTCAGGATTAAAAACTTTCTCTTAGCTACAACAAAATCTGTACTACTTTCATGGTTATCAATTGAGATAATATTTCAAAATTATTATGTAGAGTGTTATTAATTCTCTTTTTGTAATATTATGCTTTCCAATTAAGCCCCGAGGCCTCTCCGTGCAATTTCCTCTGTAGTCATCTATCCCTTGATGGCCACCACCTAGTTAATATCCACCAAAAACTGTCAAAAGCTTGCAATTTACTATTATTATCATCATAGTTTTTGTTGTTTCTTAAGGGAGTTTAAATTTTTGGATAGGATATTCTTCTGCAGTTTCTGCAGGAGAAAAAGAAAGCCACTATAAGGACTTATATTCACATTTCAATATTCAGTTATTGAGGAACTAAATATAAGTCATTGTGTTGTATATGAACCAGGAAAATTAGAGAGACAAAAAGAATGGGAGAGAAAAAAATGAATACATGTAAAGGGGTGTGTGTGTGCGCACGCACATTTCTAAATTACATATGTAAATTGTTTTGATATTTAAATTAGATAAAAATTACATAGGAACACACACACAGAATTGATTCTTGTTATTCACAGTAGTTATGTTCTACAGAATTGACTCAAACACTGAATTAGCAAATACTGAACGATTGCTCCTAGGGAAAATACAAGATTAGGTTCCTGCAAGCCTCTTGTCACAACATTTTCATCAAACAATCAATATATAGCCTGGTTTTGTGTACACTTCCACTTAAAGACGCCTTATTTAATATATAGTTCATTTCACAGCCAACAGCATTATAACTCATCCCTAAATGAAGCTTATCTAACACATGTATTTTCTCTGTAAGGTACATCACAGCCTTCTTGTATTTAAGAACACCAGACAGCACCTTCAGTATTATGTTTAGGGACTATTTTAAACATCAAAGGCGCCAACCAAATACACAGAAATGCAACAAATTTGGCATTAAATAGGCCAGGAAAGGGCAGTTCATTGCAGTATGAGATCTCAAAACAAGACGGCAGAGTGTCACCTTGTTTAAGCTCAGCTGGAAACTGGCATACTAGATGACTCCAAATATTCACCACTTTGCACATGTGCATGTCGACAAATGACCTCCAAAGCACCTTGACTATTGATATTGGGGTTACAAATAAATTTTAATGACCAGGTGAATTTGAAAATTTGCATTATTTGAAACTTGCAAGTAATGAAGACTGTGTATGTGTGCATATATATATATAAAAATATCAAAAATCTTCCACATGAATGATGTCTGTAGAATCAATGTTCAGTTTGTATCCTATTTGCCTGTCACATAAGAGGAGCTAAGAAGTATGATTAAAATAAAGGAAAGAATAGTAATCTATTGTTTTTCCCATGTCATCTTTATTTAATCATGGTCCTTAAAATGACAACTAGAGGCTTTTTTAGAGAAATTATGCTTCCATTACTTCACATTCTTTAAAAATCTATAACATTGTTTCATTTTCTAATGATAAAGATATATTTTTGGTAAAAATACGAAAAAATTCAAGAAATATAAACACCACCATTTGTATGGTGAGATAAAGATCATTAAAAATTGGACACATTTCTTCCCAGTGTTTTTTACTGCAATGAGTAAATAGGCATATAAGCATTTTTAAAAATAAAATTAAAATTTTACTTTCTAGCTTGCTTTTATTGTTTTTTTCATTAACGCTGTAGCAACGTTCTCCTTATCACTGTATTACAGCTTTAGATTTCTGCTGATCTCTCTTTCCAAAAGGATATACCCAGATATTTGAGGTCACTAAATGCACTTTAGATGCAGCAATCTGCTGCCTTTGCTGAATAAACGCATATGAAGGCCCCTACTGGGGAGACTTAGAAAAAAACTATTAAGACTGTACTGCTTGATTTTTTCTTTAATTTTTATATTCCTTGAGAGATTCTCACTTAACTAAAAAAAAGGGAATCATTTCCAAAGGTGCAAGGAAGCTTACACTAAAATAGATTGCCTATATCATAATTGACCTTTGCATAAATGCATGTATTTCATAGCAATTCAGCTCAATCAAATTTCCCAGGAAGACATATTCACATAATGCAACACCAGAATTAAAGTTTTAAAATGTACATTTTAGTACCTCTCCAAAGCCAAAAAGTTCAATCTCTGTGTTGAAGCTCTCATAACATTATTGTTTTTCAGTACAATGAGAGTTAATGTGGACTTTTCTGCCTTTGTGAATTATAAAAGGTATTCTGGGCTAGGAGAAGGAAGCAATTTCTACTCTTGTTCTCTTAGGGTGTTGCATGATTACCTTCAAACAGGCAATTACTGAGCAAACTTAATCAACTAAAAAAATTTAACAGTATCATAGCAAAATTCTCAGATAACCTCAACTGATCATTAAAATTTCCAGTTTTTCTTTTCTAATATTTTATTATTTACCCTAACATGAAGAAATGACATAGTTCCAAGTCCAGAAAAACTGAGATAATTATGAACAACGAAGTGAATTGAGTCAATTTCTTAAAATACTATAACGTATGTATAATTTGTTTATTATATGAAAAGAATTAATTAACTAACTCATAGGAAAATGTTATAGAGGGAAAAATTAATATGTCATACACTGACATATTCTGGATTCTTTGAATGCCTTTTAAATTGCCATGTAGTCATTAGTTAATTGTTGAAATTAAGCTAATTTTAGGCTGTTAATCCCAAAATGTATTCAAAAGGTTAATCATTAAAAGTTATTTACATACTGAAATGGATTAACATGGGAACTATTTTTATTAACTATAAATTAAAAGGAATTTTATTTCTGATGCCCCAAAAGTGAAAAACAGTATTGCCTCTGCATGTGAAAGTATTTAAAATCTTGCTAAATATCATGGCCCTTGAATTTGGCTCAACAGAACTGGATTCAAAACCAAACTGAAGACTCCCAATTCAACAAGCCAAAAAGGGTGATGATTTCCTTCATTTGTAGAAGGCGTCTCGCCTCTCTCACAAACACTTACTTGCATCATTGGACCTTACGCAAGTTTTTCTACCCACTCAGTGTAAGTGTTTGCTCCTCGTCATGGAATATTCTTGTATAAGGAATGTTTTTTATCCACCGTCTTTCAAACAATCAACAAGTTATACTGACACTACCATGGATTCTAAGTCACCCCGAATTGTGCTGCCTTGGTAGTTTCTTCATTCCCAGAGGAAGAGACAGTAAAATGTATACTTTTACTGCCATTAAGTATGACATCTAACATTTATTGGCTACTTATCACATTTTGGATCTTGGTTAAGCAGTTTGCCTACATCATTTCATTCCAGCCTCACAAAAACCATACAAGATCATTATTAGTTGTACACTCTTTGGGGAAAGTTCATTACATTTTACATACCTTGGTTTTCCCATAGGTAAAATGGGAGCTATTAGTAAGTAGGCTGATTAGGTAGAACTAAATGAGAAAGGTAAGATTCAAATTTAGGTCTGCAGGTTCTTCCTCAAGCTTGAAGTCAAGCTTACCTTGCATTTTAACACTTGTTGCTGATTGACTTTGTACAAGTAAATAACCTGCCAGTTTCCACATCTGCACAATAGAGATAATGTTACTCACTTTACAAGGATATAGACAGGATCAACTGCCATAAAATATGTGGATCACAAAACAATTCATGTGGCACATCCTTGGAGCATCGCAAATGTTAATTTCCTTACACAAAGATATAAGCTATCAGCATTACGACTACAGTTAGTAAAACAACTGGGATGTGTGGCATAAAAATCACGTGCATTACATATGATGGAAATAAAACAAAATAATATAAATCAACATCTTCACTAGACTAGGCTATATGTTCAACACAGCTATTGGGCAACTGCAAGGAACAACTCCAGGAAATAGTCGTATGTAGCAGAGCATGATGTTGACAGTAGGGACTGACTGTCAAAGCAAAAATTGCACCATACAAAGTTAAACGGGCAAGAAGACTTTATTCAAGGCTATTGCAAGGGGCAGGGAGAAGTCTGAACTCCATTCCACTGAAACAAAGAGCAGTATTTTGAGTGCTGGAGTGAGAACACAGGCCATCTGCATTTGCTAATTTGCTTTAATCCCCTAAAAAGTAAACTTTCTCTTATCTTTATGACAGGAGGTAGTTCTATAACTTGGAGCAAGGCACCCACTAAACTTAGGTTCCTACTCTTTCACAGAAACTGGGAGATAGGGGTGTTATCTCCACTGATGTTTACATTTTAAAGAGATGTGTCCTACATCCTTGAGAAAGACATCCCTGCATTGTCTAACCTGCAAGAGGTTTTGTTTTTTTGTTTTTTGTTTTTTTTTGAGATTAAGTCTCACTCTGTCGCCCAGGCTGGACTGCAGTGGTATGATCTTGGCCCCTTGCAACCTCCACCTCCTGGATTCAAGTGATTCTCCTGCCTCAGCCTCCTGAGTACCTGGGACTACAGGTGCATGCCACCACACCCAGCTAATTTTTGTATTTTCAATAGAGACTTTTAAAAAAGATTTACATACATCTCCAAGAGGCAGAGAAAGAATATACAATTACAGGAGAATGTTCTTTAAAAAATGCTCTAAGCAAAGGGAAATCTGGGTCTAGAGTTAGGAAGAACCCTGTCCAGAGTTTAGTCGAACCGAGGGGAATGTTCAGGAGGTCTTGGTCAGTTTAACACCAATGAGGGAGGATGGGTGATGGGCACGAGCTCCACCTTCTCCTCATATCCAGCGCCTCAGAGCACTCCACACTATGTGCCAACTTTTCTACTCATTACCTCAACAGTTTGTTCCAACAACCAAGTAGAGAGAAAATCTAACAATTCATTTCAGAGGAGGAGAAAATAATCTGAGAAACCTAAATTAGTCACACAATTACTGAAATCCTTCAATCAGTTAATGACACAGCAAGTTGGCATCACATTTAGGTTAAAGACATGCACCTTGGTGTTTTCTTTACAATACCATAACAATCCTCATAAAAATATTTTTAAAAGGCATCAAGAGAGTTAAATATAAATGAGTGGAGTATGTATTTTTAAAGCAATGGAAATAGTTGACCAAAATTTTAAAATATATTTTTCTAAACAGACCTGTATTAAATGTGCATGAACATGTTGATTTATGGCAATATACGGTTTGGTTTGTAAGCTCCGTCTTACTGTGTTTCAGTTAGAGAAAAAAGTCTTCTAATTGTCTGAATTGTGTTGACTAGAAGTCTCCTGTGGAGTCAGTCATGTCACTTGGTTTATTAGTTAATTAAGTGTCATTTTATACCTTATTTTCTAAATTCCAGGCACCCAAAAGAGCTCACTCTTAAGATTCTCCTTTCTATCAGATATCTGCATAATTAGTCTCATTTTAGAATACCTATTATTCCATGCACAGCAGAACAGAACAATTAATTGGGACCACATGCAATTATGCTGAAAGGTCAGGTGCTACCCATAATAAAACTCTGCTCAAAAGTGTGTTTGGGGAGAGCATTAATATGGTTATCCAGGAGAATTTTTAGGGGCAGAAAATCTCCAAATGCAATTAAATGGGCTGTAAAGTAATCACTTGCAATTTTTCATTTTTAAAGCAAGAGACTTTTTGAATGTTGAATTAAATGAATACTTCTAAGACCAATCAACTTTAGGATATTTACATCAAGAGGTGACACATTCATACCCTAAAGCAGAAAGCACATTATTTGGCCTGAAACTTCCTGTGTGAGTTTCAAGTTACAAAGAGCTTTCATGGAGCAGTTGCTACAAACCCCTCAAATACAGTTAATAGTAAAAGTGCTAGCTTTATCCATCTCAGGCAATTTCAACAATATAGCCATAAAAATTACAGTTAGAAGTATGGATGTGTGGATTATAAAGTATCCCCAGTACTCAAATGTCCATGAATTCATAATTCTGTGTTCTTCAACAATATTATGTTTGCCTGTTAAATGCAAATTTCTGAAGTAGATTTCACTCTGGAGGAAGTTCCAAAGATACCTCTGTCACTATTAAAAGTATATGCATATTTTACAGCCCTAGGTAGGTTTATAAAATGCTCACTGTTTCCCTCACTTGGAAAAGATTTTGCTGATAAAAGAAAAATGGTAGAGACAAAAATGCAGAAAAGTACAATAAGAATTGACAACAAAACATTTTTCTCTGCAGTAACCAATTTCGCATATCTGTGTACACAAACAATATTTTGGTTTCATAAATAAGAAATATTTGCAACATGAATGATGCAGATATCCTTATTTATTTCAAGGTAACAAAAAGACAGTAGATCTGGAATATTTATAGATTTAAGCTTTGTTCAAGGATTGTGCATGCATTACATCAGTACCTACTATGTGTTACAGCAGTGGTTGTGGAGATAAAAACATAATTAAGACATAGTCATTACTTCAATGATTTTCCTTTACAATGAAAATATTGAGACTCCATTTGCACACCATATAAAGGCTTACACTCTGGAAATTAAACTGATCTCAATTTCAATCCTGGTTCACCTTTTTTACTAGTTGTGTGACCTTAGGCAAGTTCCTTAATCTCCCTGTGCCCTCTTTTTCACATTTATAAAATGATCATTTAAATAATAATAACTACAAAGACTCTAAATTGCTAGTGGCGGATTAGTTAGCTCAAACTAGGTTAAACTAAAGGAACACTTATTTGCTCATATAGTCAAAGAACAGAAAGGTTAAGGTAGATTGTCCCTGAGGAGGTCTCGAACCTAGGACTCAAAATCCTATGGATTGGAGAATTCCAAAGCCCATTTCTTTATTCATAATTGGTACATTCTCATCAGGACAATTTGCTCCTTTCTGTTTCTCAACCCTAGTGGTATTTTTAAAGCTCTTGTCCCACCAAATCAAAGGGAAGCTTCTCTTCCCTTAAAAAAACAAAATTAGATACCAATGTAAATTTTTTTTAGAAGGAGTCTGTACAAATAACTTGAAAGTTACACATAATTAGGTTCTTGATAAATCCACCTCTTAGTAAATCACAAACTCCTAGGAGCAGGGACTTTTGCTTCTTTAATATGTGTAACCCATCTTTCATCTACTTAGTAGGTCCTAAGTCAATGCCTTGTATTATGTGTGTGAGTGGGTCTGGTGATGTGTGTATGTGTATGTGCATTTGTGTGCATGTGTACATATGAAGAATTTTGGCCATATCAATCCCCACATGAAAACCTCTCAAGGTCTGTATATTTCATAGAATACAAAGTCTAATCTCATTAGCATTCAAGGTCTTTTGGGATCTGCCCTACAATCTTCCTCACTCACTGTTCCCTTCAGTTGCATCTCATTAACTGACATTTTCAAACACGCTGGACACTGCTCCATCTCCGAGCTTATTTTGAGCATTTCCATCTCCTTAATGTGGTTTTTCCCATTTCTGCATTTCAAAAGCCCTTCTCATCGTTTGGGGCCCAGCTCAGGTATAATCTCCACCATGAAGTGTTCTCTGACGTGCTTCTTCATAAGTTCTTTGAACAGACATATTTAGTATCTAACACTATCCCAAGTGTTTGGGATAAAATAATGAATGAGATGCACTTCTTCCTTTGAGGAACTCACTGTTTAATGGGATAAATTTTTCAATTACGATATGACAGGGTCAGATGGAGCTAGGTATACAGTACAAAGGAGTCACTAAGTCCGAACTAAGGGTAGCAAGGGAGGCTTCCTGGGGGATGTGGTGACGACTGTTCAAGTGCTGTTCTTCCAGTGTGTTCCTGTTCAGGTCTCTAAGAGACACTCAGTGAGGGTCTGCAGTGTGGCTAGTTGCATGCGTCATTCTTTTTAATTAAAACATTCATGATATTAAAAATCATCATAACAGGCCAGGCGTGGTGGCTCATGCCTGTAATCTCAGCACTTTGGGAAGCCAAGGCAGGTGGATCACTTGAGATCAGGAGTTCAAGACCAGCCTGGCCAACATAGTGAAACCCCGTCTCTACTAAAAATACAAAAAATTAGCCTGGCGAGGTGGCAGGCGCCTGTAATTCCAGCTACTCAGGAACCTGAGGCAGGAGAATCGCTTGAACCTGGGAGGCAGAGGTTGCAGTAAGCCGAGATCACGCCATTGTACTCCAGCCTGGACAACAAGAGCAAAACTCCGTCAAAAAAAAAAAAATCATCATAACAACTATTTAAAAAAACTTCATTTGGAGTGCTTACTATTTGCCAGTCCCTGTGTCAATTACTTTCAACGGATTACCTGATTTAACCCTCACAGCTGCATCTCTATGAAAAAAAATAAAGGGCATCAATGTGATTTTCTATGACATGTTATAGGCCAGTCTAATCAGAGAAACCATTCAAGCAGAGACAGTGATTGCCTCAGGGAAGGGCACATGAACTCACCTGGACTAATCATTTCATCCCCGGGATCACTGTGGAATTCAAAAGCCTCTAAGCATTTCTTCAGGATATTTCATCTCCTTAGAAGACTGTCTCTACTTCATCCAACCAGTAAATTCCTGCCCATTTTGCAGAATGTGGCCAGTTATCTCCTCTTTGATTTATTCTTAGACCCTCATAGGTACTCTCCCTCTTTTATTTATATGTTTTTAAACAGTGTCTGGCTCTATAGCCCAGGTTGAGAGTGCAATGGCACAATCTCGGCTCACTGCAGCCTCGGACTCCTAGGCTCAAGTGATTCCAGCTCAGCCTCCCAAGCAGCTGGGACTACAGGCATGTGCCACCACACCCTGCTAATTTTAGTATTTTTTGTATAGATGGGGTCTTACTATGTTATCCAAGCTGGTCTTGAACTCCTGGGCTCAAGTGATTCTCCCACCTCATCCTCCCAAAGTACTGGAATTACAAGCATGAGCCACCAGGTCTGGCCCATTCTCCCTCTTTTAACCACATGATCTTCTTAAACTCATCTCCACTATGACACTTCTCATAGTGTTAGTTGTGCATATATTATTCAATAAAATATGATGTGTGGAAGGTAGAGCGCAAGGCTTATTTATTTTTTCATTACCAATGTTAATTCCAGTGCCTTACATATATTGATAAAATGAACAAACGAATGGATGAGCATATGAATGAAGTATAAGTCTCAGCTGGATACAATTTCTCATGACATTTACCAGCAATAAATAGGTTTCCAACTCAGTATCATCTCGTATTATTTTCTTAGGATGTCTTGGGTCATTTTTCTCACTTATTCTCCACATGTTTATTTCTATTAACTACCCAACACTTCTCTTTGTCTATTTTTCTATGTTACACTAAAAATAAATCACGATTGTTGGTGTATTCCTGCTGAAGTCTGTCATTAATTCCACCCAGCTTATGGAATAGCTGCATTGAGAAAGTAATAAGGGGCCTCATTGTTGAGTTTCCCCGTTAACTTCCTCGGGAAAATGTTAGACATTTGGTGCCAATCGTCTCAGTTAACAACAAACTTAGGGGATGAGATGTCAGAATCATGGGCCTTTATCTGTGTCTTATTATTAGTCTTCCTGAGGATGGAAGGGAATATTTGGATTCTTCTGAGTGAAAGACAGTGAAGTAGATGTCTCTGACACAGAAATCCACCATATCGGAGTTTCTTAGCAATGACAATCCTGTCACAGCTGTTAGAATTTATGCCTTTATCCATGTGACATTTTAACAGGAGACAAATCCAAGTTATTACAAACAGATATAAACCATTCAGACCAAAATGGCTTGTATTAGCAACTTCATCCTGCTGACAAGCCTTGTTTCAGAAATTTGTAAACATTATTCTTGCACATTTGTTTTTCCCCTCTACAAACCTGAACCTACGTCAGGCTTTTATCCTATAAAATTTAAAACTGCCAGTTTAAAATGTTTATTTACTTACATCCTAGGATGTAAGAGATGGAAATATATAGCCATTTAACCAGCCAAGTGATGGAGAAAACGGTGGGTGGCTGTTATTTGCTTGATTTTAGTATTCTGTCAGTACCAGTGGTTTTCGTATCACATTGGAGAGGGAGCTGTAGAAATTGAAGAATAAATTGAATGGATATTTGGGAAAGACATTTTAGTGGGAGAGTAAGAGCTTTCAAAGAATTACTCGTGTATATATATTTCCCACATGACTCTGAATTCTTTATTTGAACTGACATGGTATGGCTAAATATACTACTATCCTGTTTGCCTGGTCCAAGCAGACAGAAAAGGTGTGAAATTTAAACAGTATATGAAGAATAGGACAGCCTGCAGTTCTTAGGTCTGTAATGCTGAAAATCTATAGATACATATCTCTAGCCCTAGAAAACACTTGCAATTATTCTTACTTCTCTTCCCCTGATGGGTAAGTGCTCTGCTAATAGAGCAATGATGCTTGCTGAATGAATTATGAAGAAGGATGGCTTTTATTTTCCTTTGGATAGGTAGAACTGTTTCCAAGCCAAAGGTAGAACAATAAATGCTATTGTAAAGATACAGTAAAATGATGTGTGCCAGACAGCATCAAAAGGTAGAAATATCCAATATCCTGGAGAGTTATTATAGTAGGTATTTGTACCTTGGTACCATTTAGGCTTCCCAGGTAGGATTTACTTACATGAAAATATAGTCAGTTTTGCCTTTCTTGAGATTGTCTGACCACATTGAACAGAAGAATGAATTGAAGTTAAGGCCAATAAGAAAGATGGCACCAGGTTAGTCAATCAGCAATCTGCTTCTTTTCAGGTTGTTCCTAAAAACAATGGTGTCCACCATTCCCTGGCTTACTTATTATGGTTTGTGCCCAGTCATGAGCAGAAAGGAGTTGACTCTAAATCTCTACAAGATAGCTAGTAGTGTCTCTGGGCTATCAAGAGCTCTGAAAAGACAGCTTTCAACTAAGACAGTAGTGTTCACATTTTATTTGTTTTATCACCATTTGATTAAACATGATCTTAAATGTAAATTGAATGCATAAAACATATAAACCGAAGACATCAATCCAGTTGTTGCTGAGGTAAAGATACCAATGAATTGGCCGGGTGCACTGACTCACACCTGTAATCTCAGTGCTTCAGGAGGCTGAGAAGGGAGGATTACTTGAGGCCAGGAGTTCAAGGCCACCTGGGCAACATAGTAAGGCCTCATCTCTACAAAATAATTGTTTGTAATTAGCCAGGCGTAGTGGTGTACACCAGTAGTCCCAGCTCCTAGAGAAGCTGAGACAGGAGGATGACTTGAGCTCAGGAGTTCAAGGTTGCAGTGAGCCATGATCATGCTTAGGTGAAAAAGTGACACCCTGTCCTTTACTTTTTCCTTCCTTCTTGAGGGAAGCTGTGAGACTACCAGGCATATCTAAACTATCTAAACTCTGGCTGGGTACAGGGTCTTACACCTGTAATCCTAGCATTTTGGGAGGCGGAGACAGGTGGATCACCTGAGCTCAAGAGTTTGAGACCAGCCTGGCCAACATGGTGAAACCTCGTCTCTACTAAAAATATAAAAATTAGCCACATGTGGTGGTGGCCACCTGTAACCCCAGCTACTTGGGAGGCTGGGGCAGGAGAATCACTTGAACTCAGAAAGTAGAGATTGCAGTGAGCTGAGATCATGTCACTGCACTCCAGTCTGGGCAACAGAGCAAAAACTCCACTTCAAAATAAATAAATAAATAAATGACGTAAACTGTACCAACTAATTAAAAAAAAAAAACCCACTAAGCAAAGGGCCCACTTTTATTTATTCATTTTTATTTTATTTTATTTATTTATTTTTTTGAGATGGAGTCTCGCTCTGTCGCCCAAGCTAGAGCGCAGTGACGTGATCTCAGCTCACTGCAAGCTCCGCCTCCCAGGTTCACACCATTCTCCTGCCTCAAACTCCCGAGCAACTGGGACTACAGGCGCCCGCCACCACACCCGGCTAATTTTTTGTATTTTTAGTAGAGACAGGGCTTCACCGTGTTAGTCAGGATGGTCTCGATCTCCTGACTTCGTGATCCGCCCGCCTCGGCCTCCCAAAGTGCTGGGATTACAGGCGTGAGCCAACGCACCTGGCCAAAGGGCCCACTTTTATAATGAAGGCTAGAATAATGAGAGGATGACTGGGCTGACACGAAAGAAAAGTGTTTAAGTCCTGGCTCTAACATAGGCCTGATACTAAACAGAAACATTTGTAGAGTCCTAAATAATATAAGAGATACATTCTTACCTTTGTTTTTCATTTTTCTTTTTCACAACATAAAATTGACTCACATTTCATCAAAAATTAAGGGAAGTGGCCTAGGTCATATAACTAAGAAATGACCTGAAAAAGACCATATTCTAATTCTGATCATTCAAATCAGGTGCTCATCACAGTATATCTTCTTACATTGTTAATATTTATTCAAGATTTAGCTCAAGAAAGAAGAGAATCTTGGTTTGGAGTCATTTTATAAAAGGAAAAAAAGGATGAAGAATGAGAGGAAGAAAGAAAAAGAGAGGACTAGCGAGAGGAAAGAAAAACACATTATTCTGTTGCCTTACATCCCTGGTCTTTTAAGCTATCTTTCTGTAATAATTATTGTACTACTTTCTGACACTAGGATGCTTTGCCCACTCAGTGCCCATGAAATCTCTAAAATAAATGTCATGGTAACAAACAAACAAAAAAAAAGCGTGACAATTACTTTCTTCATATGATTCTTCAAACAATTCTTACTCTCAATATGTACAGGAGAAAACCAAATAAAGTGGCATCGTATCCATTTTTCAAGTGTGAGAACTGGGGCAAGGAATAGTAGTCAAGTGATATAGTAGGTGATATGGTTTGGCTGTGTCCCCACCCAAAGCTCATCTTGAATTGTAGCTCCCATAATTCTCATGTGTTGTGGGAAGAATCTGGTGGGAGGTAACTGAACCACATGGGTGGTCTTTCCCATGCTGTTATTGTGATAGTGAATAAGTCTCATGAGATCTGATGGTTTCATACAGGGGAGTTCCCCTGCACATGCTCTCTTGCCTGCTGCCATGTAAGACGTCCCTTACTCTTCCACCATGATTGTGAGGGTTCCTCAGCTATGTATAACTGTGAGTTAATCAAACCTCTTTCCTTTACAAATTTCTCAGTCTCAGATATGTCTTTATTAGCAGCATGAGAACAGACTAATACAGTAAGCATAAATGATAGCCCACTATATTTGTCAGGGTTCTTCAGAGATAGACTATAGACAGATACAGTCTTTTGGTTTACAGATAAGCCAAAAGACTATAGCTACAGATAAGATACAGATATGGATGATATAGATACAGATATTTGAGAAGGGAATTATTAGGGGAATTGGCTCACAAAGTCATGGAGGCTGAGAAGTTCCATGACAGGCTGCCGGTTAGCTGGAGACCCAGGGATGCTTGTAGTATAGCTCAATCCAAGTCCAAAGGTCTCAGGACAAGGGAAGCTGGCAGTGTAACTCTCAGTCTGAGGGGGAAGGCCTGAGAACCCAGTGGGCCACTGGTACAATTCTGGAGTCCAAAAGCCAGAGAGCCTGGAGTTCTGATGACTGAGGACAGGAGAAGAGTGTATCCCAGCTCCAAGAGAGAGGAAATGGTCTTTCTGTTCTGTTCAGGCCTTTTCTGTTCTATCTGGCTGATCGGATGATGTCTACCACACTGAGGACAGATCTTCCCCACTCAGTCCACTGACATATGGGCCAATCTCCTCTGGACACGCCCTCACAGACACACCCAGAATTAATTCTCCACCAATTATTTCAGGTAATCTGTAATCCAGTCAAGCTGACAACTAAAATTAACTCTCGCATCTACCCAGATCCTTTTCTCTGCTTGTCTTGCGCCTAGGCACCAGCTGTTTTGAGTGTTGTCTGTCACCCTCTTCCGGGAAGTGCCTCCTGCTGATGGAAGTTATGGTGTGTGGAAACGAGGCTGGTTCATAAATGATGACAACACAGGGACACAAATAGACCACCCTCTTTCCTCAAGGTGAGACAACTCTGTGGTTTATGCATAAGATGAGACTTCCAGTATGACAGAGCAGGGATGTTTAGAAATTCTCTCCACATAAAGCAACTATGAAGCTGGACAAAACAGTCAAAAATAACCATTTCAGAAATCTGTAATTTGACCAAAGGCAAGAAGCAAGTCAGAATTCATGCTCTGGACTGTTCCTATTAGCTCCACACGCAGCCCCCTCCCCGCCGCACCCCCCACCCCCCAGCCCTGCACCCCACCGTGCAACACACACTCCTCAGCTCTGTGACAGCACTAGTTCAACTTGGCAAGGCAGAACCACAAAAACCACAGCTTTGCTTCTGCTGCTAGAAGGGGTTCACTTGACTTGGAGTTTAAAAACTTCAGTTTACAGAGAAGATCTTAGAGGCAAGCAAATACGGAGATAGTGCTCCCGCTAGCCTGAGATTGTGGTCCTGTTTGGAGTAATCAATGGATTTAGGGAAATAATCTGAGATAAGCCTGAGAAGTTCGTCACACAACCCAGACTGATTCAAGGATGAGCACATGGGCAGCAGAGATGGGAGAGGGTTTAACCCACAGATACGTTGCTGGTTAGTGGACATTCTGTGGACATGCAAAGAGATGCAGAAAATCTCAGCAGAAAGTAAAAGTCCGACCAGATTTTAACATGGCCTGAAGTTTTTAATGTATTCCTGAGTCTGGAAATCCATCCTCAGAAAGTGGAAGCCTTGCTGGTTCAAAGCATTTGAACACAACCTCCAACCAATGTTTTGACTAGTCACTCTGCACACATAGAGGCTAACCTAGGAAGAGAAGTTTAAAAATAGAAGTGACTGGGCGCGGTGACTCACACCTGTATCTTAGTACTTTGGGAGGCCGAAGCGGGCGGATCACTTGAGGTCAGGAGTTGGAAACCACCCTGACCAACATGGTGAAACCTCGTCTCTACTAAAAATACAAAAAAATTAGCCAGGCATGGTGGCAGGCGCCTGTAATCCCAGCTACTCCAAAGGATGAGACCGGAGAATCACTTGAACCTGGGAGGCAGAGGTTGCGGTGAGCCAAGATCATGACACTGCACTCCAGCCTAAGCAACAGAGCAAGACTCCATCTCCAAAAGATAAGAAAAAAGAAATAAGAACAGAAGCCAACTAAATCCAACGCAAGCAAATAAAAGAAATAATAAATATCAGCCGGGCACGGTGGCTCACTCCTGTAAATAAACTTCTCCTCACAAGGTCAGGAGATCGAGACCATCCTGGCTAACCTGCTGAAACCCTGTCTCTACTAAAAATACAAAAAATTAGCCAGGCATGGTAGTGGGCGCCTGTAGTCCCAGCTACTCAGGAGGCTGAGGCAGGAGAATGGCGTGAACCAGGGAGGCAGAGCTTGCAGTGAGCCGAGATCGCACCACTGCACTCCAGCCTGGCAGCCTGGGTGACAGAGCGAGACTCCGTCTCAAAAAAAAAAAAAAAAAAAAAAAAAAAGAAAGGAAAAGAGTAAATTTAATAAATATCAGTAAAAACTAATGAAATACTGAAAAACAACAGACAAAAGAGAAAACAAAAATTGCTTTTTAAAAGATCAACTGACACGCTCTTACTTAAATTGACCAAACAAATAGGAGGGAAGACTCACATTGCCAAATTAGGAATGAAAGAAAGAATATCATTGTTGACCCTACAGAAATTATAAATTTATGAGGGACTACTATCGACAACTTTATGACAACAACTTAGACAACTTAGATGGTATGAACAGATTTCTTAAAAAACTGAGGTTACCAAAACTGTCTAAAGAAGAAACTGACAATTCGAGTAGGACAGTAACATGTACATAAATTGAATTAGTCATTTAAAATCTTCCTACACTGAAGGTTTCACTGGTGAAGTCTATCAACTATTCAACAAAGTAAGTATCAATCCTTTAAAAATTCTTTCAGAAAATAGAGAGGAAGGGGACATTTCCAATTCATTCTTTGAAAATAATATTAGCTTTCTCTAAAGCCAAACAATGACATCAAAAGAAAATCCATATTCCTTATGAATATAACCACAAAAATACTTAACAGTCACAAACTGAATTCAAGAACATATAAAAATGATTATACACTAGGCCATGTTGGGCATATCCAGAAATATAAGATTGATTTGACATTCAAATCTCAATAATGTAATATGCCATATTAAACAAACATAAATCAGGTGATCATCTCAATAGATGCAGGAAAAGCATCAGAGTTTTCGGAGGAGTGTTACCTATGAGTTTCTCGCATGACACTGGGAATGGACTGGCAGATTGATACACTGGGTTTAGAAGAGTAGAAGTGGTAAACGTCCTTTCATATGGTGACAATGTGGAATTCTGAAAGGCAAAGGAGGTGAGGCCTACATCAATGGGACACTTACTGGCTGTGTTGCTTCCGTTCCTGGATGACATGGTGATGGGTGGGGTTCCATTACGTTTAGTTATGGTAGTTCTTCCTCCTTTCACAGGCCTTCACATCTCCCTAGACACAAACCCATCCCAGAATTGGTCTCAGGTGAGACTCAGCCAACTGGTTCTTCAGAATCCTGACACTCAACTAATTATTCTTTTTTCCCCCTTATCCAACTGTATGACTGCCATCACTAATTTTAGAATGCAAATAGACAAGCTCTTCTCATTCCCTTTCTCCAGGAAGTATGGACTGTAGAATGTCTTAGTACAAATTCAAGTTTAATCATTTACAAAGTATAGAAAGAATTGATATCTGACTCTATGGATTAAATGTATTACTCATGTGACCTTAGGCTCTCTAAACCTCGGTTTCTATAGCTATGACAATTATAGTAACAGTAACTATCTAAAACAACTATTGTGAACATTAAGGGAGGTAAGATATGTAAAGTGCGTAATATGTATTGGGCACTAGTAAGAATTACATTAATTTTAGTTATTTTGTTTTTAGATATGATATTTGTCCCTGAATTTTAAACTTTTCACATAGCCTTCAAAGAGCTTTATATTCTGGTCTGAATCTTCCTTTTTAAACCCATCTCTTACTGTATATCTCCATTCACCCTGAACCTCAGCCTAATTGAACGACTCAAACTTACTTGGACAGCATATAGCTTAACTGTAGGAAAAACACTATGGCATCAACAAAGTTAAACAAACAGTTTCTTACATATTATGTTACTTTCAGCAAAATGTAATTAAAGTGATTTAAAGACACTATGAATTTTTGACAGTTGTCTCCCCAGGGGACTGGCTTGATGTGATATTAAAATACACTTTATTTTATCTACTGGAAATTCAAGAGGAATGCTCTCTGCAATTCAAAAGGGATGAAAATCTCAGAATAAAAAATTCATTTTCAATCCCTGCAGAGTTCATTATGAACAACAGAGTGCTAGAAATTAAAACATTTAAATGCATTTAATAAGGTTCTATAATGGAATGACATTCATGTTTAGATAGATTCTCTAGTCTTTCTCCCTCTTTCATCTCTCTAAATTCTATGGTTAGGGAAAAAGTGAAATACTGATGTCATTTAATTGGTTAATTATGGCTAGATTCATCAGCAAAGTAAGAGAGCTGAAGCAATTATCTGGATTATTAAAATTTAGAAACCTTCCTTCCCCCTGATATCTTGATATCCCAGTCAAAGTGGGTCATGACTATTACATTAATTGAGACCAAACTATTTGTGGTTGCAGGAATGTGCATGCTTAAAAAATAAAACTAGAGTATTTAGGCCAGAATTAATTGAATCAGAAGAGGAGATTAAGGCAACATAGAAAGTTACTTAAATTTTTAACTTTTTTCATCTTCCTTCATCTACTATACTTTAAATTACCTATATATTACTGAAAGAAAAATACTTTTGCCTAATTATTCATAGAATTGGCTTAAGGCCGTTCTTCAACAAAATGTGTGGTATTTGTTTTGAAATATTTTTTAAATGGTTTTGAAATTTTCAAAAAGAGTTTACTATATAATTCGTGTTACTATTACAGCTGAATATATATTAGTAAAAAGAAATCCTCAATATTGGTAATACCTTATTCTCGGTGTATTTGTGTAAATGTGGGTTGACTCCCTTGATCAACTTTGAACATGGCCATATTCCACCTTTAAATTGTTTATCTTTACACCGCTGAGTAAATTTCAACATAAGTCTAATTCAAAGAATAACATGTATGTTTTTCCTGTCTCTTATTATACACCTTCTGCATTATACTATTTTTAAATATCAAGGAAAAATAAACTTCAATAATCAGATTATCATAATAATCAGAATTTGGTATTATCTATAGAAACTCTTTGTCCTAATTAGTTTCTTTTAGGAAAAAAAAAATACATTATCCACACACATCTAGTAGTTATGATTTGACAATTTGTACCTCAAATAACCAAATTTTATTACACACACATTTCCTATGTTATTGGTCAGGATACTTAGTTGCTGTGAAAAGCTCGGGGAGAGACTTTAGATGGACTTTTGAATAATCATGTCATCAGGAATTTGACATGCTTACTCACCTATTGATTCTAAATTCTATTGTGTAAACGTCTCACTCAGACAGGCTGCCCTTCTTGGTGTTCTCTGTAATTTCTGTGTTTAAACTTTTCAGTTCAGTAACTCTTGAATAAAAACAAGTGGCTATTTTAAATAACACCAACAGAAGTCCCAATATTAAATCCCACCAACCTGATTTAAGTTCCATTTTCCATTTCCCAAGCAAGTAGTTGTGTGCAGAGAGTTGCGATGCTTGGCTAACCTAGATTGAGTTGTATGTTGACTCCCATACCTGGTGTTGGGATGAGCCTCACTCAAAGTGCCCTGTATTAGTCAGATTTTGCTTGATTATCCGGCAATAAAAAAGAACTTAAAACCAAAGCTCACAACAACAAATGTTTCTCATTTGTGAAATTTGTGATATCAGTTGTGGATAGACTATGGCTCTGTTTCTGCCCACGTCTCTTCTCCATTCTGGGATCTAGGCTGAAGGAACATCTCTATTTGGGACATGCCACATTGAAGAAAGAGAATAAAGAGCAAGAGATTTTTTTTTTTTTTTTTTTTTTTTTTTTTTTTTTTTTTTTTTTTTTTTTTTTTTTTTGCCTGTAAATGACTTGAAGCTTCGGCCTGGTACGGTATATGCTACTTCTGCTTACATTATACTGACCAAAGCAACTTATAGGGAAAAGCCTAAGAATGAAATAGGGAAATATTAAATAACACTTCTCCTACTGAAAGAAACCGTCGTGGCAATGGATAGGGGTGAGAAGTCTTGTTCCTAGAAAAAAGAATAAATTTAGGATAATACAATCTGCCACATACATACTTAAAGAGTCAGAAAGTTTCATTCCACAAGATTTCCTACAAAATTACAACAGATTTCCACTACAATCATCTACTCTCACACTCTGAAGCTCCAGCTGAACTTTCAGTGCAGAGTATCTCTCAATCCTAAGATACCTAACATTAAGGTCATATATGTGAAAGATTAGTCAGAATGTTGGGTGTCCCATACAGGCTAGATAGGGTGATGTGTAGCAACATTAAAACAAGAAGGAAAATATGTGCTTCAGGAGCTATTTGTAAGCACAATATGGAAGATCCAGAGTGAATAACTGGACAACAAAACTTAAAATCTGAGCTGAAACAGGACAGAGGTAGATCTACATAGATTGACTTAGCAATTTGAGAACAGTAAGTGAAAAATACAAAGTGAAAACAGGAAGAATGGCAAGTTTAGGACTAAACTCCAACATGCTGTTCAGTTTAGTACTTTAGTAGTTCTTCTTTAGAACTTTAGCACTAAAGTATTAAAGTACTTCTTTTTTAAAGTAAACAAAACATTATTATAAGTGCCCTTTCTTCCAGAATCTCTAAAATTTTTCTTGGACTCAGGAACTATTTTCATTCTATGTATTTAATCTCTGTCTAATTGATCTCATTGATTTGATATCTAAGATCTAACAAATCTATATATCTAACTAATTCAGGACCATTTATCACAGTAGGACCTTTTGGTAAATCAATTGGTCATATGTAAATGAGTTTTTTCTAGGCACTCTAATTTTCTCTATTTTTTTTTAAAAAAAGCTTATTAACCTTGAATCAATGCTGCAGTCTTGGTTACTATTGCCAGCAACTTTTGATCAAAAATGGTACCCTTTGATTAATTTAAGCATTGGTCCAATTAGTTATTCCACAGTGGGAAATTACTCACAATTAAAGAACTAAACAGCAGCGAACACATTATCCATGTATTGACAAACAAGATGCTTAAACCTAACAATAAAGCTTTTAGGAAGGCAAGAAATTTATGTGTGACAGCTCTTCACTTAGAAATCACAATATGTGACCACCAGCTCTAGCATCACCATGCTAATTTGGATCTTAAGGAAACATGGTGATGAAAGAAAGCACTTTTTTTTCAGATGGAGTCTCACTCTGTCACCCAGGCTGGAGTGCAGTAGCGTGGTCTTGGCTCACTGCAACCTCTGCCTCCCCGGTTCAAACAACTCTACTCCCTTGGCCTACAGAGTAGCTGGGACTACAGGTGCCCATCACCATGCCTGGCTAATTTTTGTATTTTTAGTAGAGATGGTATTTCACCATGTTGGCCAGGCTGGTCTCGAACTTCTAACCTCATGCGATCTGCCTGCCTTAGCCCCCCAAAATGCTGGGATTAGAGGTGTGAGCCACCACTCCTAGCCTGACAGAAAGCACTCTTCAGGGGAATGTTCTTCCAGCTGATTGTTGATGGTGTATACACCAGAAAATAAATAAAACTGGACAACTTGAAAATAAAAATGAGACATAAAAAAAAAAACAGCTGCTCTTTTCTCAGTAAAACTGATAATTACAGAGCCATGCAGTTTGTTCTGCTACTTACATTACCCATATTTCATAATCAACATTTTGAGGGCTTTTACCACTTTTAACTGTTTTGCAATTGATCTGATTCTTCTAAAGAGTTATGTATTTCTGAGATGAGGTTGTTTTTATTTGTTGATTGCCAACAAGCGGCAAACAATAATAAGTAAAGATGCCTGCGTTAATCTGAGTGGCTTTTCCAGGGCTTTTCAAGCTTTAATGTGCATATGATTCAGCTGAGGATTCAGATTCTGATTCAGTAGGTCTGGAATGGGACCGAAGAGCATGCATTTCTGGTAAGTTGGTCTGATGTTGATCAGTTCACAAGTTAAACATCACGTCAATGTTGCTGTTCTGCAGACCACACTTGGAGTAGCAAGTGTTTACACAAAAACTGGGAAATATTAAGTCAGCATCAGGCTGGGCTTGGAAAGTGGAATACCAGCACCATTGGTAGGACTGGAGCCCCATTTTTCAAGGACTAGCAACTCACTGACTTAAACTGCGGATTTTATGTACTATCAAATAAGAGACGCCTTACTGTGGGTCTCTGCATCTTTACCCCTGTGTTATTTGGATCCTAATCACCTCTTACCCCAAGCAGTACAGCAGCCAATTGACCAGTCTCCCTGCTCCCTCTTGTGTCTTTTTAAAGTTCTTCCCCAGGCCAGGCGCAGTGGCTCATGCCTGTAATCGCAGCACTTTGGGAGGCTGAGGCTGTCTATGCTTCTTGACTATCCAAAATCTTTCTGCTATTGCTACATTTTTATTTCCCTTGGACCTTAGTTTGTTTGGTCTTTTTGTTTTTGTTTTTGGTTTTTGAGACAGGGTCTTGCTCTGTCACCCAGACTGCGGTGCAGTGACGTGATCATGGTTCACTGCAGCCTTGACCTCCTGGGTTCAAGTGATCCTCCAACCTCAGCCTCCCAAGTAGCATGGAACATGGGCATATGCCACCATGCCTAGGTACTTTCTAAATTTTATGTAGAGAGACAAGGTCTCCCTATGTTGCCCAGGCTGTTCTCAAACTCATGGGCTCAAGTGATCCTCCCATCTCAAGCTCCCAAAGTGGACCTTACATTTTTTTAAATCTTTGCATTGCCACTTCCTTCTACTGCTTGACAGGTAACACTCCATCTCTGAGCAGATGCTTCAAAGGGTGGCTTCCCAGTTCATTTAGAAAGACATACTAAATCTTTGATAAGGCCTTAAAAAGGCCTTTTAATCTTTTAATGTCTGATCAAACTTTAGTACCTCACTTATTTAATCAGGTGACCAAAGGGTATTGGGAGAATGTCAAAGCCACGGGCTTGAATGTACCATGGTGAGGTCTGGATTCCAGAATCTTCGTGTCTCAAATGTCCTGACTCAATGGAAAACTACAATATATGCATGACTTTAAATATAGTCAGTGTTTCCGCATGTTCTCACTGATAAGTGGGAGTTGAACAATGAGAACACATGGACATAGGGAGGGGAACATCACACACTGGGGACTGTTGGGGGGTGGGGGGCTAGGGGAGGGATGGCATTGGAAGAAATACCTAATATAGATGATGGCTTGACGGGTGCAGCAAACCACCATGGAACGTGTATATCTATGTAACAAACCTGCACGTTCTTCATATGTATCCCAGAACTTAAAGTATAATAAAAAATTGGTATTGGAACTTCAAAAAATATTTCTCTGATGAATTGCTGATGTGTAACTCTGGTGTACTATATAAAATCTAGATACCAATCTCAAACTTCTTTTTAGTTTTTCCATAATAAATATGTATTTATTTTAAATTACTGGAAAAGGTAAACATTAATATAACTGCAATACAGATATAGAAAATCTATTTTTAAAATGTTTAGAGTTTTTGTGTGAATTATTTAACTATTTTGGGGGAGATCCAAGAATAGAACTAGCTATATACATGTTACTGATTTTAATGTTTGGAACAATGTCTTCTGGATTTGGGTAGTGGTATAACTCACAACACCATTATTATATTTTGTATATGTACCTTATAATTTGATTATCGATTACATACTTAACTCATGTTAATAAGTGATTGCCTTATAGAATAACATTTTGAAGACTGTGAGTACTCAATTAAATGAATGAACCAATAATCAATGGAGAATGGACCTCGAAAAAAAAAAATATATATATATATAGAGTCGGTATTCAATAAACATTTGGAAAACAACTTAAATGTATGATTGGGTTCATAAAAGAATATATGTGACTTATTTCCAAAAGCCACTCCAAATTGAATGTCAAAAAAGTGAATATTAGTGGTTAAAGCACAAATAGCAGTTTTGATTCTGAGCCCCCTCGAGTAACATCATTGGGAACCAGGTTAATTTTCTTTCTGCAATAGACAGAGGAACTTCAGTGTCTCTGGGCTGTAGTTATGCTTGTATTGCCAAATGCAGGGCAATTAAAGTGAACTATAGACGTCCTGGGTGATTGAACTTCAACCCATCTTCTTACTACAAGTATCCTAGTCACACCCTAAACCCAGTCTGGGAAAGGGGGCATGTGAGAAGGAGAGAGGGAAGAAGAGGGAGAACTCTTACTAATGTGAGAGCTGATCTTGCTGTAAGTTCAGTTGATTCAGTCCCCTACCTGATGAGTCTTCCCCAGCAAACACGACTCCTCCCTGTATAATATTTGTTACAACATCTCATTTGGAGCCAGGAAAATCTGTGTTCACATCATTACAGCCTGATTCTGGACAAGTCTGTCATCTTTCTTGAGCCCTTACTTTTCTCATCTGTAAATTGGGATTACTTATATCACTTTGGAGGATGATGTCTAAGGGTTAAATATGCTAAGGCATAAAGAACACTGTATTAGTCAGAACTATCATATATATACACATATATATGTGTGGGTATATATATATTTTGTGTGTGTGTATATATAGAGAGAGAGAGAGATTGTGTATAGAAAGAGAGAGAGACAGGATGAGAGAGACTGATTTAGTATAAGGTATTGAAGGAATTGGCTCATACAATTATGGAGACTGACAAGTCTAAGATCTACAGTCAGCACTACAGAGAACTAGCAGAGTTAATTCTAAAGATGTCATTCTAGTCCAAGTCCAAAGTCTCGAGAACCAAAAGACCTGATGGTGTAGTTCTAGTCCAAAGACAGCAGAAAAAAAAATTTCCAGCCAAAAGACAATTAGGCAGAAGGAATACCCCCTCACTCAGCTTTTTCATGCTATTTGGTCCTCAACTGATTGGGTGAGGCCACCCACGTGTGAGAGGGCAATCTGCTTCCCTGAGTCCCTGGATTCAAATGCAACGCCCTCACAGACACACCCAGAATCATGTTTGACCAGATATCTGAGCACCCTGTGACCAAGTCAAGTTACATAAAATCAACCAGCAAGAACACTTAGCACAGTCCCCAGACCATCCTAAAATGAATAAATAAGAACTATTATTAGGACCCTAAATTCAGGCTTTATGTCTTTTGGGAAGACTTACTCTCCACTCCCTCCTACGCAAGGAAGATAGCTCCTCCCAGCTCTTCTTTCCATATCAGTTATAGCGCTCTACTGTTCAGTACCCAACTAGAAAAATAGAGACCACTACAAAAAAAATAAATAAATAAGAGACCACTCTGAAGCAGAATATTTAAAGCAGAGAGAATTTAATACAGAGAGCTACATGGGTGAAGGAGGAGCTGGGGGGGCAATCAGGGTGGGGCTGTGTAAGAAAGGGAAGCTGAGCCACTCCTGGGCTGTCCCATAGGTAGGGATCTGTGCACCTGAAGTATCGTAAGCCTCTGGAGGGAGGTGGAGGCACAGCTAAGATGTGACCCCAGGCAGTGAGGTATAAGGAACACCCTCTCCCACAGCCTGATCTCTGACCAGTGTCCCCAGTGAAACAGCCCAGCCAGAAGCCAGCTGATCCCAGATCTGAAAAGTACCTGCAACAGTTTGGTCCTTATAGTTGGCAGATTACAGCAGAGGCAAGGCAAGAAATAGCTCTGAAGCAGACAGGAACAGAACCCCCCCATCACATTCCCCACAACTGTCTCTCATTCTCTCAGCTGCCCAACTAGACTGTAAGCTGCTCTGAAACGGAAATTCTATGTATGAAACCCTGAGTACGACCATTTCCACAAAACAGGTATTTTCTGAATGTCCATGCATTTGGCTCAAATTGTTGATGCATCTTTGAATTCTTTCCAGATAACATTTGTTCTTCTTCTCCTTCTTAATGCTTAGGGTGAGACTGCCAAATACAGGAGGCTCCATTCCATCTGAATTTCAGAAAATCAACAAATACTATTTTTAAGTATAAATATGTCACAAATATTGCATGGGACTTACCTACCCCCCTCCCCCAAACAGTTTATTGTTTATCTAAAATTGAAATTTAACTAAATGTCTTGTATTTTTATTTCCTACGTCTGACAGTGCTAGCTTGGGAAAATGCAGAAGGAATGCATCCATGGCTAATTGTGATGTCTCTGCTTCACTGCATGCGTGCTGTGTTGATCCGATTGCTCAGGTCTCTTTCAGTAACCGAGGGTATAAGAGGCACCAGAAGGTGTGATAATAAAGTCATTGCTGATGAAGACCGACAGGTCCTCTGACATTTTTCACAGTCTTTGAGGGATTTCAGGAAAGAGCTTCAGCTCTCTCTATGGGCTCTTCACCCTGCCTACAAGGTATGGGAAAAGCGTGATCTGTTAGCCTCACAACAGATGGCCTAGGCACTGCACCAAACTTGCAAATGGGCCATTGATACCAGAAAGAACTGAGTCTGATTTCTGTGGCCTTGGCTGAAAACTAAAGGACACTTATCTAGTCACAGTATTTTGTATTATTCAAGTAGGTTACAAGCAGAGACTGGGTAGGTTTCAAACCCTGACTCTGCAACTTAGTGCCCCTGAAATCTTGGGCAAGAAGTTTACATTCTCTGTGGCCCTGGTTTTCACATCTGTAAAATTTAATAATAACAAATAGGCTGGGCGGGATGATTCACGCCTCTAATCCCAACACTTTGGGAGGCCAAGGTTGCTGGATCGCTTGAACGCAGGAATTCAAGACCAGCCTGGGAAACATGGCAAAACCCCGTCTCTGCAAAAAATGCAAAAATTAGCTGGGAGTGGTGGTGCATGCCTGTAGTTCCCACCTACTTGGGGAGCTGAGGCAAGAGAATCACTTGAGCCCAGGAGGTCGAAGCTGCAGCGAGCCATGATCACACCACTGCACTCCAGCCTGGGTGGCACAGTGAGATCCTGTCTCTAAACAGATTAATTAATTCATTAATTAAGGGAATGATGAAGATTGAATATGGTTATGCATGTCATATTAGGATATTTTACCTGTCCTGTAAAAGGGAAGGGCACTTATTATGTTTTTTCACAATTAATTGAGGCTGAAATACATCAACCGGTGGCAGTTGAGAAGCCCTGTAGATGACCTCTAGGCTTTTCTTTATGCTGTTTCCCTCCACCACCATATCATACCCTACTGAACCCACTTCTCCTGGCTGATTTGTTTGTATAGTGTGTTAGTCAATTTTGTGTTGCTATAAAAAAGTTCATGAGCCTGGGTAATTTACAAAGAGGTCAAATTGGTTGATGGTTCTCCAAGCTGTACAAGAAGCATGGTGCCAGCATCTGCGTCTGGCGAGGGCCTCAGGAAGCTTCCAGTCATGGAGTAGGGCAAAGGGGAGCCTGTGTGTCACACAGTGAGAGAGGGAGCAAGAGAGAGAGGAGGAAATGCCAGCTCCTTTAAACAATGAGCTCTCAAGTGAATTAACAGAGAACTCACTCATCAGCAGGGAGAGGGCTCCAAGCCATTTATGACCCAAACACCTCCCACTAGGCCCCACCTCCACCATTAGGGATCACATTTCTTTCTTCTTTTTTTTTTTTTTTTTTGAGACAGAGTCTCACTCTGTCGCCCAGGCGGGAGTGCAGGAGTGCAGTGGCGAGATCTTGGCTCACTGCAACCTCTGCCACCCAGGTTCAAGCGATTCTTCTGCCTCAGCCTCCCAAGTAGCTGGGATTCCAGGTACCTGCCACTGCACCCGGCTAATTTTTGTACTTTTTATTTTTTAGTAGAGACGGGGTTTCACCATCTTGGCCAGGAGGGCCTTGAACTCCTGACCTCATGACCCATCTGCCTTGGCCTCCCAAAGTGCTGGGAATACAGGCATGAGCCACTGTGCCTGGCCAGGGATTACATTTCAACATCGGTTAGGAAAGGACAAACATCCAAACTACATTATATATCATGACCTGGTTCCAGTGCACCTCCTGCAACAATCCTTTTTTGATACCCCTTTCTGCTGCTAGCCTGATAGGATAGCCACACCGCATGTGCGTGATAATGCTATCATGCCTCCGTGCCTGCCCCCATTCCTGTTGCAAGCTCCTTGATGGCAGATTGTTTTATAATTTCTCTAAAATTTCAATGCCTGGGAAATTCTGTAGAATGTCATAGTATAATAACAAATGTTTGATGACTGTTTGGATGACACTGAGTGTCACATCTATAGTGGTAATTAGAGGTCCTAAATAATAATGATACTAAAAATAAAATTAACAATACCAACCACAACAAGCAATGCGGGGGTTTGTGTGTGCCAGACACTGTGCTCAGAGCTTCACATCTAATTCCCATAAACTATTCCCTGGGATTGCCACTGTTAATAATAATATCCCTTTTTACAGATGAAGAAAATGAGGCATTGAAAGAGGAAGCGATATTCCTGAGCTCCCAGAGCTACAATAATGAAGACCTAATATAACAATTTGAAAAGCCACTATATCAGGGCTCAAGCGAATACATTTACTTTTTTTTTTTTTTGAATCTCAGCTCTAACAAGCAAAGGAAAAATCAAAAGGGAATCTGGCCTAAAAAGGCACTAAAATCCAAATGAACAGCTCAGAACAACCCTTCCTTGCTAAGGGTAAAGAATGCCATCAATGCCCACATTGAAGATGTCTGCATTCTAGGTTTGGAGGATGCTAGCAGATTGCCTTTCTGTGTGTATTCATCTAATCAGAAACTGAGTAAAAGATGAGTTCATTGGATCCTGCTACCTTCTTATTCTCCTTGAAAACACCTACATTTGTTTTTTATTCCATGTGTGAGAATGCCTTAGGGCTTCTCTATATATCTTCCAATTTTCAAAAGAAATGCTTCCTTATAAGTAAATGCTTATCTATTAAAAATTTTACTCTCTCTTCTTTCACCTTGATTCCTTAGTTTCTTTCAAACAGTTTGTGGAGCTCAAAACTCTAAGAAGAAACCAATACTCTATCTTGCTGTCTCACTGGAGTTGCATTACAGGTAAATCAAACTGTTCCTACAAGTAGTCTCTCTACTTTTGCTTGTAACTTACCATATTTAAAAAATAATAAACCTCTGTCCTTCCTAAAGTTTTTCCAAATTATTGGTGATGTGAGCTACAGCCAACTTAAATGATGCTACATACAACATCTCCAAGCAAATACTCAGTGTGTGTGCATACAAGAGAAATGACACATGTGCACACAAAACACACACACACTTTACTCTTTTTTAATCCCTTTATTACTATTTTCTGGCAGGAAGCATGGCATCTCAAAGTGTCTAGTGTTATTAACATATCTGTGTTGAAAGCCAAAATGCCCCACAGTTTCATGGCATGGACTTTAATGCCTGATTTTCTCAAAGAAAAAAGCACAGCTTAGACATACAATATGGTAGATCTTTTTCTTGAAATCAACTGGTGGATTCTCCAACTCCATAGGGAAATAAACATGCTCCATGGCCAAAAAGGGGAAAAGGAAGTTCAACATTTTTAACTTGCTGAGTCTGCAGAACACTTTCTTTTTTTTTTTTTTTTTTTTTTTTTTTTAAATTTATTTATTATTATTAAACTTCAAGTTGTAGGGTACATGTGCACAACGTGCAGGTTTGCTACATATGTATACTTGTGCCATGTTGGTGTGCTGCACCCATCAACTCGTCATTTACATCAGGTATAACTCCCAATGCAATCCCTCCCCCCTCCCCCCTCCCCATGATAGGCCCCGGTGTGTGATGTTCCCCTTCCCGAGTCCAAGTGATCTCATTGTTCAGTTCCCACCTACGAGTGAGAACATGCGGTGTTTGGTTTTCTGTTCTTGTGATAGTTTGCTAAGAATGATGGTTTCCAGCTGCATCCATGTCCCTACAAAGGACACAAACTCATCCTTTTTTATGGCTGCATAGTATTCCATGGTGTATATGTGCCACATTTTCTTAATCCAATCTGTCACTGATGGACATTTGGGTTGATTCCAAGTCTTTGCTATTGTGAATAGTGCTGCAACAAACATACGTGTGCATGTGTCCTTATAGCAGCATAATTTATAATCCTTTGGGTATATACCCAGTAATGGGATGGCTGGGTCATATGGTACATCTAGTTCTAGATCCTTGAGGAATCGCCATACTGTTTTCCATAATGGTTGAACTAGTTTACAATCCCACCAACAGTGTAAAAGTGTTCCTATTTCTCCACATCCTCTCCAGCACCTGTTGTTTCCTGACTTTTTAATGATCGCCATTCTAACTGGTGTGAGATGGTATCTCATTGTGGTTTTGATTTGCATTTCTCTGATGGCCAGTGATGATGAGCATTTTTTCATGTGTCTGTTGGCTGTATGAATGTCTTCTTTTGAGAAATGTCTGTTCATATCCTTTGCCCACTTTTGGATGGGGTTGTTTGTTTTTTTCTTGTAAATTTGTTTGAGTTCTTTGTAGGTTGCAGAACACTTTCTAGTCTCTTTTTTTTTCTTGGAGTTTTCTTTGTCACTGACTTTGGTTTATAAGTAACACAGTACATTCATTACTGCTAATTGATTAAAATGAATACAGTATTCAGAATTTAAACTTTCATGGTTTTGAATGCTTCTGGTCTCCAAAGATGTCGTTTCTTTTCCCCTTAAGAGATGCCTCTACGTGCTCTGATCTGTGCTAGAATAGCTAAATACCGTCTGCTTTGGTAGTGGAAGCAGACGGTGTGTCATTACCTTGCTATAGAGCAGAGTTTCTCAGTCTTGGCACTGTCAACATTTGACACTAGATAATTATTTGTTATGAGGGCTCTCCTGTGTATGCAGGATGTTTACCAGTATCCCTGGCCTCTACCCACCAGGTCCCAATAGCACTTCCCCTCAGCTATGACAACCAAAGATGCCTCCAGATATTATCACCAAGTGTCCCCTGGGTGTGTGACTGGTGGTACAAAATTGCTCCCAGTTGAGAATCACTGCTGTGCAGGAAAAAAAATATAAACTAACCAATATTTGATGAGCACCTGTATGTACCAAGCACTTTACCTACATTTTCTAATTCTATTATTCCCAGTAGAATTTCTAATTTTACTATTCTGCATTCTAAGATAGGCAGTAATATATCCTTGCAATCCAGATGGAGAAACTCCTATTCAGAAAAATGCAATAATACACCTCCTATGGGTTCACCATTCAAAACCAGTAGAAAAGGCTGAGTCTGACTCTAAACCACCTCATTACAGCTGCCCACCACCTCAATGATTCTAAACCCTTTTATTCCTGCCAGGACATACTTAGCGAGAGAAAGTCACATAATCACCAAAAAACGTTGTTGTAATTCTATCCCTTTCTCTCTTGGTCAAGAGAGTGGGTATCTGAGACTTCTTGCAATGTTAAAAAAAATTTAAAGCTATGACTATAACAGTATCACCTTCAAACAAATTTACAAGAACAAAACAACTCCAACAAAAAGTGGGTGAAGGATGTGAACAGACTCTTCTCAAAAGAAGACATTTATACGGCCAAAAAACATATGGAAAAAAAGTTCATCATTACTGGTTATTAGAGAAATGCAAATCAAAACCTTCAAATATATAAAGTAAATTAAACCTAAATTATACTTTAATAATTTTCAGTTCAGAGAGGGTAAGTGTCCCATCTTAATCACCTTTTCCAGAGTTCTTGCTGATGAAAGATCCATCTTTAGTACTGAACAAAATGGAAATCAATATAGGAAAACTTTGTCATTGAGAGGTTTCCTAGAACACTCTTTTGAAGGACGCTGTGAAAATCTGACATAATGGCTTCCTACTTTCTACTCACTACAAACAGAATACTTTTTCAATCTAAGCAATTGACAGTGTATTCAACAGAACTCTAGATTGATCCCTGGGATATCAATCAGTGTTTTTTAAAAAAAAGAATCTTAAATGAGTGTTTTCGTATAAGGGTTGAAAACAGCAAAGATAAACATAGTTCTTCTTTTTCTGTTGAATGTACATTTAAGAGGAATAATTACTGTTCCTTGTGTCTCAAATTTTTTTGACCATGAATTCCCTCTGCCCATACTCTGAAAAAGTTTGTGCCTCAAGGAACACATTTTTGGAAAGATTGAATTGTGTTTTCTCTTCCAAAGAGTTTATGATTTGCTCTGAATGAAGTCCTCTAGAGCTCATTGCCCCTAATTTTTTCAGCTCTTTTCTAAACTTACTCCATTTCATCAAATATTTTAAATGATAGACCACGAATCACTTTTGGCCTATCCATAATCTCTGGAACCTTTGAAAAGTCAGATATAAAACATAGTTTATTCTTTTCAGACAAACAGGCAACACAATGCTCAAACTCCAATACCAAGCAGGAAGGTTTACTGTCAAATTTTCCATTTTTGGTTGACAGTTTCTCCAGCAGAAACCCTACCCCCATCTACCCACAAGATATGGGAAGATTCAGTATTAGTCAAAGCAAGTCCTTGGTCAGAGCAGATAAGCTATCAAATATATCTTGCCAAGTGAAAAGATATGAGTATTTATTTTTTAACACATTCAAATGATTTAATACCCACTGCTACTTACATTCTGTCTTCATTGATATGAATGATAAGGGCATAGGAAGGCATGAATATAGAATTTAGAGGTCAAGGCAGGCCAGACTTTCTATTTGAAAAGAAGATAATCACATTTTAGCTGCCCAAGTTTTTAGTCTTAGCCAGCATGAACAAGAACCACACAACGAATCAGCAAAACTTATCCTCTATGAACACAGAGCTTCACATTTAGAGAAGATGTACTTTGTGGTGAGCCCCACGTCACTAACCCTGCCCAGCGGATTTCTCCTCCCTGGTTGAGGCAGACTGTAGAAGATGATAGCTGTCATCATGCAATTCCAGGAAAACACTCTTCTAATACTGATGCTAATAGAAACTCAGTTTTGTTTGCCTAGATCTACACATTTTTTTTATTTCATCTTACAACTATGGCTGGCTGGATGTTTGCCCAATTTGGGAAGGATTGTCTGCTTGGAATATGAACCATATGGCATGACCAGAGCTTATTTAATGAAAGTGGATTATTTACCTGAGCAAATTATTACTTGAATTATTATTTGATCTAGTCATAGTATACTACTGGTACTACCACCAATGCTACTACTACAGAAAAAAAAAATAAACATCAGTTGATTTTTTTAAAAGTCAACTGTGTTAATTACATGTTAATTACATGCATTTGCTCTTTAATCCTCCCATGGCTATGATTTAATATGTTGATTTTACTATGCAGATGGTAAAACTGAGACATAGAGCAGTTAAGTACCGTCTAACGTTAAATAGCCATTAAGTGGCTGAGATAGGATTTAAACACATGTAGCATAAATTCAGAACCCATCCTCTTAGCCACTACTTGATTTTAATAATATGCAGTTTAATGCTGTTCATGTATTTAGTGGCCAGGGTAGGATGGAGTAGAATGGCTTCATATTTTTAATGAGCAAACTTGTGAAAAGTAAAAGAAATAAAAGTCTATTTACAAGAAAAGTAAAGAACACACATGAACACACAGAGAGAAAGAGACAAAGAGAGAGAAGTAATTTAACCAGTAAAATCTAAGTTGATTTTAAAATAAAGATTAAGAATGAGTGGGAATTATGAGCACATTTACAAGTGGTGGTGCTCAGTTCTAGACCCTACTTGGCATTTACAATTTTGGGCAAGTCATTTCCATCTTCTGGCTGCTTACTAGCAATAATAATAATAAATTCTTATTTATTGTATTATTATAATTTATTGCAATAATAAATTACTTGTTCTACAAATATGTTCTAATTGCTTCCTACAATGTTTTTGGATTTCTACTCCTAGAGACAGACTATGGGAACAATTTTATCATTCAGTTGTAACTGTATTGGAGTCCCAAAATTCAATTTAAACACATTTCATATACCTAGTGTGGAAATATCAACTTCCACTGAAATTTTAAATACTCCGAACTTTGTCAACTCTTAATTCAGCTCTTCATCTATTAGACATTCTCTACCATGTATCTTCAAATCTTCTTCTCTTGTTTTTTTTTTCTCACCAACAATTAAGCAGGTCTCGCTTGCTCATCTATCAATCCTCTTCCTTGACTCTGAGTCTTCCTTAATCACCCATACTGTATCTCCCCTCTCAGAGGAATTATTGTACCTACTGCCTTCATGTCCAAACCTCTCTTTTATTCCTAAAACTTCCATGATCGTGTATTTGACCATTCCAGTAAAGCCACATTTTCCAAAGGTTACCAATGGCTTTCTAATTGATATGTCCAACAGAGCTTTTACCATTCCCACTCTCCTCATTCTTCTTATACTAGGAGACTATTTTTCCTTTCTGTTTTCCATAGGGTCTTCTACTACACCATCTCCAAGTTACTGGCAGTTCTAGGAATATGCATGTTGCACATTTCCTATGCAAGTCCTCTGAAATCTATATCCCAAACCAAATCTCTACTGAACACACCATACCATACTTGAGTATCAGTTATTTGCTGCATATCTGCAAACAAATATTCGACCTTTTTTATTATGTTTTCATTTCATTTTTGGCAGTTCCATTCCTCTGGTGAACAACCAGAAATCTGATAGTCCCCCTTGCCACCTGGCTATACTTTCCCACACCTCAATCACTAAAGTCTTGATGATTTTATTTTCAACACATTCTCAAAGCTTGATCTTCCTTACCATCTTAATTTTCATTAGTTCAGCTGCCTTAGGAGTCATCATTTTTCTCCTAGATCACAAACTGTTGTGTTCACCTCCAGGCCAGCTCCGCTTCCTCCTCATCAGGGCTTCTAGAATCACCTATAAGTCTGGAGCATCACAGAGTAGGCTAGAACCTGAAGGGTTTTACGACATGTTACAAGCTTTATTCAAATGGTGATGAAATACTATGGAAAGTTTCCAGGCACATAAGGCATAGGATCACACTTGTTTTTATTCTTGCCACTTTCCTCTTCAGAACTTATGCTTGAGCAAAAGAAAATGCAAAATGATTTTGATTTACTAAAACTCTATATGGCTGTGCTGGGTTTTTTATTGTTGTTGTTGTTGTTGTTGTTGCTATTGTTATTGTTTTAGATAGGGTCTCACTTCATCACCCAGGCTGGAGTGCATTGGCACAATCTCGGCTCACTGCAACCTTGACCTCCCAGACTTAAGTGATTCTCCTGCCTCAGCCTCGCGAGTAGCTAGGACCAGAGGTGCACACCACCATGCCTGGCTTTTTTTTTTTTTTTTTTTTGTAGAGACAAGGTCTCCCTATGTTGTCCAGGCTGGTTTTGAACTCCTAGCCCAAGCGATTCACTCACATCAGCCTCCCAAAGTGCTGGGATTACAGGCGTGAGCCACAATGCCCAGCAGGTTGTCCTAATTTTTTCCCTCTAGTTTCACTCTTCTTTCTCTTGCTTCAGAACAGGATTCTCACACCCTGTGGCTTTGTGTTGGCTTCAGCTTATAGAAAACTCTAGAAGATCAGAGGGTTAGAAGAAGGATAAGTTAGGATATTTGTTCCCTGGCTTCTTTCCTACCAGGCCATAATTTGGCAATGGCTATTGTTTCTCTGATGAAGGGCACGTTCTTCTTCAGGGCCATGGCTACACGTCTTGCTCAGTGTAGGTAATTGTTCCTTCATCTTGCCCCTTCAAGCCTAAGGGTGGTAACAGCTCCTAGCTTTTCCCTTGTTGATTTTCCTTGACCTTGCATTTAGGTTCATAAAAGGTCTCTTTGTTAAAGTCTCCTTGATCATCCCTATGGTGTGGGCTACCTGCTGAGACTCTGACCTATATAATGCCTTTGACCAAAACATGTTTCCCACTTTCTAATTCCCATTTTTCTTTCTATGGCTGGCTCATATACATCCTTTGAGATTCGCCTGAACCTGAAAATCCAGAAAAGGTTATCTGGAAGGAAAAATGTTTGAAATATGTGCCAAATTACTTCTTGTATCTTTACAATTGCACTTACCACTCATTATTTTAATGATATGTTTCCTCTACTGGAAGGAGAAATTCTTTAAATTGAAGTTACAAATAGGTGAAATTTGTTTTGTATATTGTTTTGAACACAGTCTTATACATAGAAAGTTGCAGTGAAATAAATAAATGAGTTATTGAAAAATGTTTTGATCAATTCCCGTTATATAATACTTTCTGCAGTTTTGTCTCAGACTTCATTAATTGCACATCTCTAGGATACCCTGTGTGATAACAGGCATTCGTCTTTAAAACTGAAACTACCACAGAAACATTAAAGGCATATTAATCATTTATATATTGGTATGAATTAACTTAATAAAAATCTGTTAAATATTAACAGATATTAATAGAATAATAAATTTGATTGGAATTAGGAAATAATTATTTGGTGCCATTAAGCACTTTGAAGTTTAGGTAGAGCACAGTGGGGTGTTTTAGTGATGATCCAACAGTTAATAATAAACCTGTATTTCTGAGCATTGGAATAGAGGATCAGAAGAAATTGAGCTAGGGGACTGAACTTGGAGAAATCCGATAGCTAATTAAACTTCTGTTACAAAGTATTGCCTGGAATTGATGTAGAAAAAAATAGAAAACTTACTTTTTCTCTTCCTTCTCAGCTTGGACTTTTTTATTTTTATTTTATTTTTATTTTTTTGCCTTTTTGCTTTATTTGCTGGTAGTTAATAAAGCATAAAGTCTTTGTTCTTCCTATTATAAAGACAGTTTTAAGAACCCAGTTCATTTACAAATTATAAATTGGACTGCCAGTAGTTTTTCCTGTTAGAGGAGGACAGATGGGAAGTAGACAAGCCTCCCGTCCAGCCCTCAAATAGTCAGGTTTCTTTTTTTAACCTAAATGTAGCTTTGTCTAGTGCATGGTTCTTCTTTTGTCCTGGGTACTGTAACCATCCAATGGATTCTTCCTGCCCTTTCCACAAACAAAGTCAATCCACTGAGATCTCAGCATTGCAGTACAGAAAGAGTTTAATTGACACAAGAATGGCCCATGCAGGAGAACTGGAGTTATTACTCAAATCAGTCTCCCTGGAGGCTTAAAACTTAGGCTTTTAATGGACAATCTGATGGGCAGGGAGCTAGGTAATGGGTACTGCTGATTGGTTGGAGATGAAATCATAGGGGTGTGGGCAACAGTCCTCGTGCACTGAGTCTGCCTCTGGGTGGGGCTATAGGGGCAGTTGAGTCACAAGTCTGGATGGGGTCAGTCTAAAAAATATCTGGAAAAAAGCAATCTTAGCTTCCACAATAGTGACGTTATCCACAGGAGAAATTAGGGAAGTCTCAAATCTTGTGACCTCTGGCCACATGATTCCTGGGCAGTAATGGGTTATAGAAACTATGCCTTCATACTTAGCAGAATTTAGGCCTCTCTCATAATCCTGTTCTTGTGGCCTTTCATTAGTCCTATAAAGGCAGTTTTCAGTCCCTGAGCAAGGAGGGGGGTTAGTTTTAGGGAGGGACTATTATTGTCCTTGCTTTTAAGTAAAATTATAAACTAAATTCTACCTAAAGTTACTTGGCTTATGCCCAGGAATGACCAAGGGCAGCTTGGAGATCAGAAACAAGATGGAATCAGTTATCTCATATTTCTCTTGCTGTCATAATTTTGCAAAGGAGGTTTCGGTAAGTGAGATGTAACCTACCAACTCAGTCTAACATATATTAATCCAATACATGACACAGTAAGTAATGCAGATACAGAGAGAGCTGCCCACATCTACATGCCGCTTAGTCATCTTCTTTTGGTGTCTAATGCCTAGATCATAGTACATACTTGATCAAGTTTGTGTGCCTGATTGACATCACTAGAGGAAGAAGTAAGATAAAAACAGAAAATGTCTAAAGTACCCAGAGTCAACTGAAAGATATTCAAAAGAGGGAACCTACTTGTTAAAGAAACAAATATTCCCACCATCCTTAGGATCCAAGCTGCACTCAGTCAAGGACACAGGAAATTGTGTCCAGAGTTGGGATGCAAACCAGGATTGTAATATTTCCCAGCCTTAGGTAACAACATGGCACTGTATAAGCCATTTTGTAAAACTTCTGTGTAACCTTTCTACTTTGTCATGAAATAGCGTGAGTGCACTTTATAAAATGGATCTTTTTTTCTCATCTAGGCTTTGGAATCCACAGATATGCTATTTAATAAAGAACTTAACAATTCAAATCAGTTGACCTTGTATTATTGTGACAATTGAGTTTGGTCACAGAAATCTCTGAAAATTTCATCAATTAAAAGCTTTTCTTTTTTGGAGGGGTGGTAAGGGGTGAAGGGAATGGCAAGACTGTTGCCTACTACTATATAAAGGAGAGTTATGCCTTCTAATAGAACCACCAAAACAGCTTTTAGAAAAGATAGCATGTTTTTTTCCTGCTGTGCCGACATTCTGAACTTGCTGAGGAGCCCAACTGTTTAGCCTATGTGGAGGCTGAAATATCAGCAGCTCCAAATGACAATGAAAGCCCAATTGGGACGGGCGTTAAAATGGAAACCACTTAAAGCAAGTGGCAAAGGGAAATCAATCAGCGTTGTTATTTTTTGCTTCTCCTGGAGAGCTAGCAAGGCCATGCAGGAAGATGGTGGCAAAAATTTGCCTTTGAAAAACTGCACTATAATTATGTGTCTAATAGCACAGTGCAACTCCCATCCAAGGAAAAGGCAATATCACCTCTGAGTGTCAGATCCTGCATTTCATGAAGCCTATTAATCACTATAATGGCTAGAATACCACTATGCATCTGTTTAATCCAATCCTTTAGCTTTTCCATGGCACTTTCACAGACATTATATCACGGAGAAGCAGTATGGCGGGGCAGAAGCATAAGACCCTGTGTGGCAGGCCTTGATTTTAATTTCACTTCTGCCACGTAAGCCCAGCTAACCCTAAACAGATTGCCTGACGTCTCTGGCTCCTTGGCTGGAAAATGAGGATAATAATACAGATCTTAATGGGTTGTAGTGAAGGTTATAGGTAATGTTTATAAGGTACCTGTAACATAGTAGATGCTCAGTAACGAAGGAGCATTGGTATCACTATTGTGGGGCCTTAGACACTCGGTTCTCTAAGAAATCACTGACATGAGGCAGATTGATTAATAGGAGAAGACATGTGAACTTATTTACCATGTATACACCAGAGGCTTCAGAATGAAGACCCAACTTCCCAATGAGTTACAGAAACTTACATATCGTCTTGAGGCTGTAGAAAGAAGGGGAGTTTGGATCCCGGTAAAACGGGTTATGGGAGTAGGAGAAAAAAATTCTATTGATGGGTAATAAATAATTACTAGGGAGAATGCTTGGAGCAGGAAACTTGGAAACAGCTCTGTATGGAATTTAAATGATCTTCGGAGACTGTCATTATATTCATTAAAAAATCTGCTCAGGTGTGGTCACATCTTGGTGTTTTTTTCCACAATAAATAAGGAAATAACATGGAGAGGAAGAAAAAACAATTATTCTCCTTGGTGAGGCTGGATCTTAGGCAGATGAAGGAACTTCAATCTCTTTGGAAGAGACAGCGGGTGGCAGGGGGAAGATTAGAGAGACCCTGAGGTTTCTTCAACTCAACATGTCACAATGCCATATTTTAGAGTATCAATTTCTGATCCCCAACACACTAGTATCATCAGAACCTCAAAGCTAACTCTAAAGTTAAACAGAGCATATATAAGACACTCAAGAAGAAATAGGAAGAAACTGGGTTCAAACAGTTAACAGTACTTGCTTAAGATAACACAGCCAGCTAGTAAAAGTATCAGATTTCCATGTCCTTATCTTGATTTCTTAGAAAACCAATATGTTAAATACCCTTTTCCACTGGGAGAATACTGACAATAAGAATAGTTGTTAAAAGAGAATGAGGACTTAGAAAGCTTTCATCCATCTTTTACTTTTTTAAATATGTATTTTTTAAGTAATTAGGGTAAACAAGCATACTACATATTCCAAATTAGGTCCAATTTTCATGAATTAGCATACACACATCTCTATCCCAATGATGGCTTTAGAAAAATACATTTTCTGTACTTGCACAAATCATCCTGACCCAAAACAAAATTGGGGGAAGGGTATGTTGAGTTTAAGCCCTTTGATTCCTCTGGGAACAATTTTATTTGCCTAAAATAATTATATTAAAACAGATTTATATTCCAGCACTGTGGGAGGCCAAGGCGGGTGGATCACTTGAGACCAAGAGTTTGAGACCAGCCTCGGCAACATGGCAAAACCCCATCTCTCCAAAACATACAAAAAAAATAGCTGGGTGAGGTGACGGGCACCTATAGTCCATAGTCCCAGCTACTTGGGAGGCGGAGGTAGGAGGATCGTTTGAGCCCAGGAGGTGGAGGTCGCAGTGAGCCTGGGCGACAGAATGAGACCCTGTCTCAAACAAACAAACAGAACATTCTTTGCTAGGCACAGTCGTTTCACTCAAATTAAGCCATACAGTATGTTCTAGAAATACACAAAACCCGAAGAAGCCAAATGCTATACATTGTATTTTCCTTCAGTTATGTAGAATATTTTTGTCCCTAATGATAGCAGTAAATTGCATAACTGAAATTGCAAACATAGGCAACAGAGTAGGGTGAGGGACTGGGAGGAAGCTACTGAGGATCCTGTTAAATTATTGATTTAGGTAGTCCATAGATGGCAAATCATTATTTCGTTACCTGATGGATCTGCAGGTCTTGTACAACAAAAGATCTTTTAAGCAGCAGGATTGATGCTTTAAGTTGGGAAACAGTATATCAATAAAGGTCAGTGTGACAGTATGATTTATTCAAATACGATGCTACTGCAACCAGTCCATTTTTACATCCCAGAATAAATGGCAGGTATGTTTTATTCGTATTTAGGTTCCTCACTGAAATGTTTGAAATGTTTTATTATTTATTGTTTGAAATGTTTTATTATTTATTGTTGCCTTTTAGAAATGAAAGGAACCAATTTCTTTGCCTTTCACGTTCATTTCTAACTGGTAAGAGAAGGTAGGGACCTAGAGCAAAAATCAATTGGTTAATAAAAGAGTTAATTGACAAAGTGCTTGTTCTGGTGGGTCAAAAGCACAGACAGTGCACAACAAATGTAAGGATGCTTAATTAAAATGGGGCTGGCCGAACTTAATGAAATTTTGCCATGTAGATAGAAATTAATACTGGAAAGACATCTGCATTTAGTATCATATTACAGAATGGAAGCAAATTAAAAGTAGCCCAAGTAGGTCTTTGTCTTAATGCACTCCACATAAGGGCACTTGTGGCTGGCTCAGGAGTTATAAGAAATTCTAAAAATTATTGTTTCTCAAAATACAAGAACCGATTAGTTGTGTATTTCAGGTTCCAATACGGGATGTGAAGTATAAGCTATGACAAATTAGCTAAGACTATTTTAATTTTTTTATTTCTCATAGTTTAACATTTAGCTTAATTATAAGTTTCTGATGATAGAGCATTGTCTTATGCCCAACATACAGTCATTCCTTTTTTTTTTTTTTTCTTATACTTTAAGTTCTGGGGTACATGTGTACAATGTGCAGGTTTGTTACATATGTATACATGTGCCATGTTGATGTGCTGCACCTATTAACTCATCATTTACACTAGGTATGTCTCCTAATGCTATCACTCCCCCTAACCCCAACCCCACAACATGCCCTAGTGTGTGATGCTCCCCACACTGTGTCCAAGAGTTCTCACTATTCAATTCCCACGTATGACTGAGAACATGTGATTTTTGGTTTTCTGTCCTTGTGATAGTTTGCTCAGAATGATGGTTTCCAGCTGCATCCATGTCTCTCCAAAGGACATGAACTCATCCTTTTTTATGGCTGTATAGTATTCCATGGTGTATATGTGCCACATTTTCTTAATTCAGTCTATCATTGATGGACATTTGGGTTGGTTCCAAGTCTTTGCTATTGTGAATAGTGCCGCAGTAAACATTTATGTGCATGTGCCTTTATAACAGCATGATTTATAATCCTTTGGGTGTATACCCAGTAATTGGATGGCTGGATCAAATGGTATTTCTAGTTCTAGATCCTTGAGGAATCACCATACTGTCTTCCACAATGATTGAATTAGTTTACAGTCCCACCAACTGTGTAAAAGTGTTCCTATTTCTCCACACCCTCTCCAGCACCTGTGGTTTCCTGACTTTTTAATGATCGCCATTTGAACTGGTATGAGATGGTATCTTCATTGTGGTTTTGATTTGCATTTCTCTGATGGCTAGTGGTGATGAGCATTTTTTCATATGTCTGTTGGCTGCATAAATGTCTTCTTTTGAGAAGTGTCTGTTCATATCTTTTGCCCACTTTTTGATGGGGTTGATTTTTTCTTGTAAATTTGTTTGAGTTCTGGTACTTTTTGGATATTAGCCCTTTATTAGACGGGTATAATGTAAAAATCTTCTCCCATTCTGTAGGCTGCCTGTTCACTCTGATGGTAGTTTCTTTTGCTGTGCAAAAGCTCTTCAGTTTAATTAGATCCCATTTGTCAATTTTGGCTTTTGTTGCCATTGTTTTTGGTGTTTTAGTCATGAAGTCCTTGTCCACACCTATGTCCTGAATGGTATTGCCTAGGTTTTCTTCTAGGGTTATTACAGTTTTAGGTCTACCATTTAAGTTGTTAATCCGTCTTGAATTAATTTTGGTATAAGTTATAAGGAAGGGATCCAGTTTCAGCTTTCTACATATGGCTAGCCGGTTTCCCCAGCACCATTTAATAATTAGGGAATCCTTTCCCCATTTCTTGTTTTTGTCAGGTTTGTCAAAGATCAGATGGCTGTAGATGTGTGGTATTATTTTTCAGGGCTCTGTTCTGTTCCATTGGTCTATATCTCTGTTTTGGTACCAGTACCATGCTGTTTTGGTTACTGTAGCCTTGTTACACTACCTTGAAGTCAGGTAGTGTAATGCCTCCAGCTTTATTCTTTTGGCTTAGGATTGACTTGGCAATGCGAGCTCTTTTTTGGTTCCATATGAACTTTAAAGTAGTTTTTTCCAATTCTGTGAAGAAAGTCATTGGTAGCTTAATGGGGATGGCGCTGAATCTATAAATTACCTTGGGCAGCATGGCCATTTTCACAATATTGATTCTTCCTATCCATGAGTATGGAATGTTCTTCCATTTGTTTGTGTCCTCTTTTATTTCATTGAGTAGTGGTTTGTAGTTCTCCTTGAAGAGGTCCTTCACATCCCTTGTAAGTCGGATTCCTAGGTATTTTATTCTCTTTGAAGCAATTGTGAATGAGACTTCATTCATGATTTGGCTCTCTGTCTGTTATTGGTGTATAAGAATGCTTGTGATTTTTGCACATTGATTTTGTATCCTGAGACTTTGCTGAAGTTTCTTATCAGCTTAAGGAGAGTTTGGGCTGAGATGATGGGGTTTTCTAAATATACAATCATGTCATCTGCAAACAGGGACAATTTGACTTCTTCTTTTCCTAATTGAATACCCTTTATTTCTTTCTCCTGCCTGATTGCCCTGGCCAGAACTTCCAACACTGTGTTGAATACGAGTGGTGAGAGAGGGCATCCCTGTGTTGTGGCAGTTTTCAAAGGGAATGCTTCCAGTTTTTGCCCATTCAGTATGATATTGGCTGTGGTCTGTCATAAATAGCTCTTATTATTTTGAGATACGTCCCATCAATACCTAGTTTATTAGGGTTTTTAGCATGAAGGGCTGTTGAATTTTGTCAAAGGACTTTTCTGCATCTATTGAGATAATCATGTTTTTTTGGTCTTTGGTTCTGTTTATATGATGGGTTACATTTATTAATTTGCGTCTGTGGAACCGCCTTGCATCCCAGGGATGAAGCCCACTTGATCATGGTGGGTAAGTTTTTTGATGTGCTGCTGGATTCGGTTTGCCAGTATTTTATTGACGATTTTTACATCGATGTTCATCAGGGATATTGGTCTAAAATTCTCTTTTTTTGTTGTGTCTCTGCCAGGCTTTGGTATCAGGATGATGCTGGCCTCATAAAATGAGTTAGGGAGGATTCCCTCTTTTTCTATTGATTGGAATAATTTCAGAAGGAATGGTACCAGTTCCTCTTTGTACCTCTGGTAGAAATTGGCTGTGAATCTGTCTGGTCCTGGACTTTTTTTTGGTTGGTAGGCTATTAATTATTGTCTCAATTTCAGAGCCTGTTATTCATCTATTCAGGGATTCACCTTCTTCCTGGTTTACTCTTGGGAGGGTATATGTGTCCAGGAATTTATCCATTTCTTCTAGATTTTGTAGTTTATTTGCGTAGAGGTGTTTATAGCTAGGTTGTACTTCTGTGGGATCAGTGGTGATATCCCCTTTATCATTTTTTATTGTGTCTTCTTGATACTTCTCCCTTTTCTTCTGTATTAGTCTTGCTAGCAGTTTATCAATTTTGTTGATCTTTTCAAAAAACCAGCTCCTGGATTCATTGATTTTTTGAAGGGTATTTTGTGTCTCTATCTCCTTCAGTTGTGCTCTAATCTTAATTATTTCTTGTCTTCTGCTAGCTTTTGAATGTGTTTGCTCTTGCTTCTCTAGTTCTTTTAATTCTGATGTTAGCATGTCAATTTTAGATCTTTCCTGCTTTCTTTTGTGGGCATTTAGTGCTATAAATTTCCCTCTACACACTGCTTTAAATGTGTCCCAGAGATTCTGCTATGTTGTGTTTTTGTTCTCATTGGTTTCAAAGAACATCTTTATTTCTGCCTTCATTTCTTTATGTACCCAGTAGTCATTTCAGGAGCAGGTTGTTTAGATTCCACGTAGTTGAGTGGTTTTGCATGAGTTTCTTAATCCTGAGTTCTAGTTTGATTGCACTGTGGTCTGAGAGACAGTTTGTTATAATTTCTGTTCTTTTACATTTGCTGAGGAGTGCTTTACTTCCAACTAAGTGGTCAATTTTGGAATAAGTGCGATGTGGTGCTGAGAAGAATGTATATTCTGTTGATTTGGGGTGAGGAGTTCTGTTTCTTCCTTAAGTGCTTGATAGAACTCTACAGTGAATTCATTCAGGCTTTGAGTGTTTTTTCTGAAAAGGTTTTTCCTACAAATTAAATTTTATTTATAGATGTGGGCTTATTCAGGTTATTTATTTCTTCTTGAATTAACTCTTACAGTTTGTGTCTGTCAAAGGATTCGCCCATTTCATCTAAGTTGTCAAGTTTATAGTCATAAAGGTGTTCATAATATTCCCTTGTTATTCCTGTAATATCTGTAGTAATACCTGTAATGTCTGTAATGCTTTAACTTCTCTGATTTATTGACACTGATGATTTTGAGTGTTCTCTCTTTTTTTCCTGATCGGTTTGGCTAGAAGTTTGTTTATTTCATTAATCTTCTTAAAATACCAGCTTATAGTAGTAGTCTTGATTTCCATTGTTCCTTCTACTTTCTTACTTTATTGACATTTAGTCTAATTTTTATTATTTCCTTTCTACTGCCTACCTGGTTTTTTTTTTCTTTTTTTTTTTTTTTGAGACGGAGTCTCGCCCTGTCTCCCAGGCTGGAGTGCAGTGGCATGATCTTGGCTCACTGCAACCTCCACCTCCCAGGTTCACGCCCCTCCTGCCTCAGCCTCCACAGTAGCTGGGACTACAGGCACCCACCACCATGCCCGGCTAATTTTTTTGGTTTTTGTTTTTTGTTTTTTATATTTTTAGCAGAGACAGGGTTTCACCGTGTTACCCAGGACAGTCTTGATCTCCTGACCTCATGATCCGCCTGTCTCAGCCTCCCAAAGTGCTGGGATTACACAAGTGAGCCACCACGCCAGGCCACCTTGGGTTTTATTTGCTCTTCTTTTACTAGTTTCTTAAAGTGACTTGGTCAGTCCTTGTTTTCATTTTCCTTTGTAGGCATTTAGTCCTATAAAAACTCCCTCAACAGGCCGGGCATGGTGGCTCACGCCTGTAATGCCAGCACTTTGGGAGGCTGAGGTGGGCGGATCACCTGAGGTCGGGAGTTCAAGACCAACCGAACCAACAGGGAGAAACCCAATAAAAATACAAAATTAGTCGGGCATGGTGGTGCATGCCTGTAATCCCAGCTACTCAGGAGGCTGAGGCAGAAGAATCGCTTGAATCCAGGAGGCGAAGGTTGCAGTGAGCCGAGATCATGCCATTGCACTCCAGCCTGGGCAACAAGAAACACCACCTCAAAAAAAATAAACACATAAAAATAAAATTCTCTCAACATACTTTAGTTTCTTTTTACAAATATTGATGTATTTTACAAATATTTTACAAATATTGTTGTATTTTCATATTCCTTCTGTTCAAAATACTTTCTGATTTCATCTTTTATTCTTCTTTGGCCCATGTGTTTAGAAGGCTGTTTTATAGTTTCCAAATATTGGAAGATTTTTATAACATTTTAAATTTATTTTTTCTTAACTTCCTATACTATACCAATGTATAGATAACATTCTGTTATTGATTTCAAATTATTTTCACTGCAATCAAAGACTATACTTTCTATAACTTAATGTATCTAATCTTTTTGAACTTTGTTCAATGGAGTAAAATACAATCAATCTTGGTCAATGTTCCATGTACACTTAAAAAGGAATGTATATTCTGATATCCTTGGGAAAAGTAGCTTATAATTGTTAATTAGGTTATATATTAGTAGATAGTGTTGTTTAATGCTTCTAAATGATTACTGATTTTCTGTCTACTTATCAATTTTCGAGACAAGCATATTAAAATCTCCAACCACAGTTGTGAGCATGCTTATTTCTCCTTGCAGTTCTATTAGATTTGCTTTGTGTATTGTGAAGCTCTCTTATTAGGTGCGTAAATATGCTGTTTCTTCTTGATAAACTGATCTTATCATTATGAAATGATCCTCTTTATTCTTGATAATTATCTTTGCTGTGAAACATACTTCTTTATTAATAAAACCATTCCAGATTTCTTTTGCTTAGTGTTAACATGACATGTCTTTCTATACTTTTACTTTAAACCTATTTGTCTTTTTAAATGTAATGTGGGTTTCTTCCAGGCAACATATAGTAGCTACTAGTCTTTTTTTAACCAATCTGATAATCACTCCATTTTATTGGGAGGGGACACTGTTCTTTAATTGTTCTTTAAAAAAAAAAAAAAAAGGTAGATTGTATTGTTTAATGCTTCGAAATTTTTGTTGATTTAAAAGAGGGTCTCACTCTGACACCCAGGCTGGAATGCAGCGGTGCAATCATAGCCCACAGCATCCTCAAACTCCTGGGTTCAAGCTAACCTCCCACCTCAGCCTCCCAAGAAGTTGGGACTACAGGCACGCATCATCACGCCTGGCTTTTTTTTTTTTTTTTTTTTGAGAGGCAAGGTCTCAGTATGTTGCCCAGTCTGTTGGAGGGGATACTGTTCATATCATTTATGTTTACTGTGATTATTAGCATCATCTGCTTTACATCTACCATCTGGCCTTTTGTTTTCTATTTTTCTCATTTTTGTTTCCTTTTTTCTCTTTTTCTGCCTTATTTTGTATCAAGTTTTCCTTATGATTCTCTTTTCCTCCTTTGTTGATTTGCTAGTTATAACTTTTTTGCGTGTATTTTAGTGGTTACTTTAGTGTTTATAGTATCTTTAACTTACCACAGCTTACCTTCAAGTGATTTTATACCACTTCATGAGTAACATAAAAACCTGACAATATTATTTATCCCCTCGAGGCTTTTGTGTTTTTATTGTCATACATCTATGTATGTCATAAACTTCATAATGCATTATCATTTTGCTTTAAAGACAAGTTGATTGAATTATCTTCCAGGTCAATTTAGGTGATAATAATAATTTTTACAGGCCCAGCCAGCGGAATCCCCGGCGCCCGCGCCATGTCAAAGAAAAAAGGACTGAGTGCAGAAGAAAAGAGAACTCGCATGATGGAAATATTTTTTGAAACAAAAGATGTGTTTCAATTAAAAGACTTGGAGAAGATTGCTGCCAAAGAGAAAGGCATTACTGCTATGTCAGTAAAAGAAGTCCTTCAGAGTTAGTTGATGATGGTATGGTTGACTGTGAGAGGATCGGAACTTCTAATTATTATTGGACTTTTCCAAGTAAAGCTCTTCATGCAAGGAAACGTAAATTGGAGGTTCTGGAATCTCAGGCCAAGCAAATAAAGTAGCCAAAGAAGCTGCTAACAGATGGACTGATAACATATTTGCAATAAAATCTTGGGCCAAAAGAAAATTTGGGTTTGAAGAAAATAAAATTGATAAAACTTTTGGAATTCCAGAAGACTTGGACTACATAGACTAAAATATTCCATGGTGGTGAAGGATCTACAAGTTTGTGAATATGTAAATTTTAAACTATTATCTAACTAAGTGTACTGAATTGTCATTTGCCTGTAACTGTATTTATCATTTTATTAATGTTAAATAAAGTGTAAAATGCAGATGTTCTTCACCCCTTTTTGTAGATCAAAAGCAGGATGATAACCATATCCCCCCAGTGCTCATCAGAGTAGGACAATACAAATAAAGCCATCCATCTCAGTCCAAAAAATAATAATAATCATAATAATAATAATAATAATAATTTTTACATTTACCCACTTAGTTACCATTTTTACTTGAAAGGCTTCCTGTAATATTTCTTATAAAGCAGATACACTGGTGGCAAAATCTTCCAGGTTTCTTGTGTTCAGAAGACTTTATTTCACCTTTGCTTCTGAAAGATGCTTTGGCTAGGTAAGAATGCTAGGTTGGCAAGGCTTTTATGTTTGTTTTTCTATCAGTACTTTAAAGACACTGCTTTTTTGTTTTGCAGTTTGCGTTGTTCCCAGTAAGAAATCTATTTTCATCCCTATTTTTTTTTCCTGTGTATATCATGGTATTTTTTGACTGGCTTCTTTTAACATGTTTCTTTTTGTTACTAATTTTAAGCAATGTCTTGGGGTAGTATTTCTTTTCTTTTTCTTTTTTGAAACAGTGTATTGCTCTGTTGCCCAGGCTAGAGTGCAGTGACACAAGTACAGCATCACTGCAGTCTCAACTTTCCAAGTTCAAGCAATCCTCCCACCTCAGCCTCCTAAGTAGCTGGCTAATTTTTAGTTTTTTAATTTTTGTAGAGACAGGCTACTGCTATGTTGCCCAGGCTGGTCTTGACTCCTGGGCTCAAGTGATCCTCCTGTTTTGGCCTCCCAAAGTGCTGGGATTGCGGGTGTGAGCCACTGCACTCAGCTTAGTATTCTTCATATTTCTGGTCGTTGGTTTCTTTATCTTCTTGCTACTATGGCTTTAGAATGTCCGTCAAATTATGTATTTAAAAAATGGTGGCAAAAAAAAAAATGGTGGTTACTATTTCTTCAAATATTTTTTGTCCCGCCTCACTTTTTGGAATTTCAAATATATATCTATAATCTATCTATTATCTACCTATCTTATCTATCTATCTATCTATCTATCTATCTATCTATCTACATACACACACAAGCGCGCACGCACACACACACACACACAAATCCAACACCAAAAAAGGTAAAAGTCACAAAGCTTGACATCCGATTAAAAATTACCACACATGCAAAATGGGACAATTTTACCCATAACTAGTGGTAGACAGAAAATATATAAAACTTCTTAAAATATCCCCACAGCTCAATGATGTACTCTTCTTTAGTATTTTTTCTGTGTTTCATTTTGCATAGTTGCATATTGCTGCGTCTTTGATTTCACTAATATATTTTCTTTCACAATTTGCCACTACTCCCATCCAGTTTATTTCAGACACTGTGGTTCTCATTTTTAAACATTTTATTTGCATTTTAATATCATCCATGTCTACTAACATGGTCAATCTTTCCTCTAGTTTCTTGAACATTTAGAATACAGTTATAAAAACTGTTTTAATGTCCTCATCTACTAATTATGTTCTCATCTACAACAATCATGGGTAGAAATTTCCTGGGTTTTGCATGTCTGGTAATTTTTCATTGGATGTCAAAACATTGTGGATTTTACCTTATTGGTGCTAGGTATTTTTTATATTCCTACATATATTCTGAAGCTTTGTTCTGAGACATAAATTAGTTGAAAACAGTCTCATCTTTTGGAGTCTTGCTCCACTGCAACAATTACATATAAAAGACATGAACGATAAGTGTCTATCAAGTTGGAGGTCTGGGCAAGTTCAGTGTGCTCTAGAGGAAGAAGATAACTTCTACAAAGTTTCAGGAGTTGCTATATATGAGTTATATTTTAGGGATCCAGTGGTTCAGGAGCATCCAGGGATTTGTCTGCCCAAGTAAAGAATAAATTATTACATCTTATACCTTACTCCACAAAGAACGAAGTGCAACACCTGGTCGGCCTCTCTGAGTTCTGGACACTATATATTTTTTATTTGTGAGTTCTACTCCTAGCCATATGCCATACACCAGGGGCCACAAAAGACTAGCATCTTTGAGTGGGGACTAGAGCACAGAAGGAAAGTGTAGAAGGCCCAAGACGCAGTGTAAACAGCTCTGCTCCTTGGGATTTTTTAGCCAGGAGAACATTAGGAAGTATTATGGTTAAAAAAAAAAAAAAAATACTGTATCGTGTTTATGACAAGCCCCAAAGTGAAAAAATTACAATGAAGACCCTTAACTTCCTAGATCAGGATCATACCATCTAAAGCAAGTAATTACATGTCTTTTAGGGGGAAAAATATCCCGGCATGCTTCTAGGCCCTGGTAGGGGGCCTGTACATCCCAGGATCATACCAGTGGCTCGGTTTCTGACCAATAACTATATGGGGTATCCCTTATGAACAGCTGCATCTCATAATCAATGAAGTCCTAAATGAAATCAAGTAGGAAAGTTGTTAATGACAATCAAGTTGTAGAAAGTTTTTTGGAGATGCACAAAAAATGTGACTTTTACTACTTGGAAAGAGGATTCTATGAAAAGAATCAATGTTTACATTACATTAATTTAAGCTTTTTGATAAAGATTTCCATGGAAAGGCAAAGGTCCTAATATTCCAGACTGATGATGAAGCACTGATTATGTGTTAGAACCTATGCAAGGACTTGGCTTCTATTATCCCACTGAATCCATAAAACAAACCTACGAGGAAATCATCATTACTACTCTTTTGAAGATGGAGAAGTTGATGCTAAAAGAAAATAAGCAGCTTACCTAAATAAGCACAGAATGTTGAGAAGAAATCTCTGTCTGCCTTCAAAATAAAGTTTTACCACATACCTTTCTGTTTATAATGCAAGAATGATTACAATATTGTATAATTTTTATTAGTTGACTTTGCGACGTAATAAATTATATATATATATTTAAAACACACATACACACACATGCACACACAGTTTACTTGGGGAAAGAGAATATTTTGTTGCATTCTAAGGCTTTCCCGTTCTCCCTCCACCCTTCACTTTCCTCTAGTCATCCTAACAACTTCTGTAGATTAATCTTACAAATGTCTTTTAAAATAAACATCATGGCTTCTTTATCTGTGTACTTCCTATGAAACTCACAGCTGCCATGCATGATTTGTTTAATGGGTATTTCTAGAGCAAAATTAAAGATTCTAGAAAACAAAGTCATCATATCTACATTATTATGGGATTTTAAAACTGAACATTTCTTTATAGACTTACTCCAGCTCTAAGTTAATGTGAACTGATTTGCTGAAGATCACAGAGCCAGGGAGTGGCCAAACTAATTCTGTAAACAAATTTTAACAATGACCTACTATGTGACAAGGACTAGGATTATAATGATCTTCTATTACCCAATTTAGTGCTGTTTTCAATATACCTAAAAACTAGTTTTCAATTACTCTGACTAAAACATAAACCCCATGAGAGAAGGATTTTGTTCTGTTCGGTTCTGTAACACCAGCAAATTGAGCAATACCTGGAAATTAAATATTTGATGAATTATTTGAAGAATAAGTTAATGAACCATCGATTTTCAGACTATGTAAACATCTTTTGATGATTTACAAGTTACTTAAGAATCTTGCCAGATTATCTTCAAGGATTTTAGAATTCCAATCACACATGTTTCTCTTTCTCATTAAAGTGGCATATATATGGGAATAAGTGTTTCAGCTATGTATGCTTTATGATTGCATTCAACATAAGCAAGAGTTTATTCTTTCCTTTAAAAAAAAAAATTGTGTTTGGAGTGAATTTTTTGTGTTTTCTTCCGTTGTTTGGGTACCATGCAGACACTGCCGGAATCTATAATTGGCCCAGCTATCATTGAGCCCTCACTTACCCAATGGAACATCAGCTTTATAAAAGCGGGTTTGCTTTTCATGTTCACAGTAGTGTATTGAGTTTTATAAAATGAGGCTCTTGCAAGCCATTATCAATGAGACATAATAAAAGGCTAGTAGGAAGCAGGTTTGCATTGCTTCTTTTTAGGGCTTTTTACAAAGGTATACTTGGGAATGCTGTTTTTCAAAATCCTGTCCTGACAAGTTAAGTACTAGCAGTTCTTTGTTAAAAGAAAAATCTTTCATCTTTTTTTTTCTTCTTTTTCTATTTAGGAAGGTTTCCTTCCTCTGACATAGCTTCCTTTGGTCTGCAATATGCCTATACTATGGCGGGCAGAAATTCACAGATTCTCTCCCCACCACTACCCTTTATTTTGAGCATAGGAAAATTTTAACTGTATATCTTGCTTGAATGTGAAAAGTAGACACATTCTTCATGTTTCAATAATATTTATTCATTACCCACAAATATTCTCTGGGTGCCTAACATAGCTAAAATAATGACTTGTCTCTTATGATTAAACTATATATACTTGAAATGACTTTTACTGCCTGCATACTACATTCAAAACCCTGAGTAAGCCCTGTACTGACATTACATAATTTAATATTCAGAACACCCCCCAAAAACAGGCATTAAAAAGAATATGTTTTTAACATTTTAATCACAAAAATGATATTAGTGAGGTCTATATATACACTGTAGAAAGATTTGATCATTTTTGTGATATCGACTGAATCTTTCTACAGTGTGTACCTAGACCAACACATCAAATTGTACCCCATAAATATACACATTATTATACATCAATTTAAAAATTTTTTATAAGATAAATGAGTTTTGGTAAAATTAAATAGCTTTCCAAAGGTCACATAGATGGAAGACCACAGACTCTGATTTCAAGCTTATCTTTTTGCCCACAATCCTTATGCTGTTTCAATGATAACAGATATTCAAACTTGAGAACTCCAAAAAGGTACATACAGATACTACAGGTCTGCAACCTCCAATGCAAGTACTATGGCATAACATACTACAGGAAAAACATAAGGAAAATTTATAAATCGAATTTAATTAACTAAATTAAACAAAATATATAAACAAAATAGATTATAAAATAAATGAAATATAAATTTTAAATTAGTTTAAGATTTAAAATACATTATACATTTATAAATTATTAAGATGTTGAAAATGTTAAATTGCTCCTTAGGTCATTAAGTCTCTTGGCTTTGGTGATTTATAAAGCTATCAGTAAAGTAGATTTAGGCAGGTGTAGTGTCTCACACCTGTAATCCCAGCACTTCAGGATGCCAAAGCAGGAGGATCACTTGAGCCCAGGAGTTTGAAACCAGCCTAGGCAATAGAGTGAGACCGTGTCTCAACCAAAAAAATAAAAACTTAGCAAGGCATAGTGTTCCGACCATAGTCACAGTCAGTCAAGAAGCTGAGGCAGGAGGATGGCTTGAGCCGAAAAGTTTGAGGTTGCACTGAGCTATGATCACGCCTCTGCACTCCAGCCCGGGCAACAAAGCAAGACTCTCTCTTAAAAGATAAAAAATAAAAATAAAGTAGATTTAATGTGGTAGACAAGATTTTAGGTGCGCCGAAAAGAAAGAGAATCTTCCTTTGAAATTATATCCAAGCAACCTCCAGGCCCCAGTCTTCTAGTCTGAAAAAGCAGGCTCCATCAGTGGTTTTCAAACTGGGTACCTCAGAGCCCTGCTTTCTATAGAGGTACCCCAGAGGCCCAGGAGAAAAGCAAGTGACACAGCACTGCTCCTAGGACTCCCATCTCATCCACCCACCCGACAACACACCTTCTAACAGAATGCTGCTTTTCTGTCAGTTATATATCTTGGATTTCTAGTCAAGGTTATCTTTAAAGAAAATATTCCAACTTTTACAATAAATGTTTAAAATCAAGTTTGATAGCCACGTGACCTTAATTTTTAGAGTCAGAATTCAGTGATTGTAAAGGTTGATGTAAGTAGTAGTGTGTCTAGAGTAGAAATTACAAGTGCATATGCTTTCTGGAGCCAGATGTGATGAATAATTTTGTCTGAAAAAAAAAAAACTGGTTTGAGACATATAGGTAATGTTAATTTGTGGCAACTTAAGAGGGCAGGTCTGATAAAGAAAATGTAGTAAATATATATATACACAATGAAATATATTCAGACATAAAAAAGAATGAAATTATGTCTTTTACAGCAACATGGATGGAAATGGAGGTCGTTATCTTAAGTAAAACAACTTAGAAAGTAAAATCCTGCATGCTGTAACTTAGGACTGGAATCTAAATAATGTGTGCATGTAGATATAGAGAATGAAATAATAGATATTGGAGACTTGGAAAGGTAGGAGAGTGGGAGGGAGGTGAGGGATGACAAATTAGTTAATGGGCACAATGTACATTATTTGGGTGATGATTGCACCAAAACCCAGACTTCACAACTATTCAATGTATCAGGGTAACAAAAACACACTTGTACCTCTTAAATTTATACAAATTTTTAAAAAGGAAAAAAAAAAAAAGAGTGTCAGTCCTACTTAAATATTTAAACTCTACATATTTGTCTTTAACACTGTGCTTACAAACAAGTCTACAGCTCCAAACACGTGACTCTCAGTCTACAAATCACTAGAATGAGAAACTCCATCCAGCAAGAACTCTTGAGTTATAGAAATTGTAAGGGGAGAATTATGTCCACATTATCATCATCTAGTTTTGCATAGGCATCATTATTGTTTCATTCAAAAAGGACCCAATGGAGACTAAATGCAACTATGGTTTGTGAATCTTGTATCCCACTAGCCACATTGGGGATGATGAGAATATTGATCAAACACAAACACATAAGCAACTGATTACCCTTCATTTGTCCTCAATTTCCTGACATGTAAAAATGGTCTCTAAGGAATCCTAGCTCTACCACTACCATCGTCCTGCCTGTGGTATCTTTTCCCCCAGCTGTGATCCTAGGTGGGTTATTTTCAAGTAACACATCACAAATTCTCCACACTGTCTTTTGCTAGGAATAAAATGTGTGCGTGAGTGTATACACACATACACACACACATACAGGCATGATGTGGATATGGGGAAACTTAATCCCTGCTGTTCATTGTTCACTGCATCAAAGGGAGGCTGCCAGACACTTCTCTGTGAATGCACTAGTCTCAGAGCAGGGTCAAGAAGAGCCTTCTTCCTCTGGCTCCCAGCATTAGCTGTCTTATGTTTGACACCTCGTGCTGAGATGCCTTACTTGGTTGGAAGCTCAGCACTAACTCAGCTCAGTCTGATGAGGCACTTGGAAGAACCAAGTTGAGGCTGTCTTGAAACTGCAAAAAGAGCCAGAGGGTCAGTGTAGTCCGTTTGTAAAGAATCAACCTGGCTAATGAAGGGGCCAGAAAAGTCCAACTCACTGGTGTAAGGCTGTCTTTTGATCCTACAGGAGAAAGGAATTAATACTTTTATTTCACAGTAAATCTGCTTAGTAACACTGAATCATTTTTTTTGTCCATTCTATTGTATTTTACACCTTGGCACAACAGAAGTTTCTACAGAGCACAAGAGGAGGAGTAGGATTCTCCCAGGATAATAAAATGCAATGGCCTCGAAGGAATTAGGGAAATTGCAAGCAAAGGTATAGATACGGGAGTATGAAACATAAGTTTTAGAAAAGTACACGTGGAAAGAGTCAGAAAATATGTCACTGATCACTGCATTTTCCTACAACATGCTGATACTTATAACACACAGTTATAGATTCAGTTGGATAATGCAAGTAAAGTATTTCGCACAGTTCTCGGTACATATGAAGTGCTTAGTAAACGTTGGTTATAATTTGTTGTCAATGTTATTGTTGGAGAGAAAGGTTTTCACAATGCACTAGTAAATTCAGTGTTTATAAAGCTTATTAGGTGACTATGCAGAGTGCTTTACATATATTAATCCATATAATCCACATACTATCCTATAAGGTAGACATTATTATTATGTCAGATGAGGAAACCAAAGTAGATAGAAGTGAAATAGCATGCCCAAGATTATCTGATTGGTAAGTGGTAGTCAGAATTCAAACCGAGGCATTGTGCTCCTGAAGCCAGGGTTTGGTCACAGGCTCTGTGGTCTCTTTAGCGCTCGATGGCCAACAATGTCATGTTAAGAAACATCAATTTTATTCTTTCTTCAATGAGAGGCTATTGATGTTACTTTGAGGAAACTGAAATAAATCATGCCAAAGCTGAAGAAGCATTGGTGAGTAGAGAGTCTACAGATATCAGAATCTTTCAGGAAATCACTGAAAGCCAAGAGAAGGTACTAATCAAAGGCAGTGATGCGACGGAAGCAGAAAGAAGAGAGACATAACATAATGGACAAAACTGATCTGAGGTGTGAGAGACAGAGTAGAATCTAGAGAGCTTTCCACGTTTTGGTTAGGATGAGAGGAAGGAGGTGATACAGTTACATACTTCCAAAGGAAAACAACTGAGGAAGTAAGCAGGATAAAATAGAATAAATGTAGTTGAGGTGGAAGTTCCAATAGGACATCGTGTAGTGAAATGAAAATACTGCGTAAAAATTGACTATAACATTTCAAAGAAGTGATGAAAGTACAAAAAGTTCAACCATGTTGGAGAGTCTAGCTAATGAAATAAGACAAGAAAAACAAAAAGCATAAGGGTTATAAATGATGAAATAAAACTGTACTTTTTCTTAGGTGACAGGACTGGAACCAATAGGCAAACAATTAAAAATCAGTGACTGTAACAAGGTGACTCAATATAAGGTCAATACATAAAAATTATACAGCCATAAAAATTAAATTTCACAATAACATCATTTATAATTGCTTCAAAAAATGAAATAAAGATAAATCCAATGAAAAATGTACAAAACTGCTACACTGAAAATAACAAAACATTATTGAGAGAAATTAAAGAAAACAAAGACATTGTGAAGATGCAATTTTCCTGGACTAGAAAATTCAGTATCATTAATATGTCAGTTCTCCCCCAAAAGGATCCATAAGTTAAATCCAATTCTAATCAAAATCCCAGCAGGAGTGTGCATATGAATATGTGTGTGTGTGACTTTTTAACCTATTACTAAAATTTATGTAGAAATGCATAAAGGTCAAAAAAAGCTAGGACTATCTTAAAGAAGGACAATGTGGATGGTTTATTTTGCCAGATAGCAAAACTAATAATAAAGTTACAATAATGAATACAGTTCAGTATTCGTGAAAGTTAGACAAACTGACCAATGGACTACAATATCAAAAAACATGGTAAACCCCATCTCTACTAAAAATACAAAAATTAGGTGAGCATGGTGGCAGGCACCTATAATCCCAGCTACTCAGGAGGCTGAGGCAGGATAATCACTTGAACCTGGGAGGCGGAGGCTGAAATGAGCCAAGATCACAACACTGCACTCCAGTCTGGATAACAGAGCAAGACTCCATCTCAAAAAAAAAAAAAAACACCCACACAGAGTAATTTGTTTTCTGTGTATGTTTACGGAGCATGTTAAGAAAAGAATGGGGGGACGGAGCAAGATGGCCGAATAGGAATAGCTCCAGTCTCTAGCTCCCAGCGCGAGCGACACAGAAGACAGGTGATTTCTGCATTATCAACCGAGGTACTGGGTTCATCTCACTGGGGAGTGCTGGACAATCGGTGCTGGTCAGCTGTTGCAGCCCGACCAGCGAGAGCTGAAGCAGGGCGAGGCATCGCCTCACCTGGGAAGTGCAAGGGGTAAGGGAAACCCTTTTCCTAGCCAGGGGAACTGAGACACACAACACCTGGAAAATCGGGTAACTCCCACCCCAATACTGCGCTTTAAGCAAACGGGCACACTAGGAGATTATATCCCACACTTGGCCGGGAGGGTCCCATGCCCACGGAGCCTTCCTCATTGCTAGCACAGCAGTCCACGATCTAACTGCAAGGCAGCAGCAAGGCTGGGGGAGGGGCGCCTGCCATTGCTGAGGCTTAAGTAGGTAAACAAAGCCCTGGGAAGGTCGAACCAGGTGGAGCTCACAGCAGTTCAAGGAGGCCTGCCAGTCTCTGTAGACTCCACCTCTGGGGACAGGGCACAGCTAAACAACAACAACAACAACAACAAAAAGCAGCAGAAACCTCTGCAGACCAAGCGACTCTGTCTGACAGCTTTGAAGAGAGTGGTGAATCTCCCAACACGGAGGTTGAGATCTGAGAACAGACAGACTGCCTGTTCAAGTGGTTCCCTGACCCCTGAGTAGCCTAACTGGGAGACATCCCCCACTAGGGGCATTCTGACACCCCACACCTCACACGGTGGAGTACGCCCCTGAGAGGAAGCTTCCAAAGCAAGAATCAGACAGGTACACTTACTGTTCAGCAATATTCTATCTTCTGCCGCCTCTGCTGCAGACACCCAGGCAAACAGGGTCTGGAGTGGACCTCCAGCAATCTCCAACAGACCTACAGCTGAGGGTCCTGACTGTTAGAAGGAAAACTATCAAACAGGAAGGACACCCACACCAAAACCCCATCAGTACGTCACCATCATCAAAGACCAGAGGCAGATAAAACCACAAAGATGGGGAAAAAGCAGGGCAGAAAGGCTGGAAAGTCAAAAAATAAGAGCGCATCTCCCCCTCGAAAGGAACGCAGTTCATCGCCAGCAACGGATCAAAGCTGGATGGAGAATGACTTTGACGAGATGAGAGAAAAAGGCTTCAGTCCATCAAACTTCTCAGAGCTAAAGAAGGAATTACATACCCAGCACAAAGAAACTAAAAATCTTGAAAAAAGAGTGGAAGAATTGATAACCAGAATAATTAATGCAGAGAAGGCCATAAACAAACGGACCGAGATGAAAACCATGACATGAGAAATACGTGACAAATGCACAAGCTTGAGTAACCGACTCGATCAACTGGAAGAAAGAGTATCAGCGATTGAGGATCAAATGAATGAAATGAAGTGAGAAGAGAAATCTAAAGAAAAAAGAAGAAAAAGAAATGAACAAAGCCTGCAAAAAGTATGAGATTATGTAAAAAGACCAAATCTACGTCTGATTGGGGGGCCTGAAAGTGAGGGGGAAAATGGAACCAAGTTGGAAAACACTCTTCAGGATATCATCCAGGAGAAAATCCCCAACCTAGTAGCGCAGGCCAACATTCAAATTCAGGAAATACAGAGAATGCCACAAAGATACTCCTCGAGAAGAGCAACTTCAAGACACATAATTGCCAGATTCACCAAAGTTGAAATGAAGGAAAAAATCTTAAGGGCAGCCAGAGAGAAAGGTCGGGTTACCCACAAAGGGAAGCCCATCAGACTAACAGCAGATCTCTTGGCAGAAAATCTACAAGCCAGAAGAGAGTGGGGGCCAATATTCAACATCCTTAAAGAAAAGAATTTTAAACCCAGAATTTCATATCCAGCCAAACTAAGTTTCATAAGTGAAGGAGAAACAAAATCCTTTACAAATAAGCAAATGCTTAGAGATTTTGTCACCACCAGGCCTGCCTTACAAGAGACCCTGAAGGAAGCACTAAACATGGAAAGGAACAACCGGTACCAGCCACTGCAAAAACATGCCAAAATGTAAAGACCATTGAGGCTAGGAAGAAACTGCATCAACTAACCAGCAAAATAACCAGTTAATATCACAATGGCAGGATCAAGTTCATACATAACAATATTAACCTTAAATGTAAATGGACTAAATGGTCCAATTAAAAGACACAGACTGGCAAATTTGATAAAGAGTCAAGACCCATCAGTCTGCTGTATTCAGGAGACCCATCTCACACGCAGAGACATACATAGGCTCAAAATAAAGGGATGAAGGAAGATCTACCAAGCAAATGGAGAACAAAAAAAAAGCAGGGGTTGCAGTCCTAGTCTCTGATAAAACAGACTTTAAACCATCAAAGATCAAGAGACAAAGGCCATTACATAATGATAAAGGGATCAATTCAACAGGAAGAGCTAACTATCCTAAATATATATGCACTCAATACAGGAGCACCCAGATTCATAAAGCAAGTCCTTAGAGACTTACAAAGAGACTTAGACTCCCACACAATCATAATGGGAGACTTCAACACCCCACTGTCAACATTAGACAGATCAACGAGACAGAAAGTTAACAAGGATATCCAGGAATTGAACTCATCTCTGCAGCAAGCAGACCTAATAGACATCTATAGAACTCTCCACCCCAAATCAACAGAATATACATTCTTCTCAACACCACATCACATTTATTCCAAAATTGACCACATAATTGGTAGTAAAGCACTCCTCAGTAAATGTAAAAGAACAGAAATTATAACAAACTGTCTCTCAGAACACAGTGCAATCAAACTAGAACTCAGGATTAAGAAACTCAATCAAAACCGCTCAACTACATGGAAACTGAATAACCTGCTCCTGAATGACTACTGGGTACACAACGAAATGAAGGCAGAAATAAAGATGTTCTTTGAAACCAATGAGAACAAAGATACAACATACCAGAATCTCTGGGACACATTTAAAGCAGTGTGTAGAGGGAAATTTATAGCACTAAATGCCCATAAGAGAAAACTGGAAAGATCTAAAATTGACACTCCAACATCAGAATTAAAAGAACTAGAGAAGCAAGAGTAAACACATTCAAAAGCTAGCAGAAGGCAAGAAATAACTAAGATCAGAGCAGAACTGAAGGAGATAGAGACACAAAAAACCCTTCAAAAAATCAATGAATCCAGGAGTTGGTTTTTTGAAAAGATCAAGAAAATTGATAGACCGCTAGCAAGACTCATAAAGAAGAAAAGAGAGAAGAATCAAATAGACGCAATAAAACATGAAAAAGGGGATATCACCACCGACCCCACAGAAATACAAACTATCATCAGAGAATACTGTAAACACCTCTACGCAAATAAACTAGAAAATCTAGAAGAAATGGATAATTTCCTGGACACTTACACTCTCCCAAGACTAAACCAGGAAGAAGCTGAATCCTTGAATAGACCAATAGCAGGCTCTGAAATTGAGGCAATAATTAATAGCCTACCAACCAAAAAAAGTCCAGGACCAGATGGATTCACAGCTGAATTCTACCAGAGGTATATGGAGGAGCTGGTACCATTCCTTCTGAAACTATTCCAATCAATAGAAAAAGAGGGAATCCTCCCTAACTCATTTTATGAGGCCAACATCATCCTGATACCAAAGCCTGGCAGAGACACAACAAAAAAAGAGAATTTTAGACCAATATCCCTGATGAACATCGATGCAAAAATCCTCAATAAAATACTGGCAAATCGGATCCAGCAGCACATCAAGAAGCTTATCCACCATGATCAAGTTGGCTTCATCCCTGGGATGCAAGGCTGGTTCAACATACACAAATCAATGAACGTAATCCAGCATATAAACAGAACCAAAGACAAAAACCACATGATTATCTCAATAGATGCAGAAAAGGCCTTTGACAAAATTCAACAGCCCTTCATGCTAAAAACTCTCAATAAACTGGGTATTGATGGAACATATCTCAAAATCGTAAGAGCTATTTATGACCAACCCACAGCCAATATCATACTGAATGGGCAAAAACCGGAAAAATTCCCTTTGAAAACTGGCACAAGACAGGGATGCCCTCTCTCACCACTCCTATTCAACATAGTGTTGGAAGTTCTGGCTAGGGCAATCAGGCAAGAGAAAGAAATCAAGGGGATTCAGTTAGGAAAAGAAGAAGTCAAATTGTCCCTCTTTGCAGATGACATGATTATATATTTAGAAAACCCCATTGTCTCAGTCCAAAATCTCCTTAAGCTGATAAGAAACTTCAGCAAAGTCTCAGGATACAAAATTAATGTGCAAAAATCACAAGCATTCTTATACACCAGTAAGAGACAAACAGAGAGCCAAATCATGAATGAACTTCCATTCACAATTGCTTCAAAGAGATTAAATACCTAGGAATCCAACTTACAAGGGATGTCAAGGACCTCTTCAAGGAGAACCACAAACCACTGCTCAGTGAAATAAAAGTGGACATAAACAAATGGAAGAACATACCATGCTCAAGGATAGGAAGAATCAATATTGTGAAAATGGCCATACTGCCCAAGGTTATTTATAGATTCAATGCCATCCCCATCAAGCTACCAATGAGTTTCTTCACAGAATTGGAAAAAACTGCTTTAGAGTTCACATGGAACCAAAAAAGAGCCCGCATCTCCAAGACAATCCTAAGTCAAAAGAACAAACCTGGAGGCATCACAATACCTAACTTCAAACTATACTACAAGGCTACAGTAACCAAAACAGCATGGTACTGGTACCAGAACAGAGACATAGACCAATGGAACAGAACAGAGTCCTCAGAAATAATACTACACATCTACAGCCATCTGATCTTTGATAAACCTGAGAAAAACAAGAAATAGGGAAAGGATTCCCTATTTAATAAATGGTGCTGGGAAAATTGGCTACCCATAAGTAGAAAGCTGAAACTGGATCCTTTCCTTACTCCTTATACAAAAATTAATTCAAGATGGATTAGAGACTTAAATGTTAGACCTAATACCATAAAAACCCTAGAAGAAAACCGAGGTAATACCATTCAGGACATAGGCATGGGCAAGGACTTCATGTCTAAAACACCAAAAGCAATGGCAACAAAAGCCAAAACTGACAAATGGGATCTCATTAAACTAAAGAGCTTCTGCACAGCAAAAGAAACTACCATCAGAGTGAACAGGCAACCTACAGAATGGGAGAAAATTTTTGCAATCTACTCATCAGACAAAGGGCTAATATCCAGAACCTACCAAGAACTCAAACAAATTTACAAGAAAAAAACAAACAACCCCATCCAAAAGTGGGCAAAGGATATGAACAGACACTTCTCAAAAGAGGACATTCATACAGCCAACAGACACATGAAAAAATGCTCATCATCACTGGCCATCAGAGAAATGCAAATCAAAACCACAATGAGATACCATCTCACACCAGTTAGAATGGCAATCATTAAAAAGGAAACAACAGGTGCTCGAGAGGATGTGGAGAAATAGGAACACTTTTACACTGTTGGTGGGATTGTAAACTAGTTCAACCATTATGGAAAACAGTATGGCGATTCCTCAAGGATCTAGAACTAGAAGTACCATATGACCCAGCCATCCCATTACTGGGTATATACCCAAAGGATTATAAATTATGCTGCTATAAAGACACATGCACACGTATGTTTATTGTGGCATTATTCACAATAGCAAAGACTTGGAATCAACCCAGATGTCCATCAGTGACAGACTGGATTAAGAAAATGTGGCACATATACACCATGGAATACTATGCAGCCATAAAAAAGAATGAGTTTGTGTCCTTTGTAGGGACGTGGATGCAGCTGGAAACCATCATTCTCAGCAAACTATCGCAAGAACTGAAAACCAAACACCGCATGTTCTCACTCATAGGTGGGAATTGAACAATGAGATCACTTGGACACGGGAAGGGGAATATCACACACCGGGGCCTATCACAGGGAGGGAGGAGGGAGACGGGGGAAGGGGGAGGGATTGCATTGTGAGTTATACCTGATGTAAATGATGAGTTGATGGGTGCTGACAAGTTGATGGGTGCAGCACACCAACATGGCACAAGTATACATATGTAACAAACCTGCACGTTATGCACATGTACCCTAGAACTTAAAGTATATTAAAAAAAAAAGAAAGAAAGAAAAAAAAAGAAAAAAGAAAAAAGAAAATCCAATAAAAAAATTCATCCAATAAAAAAAAAAGAAAAGAAAATAGATCAGAATTAACATAACTTAGTTATGCCTTATTTGTCATGAAAAATTAGGAAGTTAGGTTCTTCTCAAAAGGGACATGTTCAGGTAATTGAGGCCTAGATCTGTGAGATAAAAAAATAAAATTTTAAAAAGAAAAAAAAAAAAGAAAAGAATAGTATGTTCAATCATTTGTGGTGGGTCACTTAGATTTCCAACAGGAGGAAACAACTTAGCTTCTATCATACACAAAAGTTGATTCCAAATGGATTGTAGACCTAAGTATACAAGAAAAAAGTTTAATGAACATTGAGTAGGAAACAGATGAGAAATCTTGAGATAGGCATATATTTATTTGGCATAGGCATATATCTGTTTTTATTTTTAGTAACTTTAACTTTTATTTTAGATTCAGAAGGTACATGTAGGTCTGTCACATGAGAACACTCTATTTGGAGTCCAGATGATCCCATCATCCAGGCAGTGAGTTCAGCACCTAATAAGTAGTCCTTCACCCTTCATACCCTTCCCTTCCTCCCCACTCCAGCAGTCCCCCAGTGTCCATTGCTCCCATCTTTATATCCATGTGTACTCAATGTTTAGCTCCCACTTATAAGTGAGACCATGCAAGTTTTGGGGGTTTTTCCTGTGTTAATTCACTTAGGATAACAGCCTCAGCTGCATCTATGTTGCTGCAAAGGACATGATTTTGTTCTCTTTTATGGCTGCATAGTATTTCATAGTGTATATGTGCCACCAGTTGATCTGATGGGCATCTAGGTTGATTCCATGTCCAATCCACCATAATTTGATGGGCATCTAGGTTGATTCCATGTCTTCGCTATTGTGAATAATGCTGTAATGAACATATGAGTTCATGTGTCTTTTTTGGTAGAACGATCTATTTTCCTTTGGGTATGTATATACTCAGGCATATTTTTCTTAAACAGAACCTCAGAATTTCTAACCATGAAGGGAAAAAATTATAAATTGCGCCACATTAAAATTAAGAAGTTCAACTCATCAAAGTATACAATTAGCAGCATATAAAGGCAAGCCACCAATTGAAGAATATTTGTAATACCTATGTAAAAGGTTGACTAGTGTCTCCCCAAAATATAGTCCAAGTCCTAATCCATGGTAGGTGTAAATGTGATCATATCTGGAAATACAGTTTTTGAAGGTGTAGCTAGGCAAGAGTTTTAATATAAGATCATCCTGGATTTAGAGTGAGCCCTGAATCCAATGGCCAGTGTCCACATAGGAGAAAAGGGAGAGATGTTTCCGACAGAAAGACACAGGGAGAAGGCCACATGATGATCCTCATGAGGATGGAGACCGAGATCCTAGTCATGCAGCCACAAGTCATGGAATGCCTCCACCCACCAGAAACTGGAGAAAACAAGGAAGGAAATTCTCCCTAGAACCTCTAGAGGGAATGTAGCCCTGCTAACATTTGTTAAACTTCTAGCCTCCACAACTGTGAGACAATAAATTTCTGTTGTTTTAAACCACAAGTTTATATAAAGTTTTTACCACAGCACTAGGAAATTAATGCAACACTCAACTAGCAAAGGCTTGCATTCAAAATACATGTTCTTTTACATATATCAATACGAAATAGACAACTAGTAGAAAAATGGACACAATACTTAAACAAATTCAAAAAATACTCAACATCACTAATCATCAGGGAAATGCAATTAAAACCACAGTGAGATACCACCTTACTCCGGCAAAGAATGGCTATTATTAAAAAGTCAAAAAACAATAGATGTTGGTGTGGATGTGGTCAAAGGGGAACACTTATACACGGCTGATGGGAATGTGAATTAGCACAACCTCTATGGAAAACAGTATGCAGATCCCATAAAGAACTAAAAGTAGATCTACCATTTGATCCAGCAATGCCACTACTGGGTATCTACCCAAAGGGAAAGAAGTCATTATATGAAAATATACACACGCACATGTATGTTTACTGCAGCCCAGTTCATAACTGCAAAGATATGGAACCAATCTAAGTGCCCATCAACCAATGAATGGATAAAGAAAGTGTAGTATATGTACACAATGGAACACTACACAGCCATAAAAAGGAACACAATAATGTCTTTTGCAGCAACGTGGGTGAAGCTGAAAGCTATTATTCTAAGTAAAGTAACTCAGGAATGAAAAACCAAATATCATATGTTCTCATTTTTAAGTGGGAGCTAAGCTATGAGTAGGCAAAGGCATACAGGGTGATACAAAGGACTTTGGAGACTCAGAAGTGGGAGGCTGGGAGGGGAATGTGAGATTTTAAAAAAACTACATATTGCGTACAATGTACACTACTCAGGTGATTGGTGCACTACAATCAGAATTCACCACTATATAATTCATCCATGTACCTAAAAACCACTTGTAGCCCCAAAGCTATTGAAATAAAAAATATTTTTAATTAAAAAGATAAAATCAATGGCTGTTATGTATGTGAACAGACATTTTATTTTACAGTTGAACAAATCTATAAATTTGTTATAAGCTGTCAGCATCTGTTCCACTACAAAGAAAGAAAAAAATAAATTCACATAAGAGGGTATGCATGTAAACCAGCAAGTATATGAAAAGATGCTCAACTTCTTTTGTCATGAGGATGACTAAAATAGGAATGTGACAGAATGGCACAATTGAGAAAGATGGGCAGTGCAGAGTGTTGGCAAGGATGTGGAGGAAAGGAAACTCTCAGGAAGTGTTGGTGGTGGGTGCAGAACTGGGCACCATTGCTTTGGAAAACAGCTGAGCAATATGGACTAATATTTAAGATACACTGGCCCTATCGTTGGGCACTCCTACACTAAAAAGCATTTTACTAGGCAAATCTCCACGTTATAAGTGAGGATAAAAGGTAGTTCAGAAAAAGTAAAACAATCTCTCCAAGATCTAAAATTAATGCCCAGGTCTATTATGCTCTAACATTTCTGTACTATACACAAGATATGTCTCAGAAAACACATGAAACATTGGGGCTATGTATCTGGAGAAAAGATAAAAGCCCCAAAGTTATTAAAGGAAAAGCCAGAAACATTCACAGTGTATAAAGTGAGAATATAAATTATAATAAATTCTTTTAACTAGATAAAATCTCTAGAATCATATTGCCTAATCCTCCCACTTCACAAGTCAACAAACAAGTCATCACATGGCCAACTAGAAGAGCTAGGCTGAATTCCAGATCTTGCAATTCCCAGTTGTAAATATTTGCCATTCTTCTACAATCTTCCCATCCCAATTTCTCCCAACATCCACACTTGATTAAATACCTAGTCACCCAAAATTGTCATAAAAAGTTCTCTAGGCATTTATCAAGATGAACAAAGTAAGAAAACTGACAGAAAGTCAATATCGTGTTCTAGTTACATCAGCTACTCTAATGACCAAATTTGATAGATTTGGTATGGAAGGGAGCAATCTCTTGTTAACCAATAGTTGTTATGAGTACGCCACAGTAATTCAATTTGACCTCGGAGCCTTATTCTTCCTTAACCTAGATGCCTCTATTTGCTGCACATGCTTTCTCATAATGAGTTTTATCTCTAGATCTCAGAGCACTTTTTAAACATCCTACTTCCACTCTAGAAGCATTTTCATTGCATTTCTGTGGACCATTTAAATGTTTTCTAAGTTTGTCATAAATTGAGGTGATCTAACAGTTCCAAATAGAGAGATAAAGTCTAGCCCAGTGGGGGAAGCATTAAACCTCCTTGCAAGTCAGCAAAAGCAAAAGTGACAGCCCGGTAGCAATTTAAAATTACTCTGAGACCACAACTGCTAATTAAAGTAGACTTTCATGGTAACAGATGAACATCTGGTATCTTCCATTTAGAAAGAAAAATTTTAAAGAGTTTACATATCTTAGTAATGAAAAATTTAGATATATGCCTACAATGTTTTCGTCTGGGTTTTGCTTAAATTATATATTCTTTCATTATGGTTTCCAACAGTACAATGTTTCTTTTTTGTTTTCTTAATAACCATAAAATGTTCATAACAACAACAACAAAAAAAAACTAGGCAAAAGTCAGAATCCATGATTCATTCACAGTCATTCTAAAAGCTGGACATTATCCTCCTCTCATCCCCTGCAAAAATAGAATTGGAGGAGATTACCCTAAAGATTCTATTTTGATGAAATGTATGTGATATGAATTCTGCAAACACATTTCTAGAAAAGGACTCTCCAATCTCAGAGAAAGAAAGAGAGTGAGAAAGAGAGGGGGAGTAAGGAAGAGAGAGAGGGAGGAGAAATAGACATATACACATAAATAGAGACAGAGAAACCGATTTCTAATGATTGAAGCTTGACTCTTATTTTATATTAATATCCATCTATATATATGATCAAGTTTTTGAACATGTGGATTATTTGATCAGTTGTACTTGATTAAAGGAAATTACACCTTATCTTACCTTTAAGATAAGGAGATGAGAATAACTGATAATCCATTTAGATGTCTTCATTCAAATGCTACATCTTCTGAGAAACTGAGTCTTTAACACCTCAATTCATGCATTATGTCTACTTCCTGCAATACCTGCATACGCCCCATTCTAGTAATTAGTATTGAATCATGTTGCTTTTTGTCATGTCTTTACAACCATGTGTTACCAAATACACTTTAATATATTTCTTTCTACTTCTTATCCATGACACAGACTCGTACCTAACACAGAAAGGACATGAAATAAAACTTTGATTAAATGAACAATTGTTCATGAGAATCTAACATAAAATTATCAGAAGTGAACTTCTGTCATTTCTGTCAATGAGTCACAGGTCAACCTCTTTGATTTAACATGAAAATCCTAATTTTTCCTCATGCTCAAAATCTATGGTTTCTACTTTTCTATTTCTTTAATGCATAACATGGATAAGTTCAATAGTATTAATACGCAGCCTGTTCCACCCATCCATAAGTGCCATGTACACCTCTAGGAAAGCTAGACTTTACCTATCTTAGGTAGTATAAATTCCTCCTATATCATTTGCTCATCACCTGGTCAAAAAGTTTCTGGTATTACTCCCTTCCCAGACATGTGATCCACCTGTCTTCATTTTGCTAAGTTCAGTCTTTCTTCATACTACTTCTCAAAGCCTGTGGTGAAATTAGGAGACAAGATCTGCGAATCAGAGGAAGGAAAGAGAAAGGCAAAACAGCTGCATGATATGAAATTACTTGTGGCTTTCACTGTGTGCCCAGTCCACAAGGAAGGCAGTATCACCCCTACCCTCTGCATATGATATTAAAATATGGAGAAAGTAAGCCATTTTATTCATCCATGAAGGACACAGCAACCTGTCTTCTTGATTTCCAGAGAATACAGCTGTGAAAACTTATCTGCTCTATGAGACCATAAGCTCCTTGAATGCAAGGGGCTAGGTCTTATCTATCTTTGTGTCAAAGATACGCTTATCACATGTCAACCCATTCGTATCTGTTAAGTGAATGAGCAAATGTACCTGTTAAGTGAATGACAAAAAGTCTTTAGGTAGACAGCACAGGACTTTCCTAAGCTGTCCCACCTAAAGACTTTATCCTCCTATCACCTTCTTCAAGGAATTTGAAGAACTACGATGTCTAAAGTTACAGTCATGTACTATCAGTTTCTCCATTTTTTAGACAAGAAAGCTGAAAATCAGAGAAGTTAAACCATTTGCCTAATATCGGTCAGATAGTATGTGACAATGAGTCAATCACCCATTATATCTGAATTCCATAATTCATGATTTAATTATTATGCTATTTTGGTTTGTTATCTGAAGCACTCATAAAAGACATTTATATTGCTTAAAATTGCATATCCAAACACAGACAAATCCTAGCCTTAGGAGTATAACTTATTGATTGATATACAAGACACACAGTCAAAAGTTAACTCACTATATGCTACTCATTGGCATGTCCCCAACAGAACATCATCGTGCTGTAAATATTTATGTAGACATAGAATTATCAGAGAGGAGAACAACTAGTCCAATCTTTTTGTGTGTTTTACCCAGAGAAATGTTTCCCTAGAGATCAAGTAATGTCCTCAAGTCCCTCTGGCAAATGATGCTAGAAACAGAAATAGAGCCTGTTGTCTGTCCCCAAGTCCAGTCTTCATTCTGATACACTAGTCTGCTTCTCTTAATCAATTGCTGCTTCTATTATTATTAATATCAGAATGGTCTTAATAATTCAACAAAGCCTTTGTAGCACCTTATATTCCAGATCTTACAGAGATAAAATATGTGTTCCATTCATACTTCACAGACTCTTAAATGGAAAAGAGGTCAGCCTCTGTGAGTCGAACAAAACACACATACGCAAACACACCCCTTGGTATTCAAAGAAAATTTCCCATTCATTCTTAAATCTCTTGCCTCCTGCCATTGCCCCCCTCTTTATTTTCTCTGGCCAGAGTAATTAGGCTATGAAGCTGAGCTAATCCTGTTAGTGCCACAATGACTTCTCTCACACTTGTGTGTCCCACAGCTCTTAGAAAGTCAGAAGGAATTACTGAGCATTGAATTCACCTTGCCAGAAAGATGACAGACAGGGAGGGAGGAAAAGGGAGCGTGGATGCCCAGCTGACCTGTTCTTTAACCTTTCCCTCTGGAAGCTGTTCTTCCCTCTGTGGGTGTCTGTGCACAGGCCAGAGGCATGGCTAACACTGCCCTTGAGATACAAAGGGAGCAAAGTTGACGTCAGCTGTTTCTTCCCGAGCAAACATTCCACTAATTCCACAGCCAGACAGCTTGCAAAATTGCCTTTGTAGGACTGCTGAGGTCTCCTTTCCCGTCAAGTTCACTTTGTATTTACTCAGCAAAGATGCACCTACTGCAGAGTGCACCAGGAGATGTGGTGTCAGAGTCATGGCGAGCCCACTTCATGGATGATTAGCATTCTCTGACCCAGCCACCATTTTCAATCACTTGCAACTATAGACTTCTGGCTGCAGCAATTACTCCTATCCTTCAAAATCCTTTCCTCCTCAACAACATCAGCATAAGTTTGTTAAAGCACTCTGCTTCAAATGATGCCTTGCTTGGAGCTGTTGTCTTTGACACAGTCTAAATCAAAAAACAAATAATCTAAACACACTTCTCCAGTTTAAATTCTGTAAATCTTTTGCATATCCTCCATTAAGAATCACTTAATGACATGAGCGACCACTTGTCTATTTAATTCACAGCCTAAGCAGAGTTCCTAAATTAACTCATGAGTTTTTAAAATTTTTATAGATACAAGATGGTTGTACATATTTATGCTGTACATGAGATATTTTGATAGAAACATACAATGTGTATGATCATTTCAGGGTAATTGGAATATCCATCATCGTGTTTGATTTTTATTGAGCATCTATTAGGTCCTGGCATTGTGATACAACAGTGCTCCTCAAAGTGGAGTCTGCATTTTGACAGTGTCAGCAGCACCTGACACTCGCTAGGAATGCCAGTTTTGGGGCACCAACAGATAGCTGCTGAATTGGAATCTCCAGTAGCAGGGCCCGAGATTCTCTGGTTTAATGAGCTCTGCAGGTGACTCTCACAGGGTTTGAGAAGCACTGTTCTAGGCTATACATACCTTAACGCCACTCGGAAAACTATCCAGCTCTTGAGATCTAAATATAATTTTTCAAACCTGGATTCCATGGCCTGAGTGTATTAGTTTGCTAGGGCTACCATAAAAAAAAAGCACCTGAGAATAGAGAGCTTAAACAGCTCACAGCTCTGGAGGCTAGAAGTTTGAAATCAAGGTGTCAGCAGGGTTGATTCTTTCTGAGGACTCAGAAAGAAGGATCTTTTTCAGGTCTCTCTCCTTGGCTTATGAATAGCAGTTTTCTACCTAGGTTTCCTCAAATCATCTTCCCTCTATGTGTGTCTCTGTTCCCTTTTTAAGCACCTGTCAGTCATATTGGATTAGGGTCCACTATAATGACCTCATTCTAACTTGATTAGCTCTGTAAAGACCCTATCTCCAAATAAGGTCACATTCCGTAGTACTGGGGGTTATAGGAATTCAGTTCAACCCATAATACTGGGGAATTTCCTATGTTTAAGTATGTGTATTAGTGTCCATTTTCATACTGCTATAAAGAACTTCCTGAGAATGGGTAATTTATAAAGGCAAGAGGTTGAATTGACTCACAGTTCAGCACGGCTGAGGAGGCCTCAGGGAACTTACAATCATGACGGAAGGTGAAGAGGAAGCAAAGCATCTTTGTCGCAAGGCAGCAGGAAGGAGAAGTGGGGAGCAAAGAGGGGAAGAGCCCCTTATAAAACCATCAGATCTTGTGACACTTCACTCACTATCATGAGAACAGTACGGGGGAAACCGCCCCCATGATTCATTTGCCTCCACCTCATCTCTCCCTTGACACATGGGGATTGTGGGGATTACAATTCAAGAGTAGATCTGGGTGTGAAGACAAAGCCTAACCCTATCGACATGTTAGTCTGTTTTTGTGTTCCTATAAAGAAATATCTGAGACTGGGTAACTTATTTTAAAGAAATACCTGAGACTGGGTAAACACGTAAGACTGGCCCATGGTTCTGCAGGTTATACAAAAAGCATGGGGTTGGCATTTTTCCTGGCTTCTCAGGAGGCCTCATGAGAAGAGGAACTTTTACTCATGGCAAAAAGTGAAGAGAGAGCAGGCATGCCGCGTGGTAATACAGGGAGCAAGGGAGTGAAAAGGGTGGTTCCATTCTCTTTTAAACAACCAGATCTCACATTAATTAACTAAGCAAGAACTCACTTATCACCAAGGGGATGGTACTAAGCCATTCATGAAGGATCCACCCCCATGATTCAATCACCTCCTATCAGGCCCCTGCTCCAACATTGGGGATTACATTTCAGTATGAGCTTTGGAGAAGACAAACATACAAACTATATCTGCTTGATCTTCCAAATATCAAGCATTAGGCTAATATGTAGCTTTTGCTATCACACTCACTCCTGTAGCACCCTGGGTATGACACTAATCTTTGGTTCCCATGTGAATTCTTATAATGCCACTTTTTTGGAGAGTTTTGATAGACTTTATTGTACCCTCAAGATGGGTAACATGGGGAGAGGAGTACTGATTGTGGCTTAGCTCCTGCCACTACCTCTTTCCTCTTCACCTCCCTCTTCCATTCTTTATGCAATTTTTTAAAGCACAAGCTCTTTGCCAGAGCCATGCTAACTATCAATGACTTAAAGACGGTAAAAACACCATCTTTAAAAAAAATGCGATCCCTTTCATATACATTGAGAGGCTGTGCTTCAATGTGATTATCCTCATTTAAGATAAGACAGTTAAAACTCATGGCCATGTGACATTTGTGATTTGCTTGGGACAAACATTGTTAATTATGCCACTTACTTCAGTTTCTTGAGAGGAAAAATAATACTCTTCCTTATGCAAATGGTTTCTAGGCATCTGACTTTCAGATGCTTGGATATTGTGAATGATGACATATTTCTTTATGAGTAGCTGAAATGTAAACCTATATTTCATCACAGCTCTATTAACTTTATTGTTAGAGTGCTTGCTGTCTTCCTCCTTCCATGGACATTGATCTCTTATTACCAGTTCAGCTGAAGCACTGCCTATGTTAATATCAATGTAAAGCTCTTCAACTTTCTGAGGGGTATGAGGGAGTGGTGATTGTGACATAAATAAATCCGATGGAGCACATCAAACACTTAATTAATCAGGTAGCATCTCATATCAAGCAAAGTACCTCTAACTTAAAATGCCTCAACAGATGTCCTGATGTCACCCCTCAGCCTCTCCCTTCTTGTCTTTCCCAGTAAATGGTGCCATCATCCTCCAGAAGTTAGCACCAGCTTCTCACCTTTCTTCATTTCCCACACCCAATCCATGAGCAACTGTATTCAATGCTGCTTCAAAAATAGATCCTAAATCGGAACACTTCTCACAGCCTCTATGTCTTCCATAGTCCTGGGCACCACACTTTTTGACTGATGTCTGAAATAGCCTCCTGGCTGTTCCATTTCCCCTCCCAATACCAACCTCTCCGTTAAAGTATCCCAAGAGATCACTCCAAAATTGAAAACATTTCACAGTACTTCTCTCCCTAAAACCCTCCAGTGCTTGCCTAGTATGTTTAACATAAAATCCAAAACTTTACTCAGATTTATAAAACCAAGCACAACATTTTCCTTCCTGGCTTTATCTCACACAATGCTTATTTAGGCCAGGTATGATGCAAAATACAACATACCCACCAAAGAGAGTCTTCTTTAATCATCACAATAATGCTTTGGTGGACTGCCTGGTAGAAGGAATACGAAAGATATAGATTTATTTGTTTGTTTGTTTATTTATTGATTTTTGAGACAGGGTCTCGCTCTGTCACCCCGGCTGGAGTGCAGTGGTGTGATCACGGCTCACCGCAGCCTTAACCTCCTGGGTTCAAGTGATTCTCCCACCTCTGCCTTCCAAGTAGTTTGGACTGCAGACATGCATCACCATACCTTGCTAATTACTTTTTTTTTTTTGGTAGAGATGGGGCCTCATTATGTTGCCCAGGCTGGTGTCAAACTCCTGGGTTCTAGCAATCCTTCTACTTCAGTCTCCCAAAGTCCCTGGGATTACAAGCATGAGCCATCATGCCCAGCCAACATATGAATTTAATAATGTTAATGAACTTGCCCAAGTATGCAAAGCTAGTAAGTTCTGCAACTGAAATTCACACCAGGTTTTTAACAACAACTAGCGGTTAGTACTTACTGCATACCAGACAGATTATTAAATAACTAGCTTATGGTCACACCACAAATAAATGGTAGAGCTAGGGTTGAATCTAGGCAGGTGGCTCCAAGTTCATGACTCTAATGCTAGCAAGTCTCTTCCTACCACTTAAATTCACCACAATTCAGCTTCCTTATCATTTTTTTTGTTTTTTGGTTGTTTTTTTTTTTTTTTTTTTTTTTTTGAGACAGAGTTTTGCTCTTGTTGCCCAGGCTGGAGTACAGTGGCGCAATCTCGGCTCACTACAACCTCCACTTCCTGGGTTCAAGTGATTCTCCTACCTCAGCCTCCCAAGTAGCTGGGATTACAGATATGCCTCACCACCACACCAGGCTAATTTTGTATTTTTGGTAGAGATGGGGTTTCTCCATGTTGGTCAGACTGGTCTCGAACTCCTGACCTCAGGTGGTCCACCCGCCTCGGCCTCCCAAAGTGCTGGGATTACAGGCGTGAGCCACTGCACCCAGTCCCCTGCTTCCTTATCTTTAAAATGCAATTAAGGCACTTACCTTGCAAGGATTTTTAAGGATTAAAGCAAAAATCTATACATGAAATTCAAAAAATGAAAACTAAAAATAATTACCATTTAATCACTATAACGAGAGGAAATTTGGCTCAGGGCTTAAGTGTGAAATAAAATAAGAAATAGAAACCTCTATACTTGACGGTAATTAAGACAAGGTAAAGGAAATAGAAATAAGATCAAGAAGATAAACACAGATCAATCCAAATACATTTTTCATATAAAAGGCCCTGGGGATAGCAGTGGCCAAACTGAAGACACAAATGGCCTAAAGTTCAGTTTCTTACATATACTAGGTTCAAGGGAATTTAGTTGAAGTGAGATCATAATTCCACAATGTTCATTTTCACCATTTCTGTGTCCTCTCGCTCTGCACTTAATACCCAGCCTTCTTGAGGCAAACCTAGCAGGCAACATAATGGCATGATCCCCAGAGGAAACCACTTGGCATCTGACTCTTACATAGTGTAAAGTCCATGTCCTGTTGTCTTTCACAGATTTATTGGGAGATGATTCACAGGATGGCTCCTGTGGGTCCTGCTGCAGCCAGGGGATGCAAAAGTGGCAATCTGACTTGCACGAAAAATTAATTTCTCTAAGTTAGCAGTCACTGTGATGGTTTGGGGGCCTCCCATCCCTAGCTAAACTCCATGGACTACAGAGAGGAAAAGACAAAACTATCTTTGCAATCTCTTTCTGTGTGTCCCCCAAAAGACACTGTACCAGCTGTTTGTAGCAAAAATGAATGGATATCCATTTTGATGTTTATGTAGCTGTCACAGGGTTCTCCTCCTTGCTCTCCTCTTGCCACTCTGCTCCCTGCCCTCTCTATTCAAGTCACCAGCCTTCTGTTTCTCCAGCTCCCCTGCCTGCACTCTAACTCAGGGACTTGAACACGGTTCTTCCAGAAACGCTATCCTTCCTGTTTGTTATGAATCGAATTATGTCCCCACTAAAAGATATGTTCAAGTCCTAACCCCAGTATCTCACAATGTGACCTTATTTGGAAATAGGGTCTTTAGAGAGTTAAGTGAAAATGAGAAATTAGGAAGGCCCTAATCCAATATGATTGGTGTATTTAAAAAAAAAAAAAAAAAAAAAAAGTCCGGGCACAGTGGGTCATTACTATAATCCCAGCATTTTCGGAGGCTGAGGCAGGCAGATGGCTTGAGCCCAGGAGTTTGAGACCAGCCTGGGCAACACAGTAAGACTCAGCCTCTATTTAAAAAAATAAATATATAAATATGCTTTAAAATGAAAGTTGGACACACAGACATACACACACAGAGGGAAGATGATATGAAGACACATAGAGAGAAGACAGCCTCCTACAAGCCAAGCAATGTTTGAAGCTACTAGAAGGTAGGAGAGAGGTCCAGGACAGATCTTTCCCTAGTGCCTTCAGAGGGAGTATGGCCCAGCCAACACCTTGACTACAGGTTTCTGGCCTCCAGAATTGTGAAACAATACATTTATGTTGCTCTAAGCCACCCAGTTTGAGGCACTTGGTTATGGCAGCCCCAGGAAACCCATACACCACTCTGTGCAAGGCTCTTTGCTTTTGACTTTTCAGCCTAAGCTTGGCATTCTCTGGCCATCTTAGCTAAATGACCCCTGAATACTCTTGTGGTTGCCCTTTTTTTTGTTTCCTTCGAAGTGCTAACCACAACTGACATCTATTTAATCTCTCTCACTTGTTCTTTCTCTCTCTCACTATGTGTGTGTGGGCACACGTGTGTGTGGGTCTGTGTGTGTTTGTGTGCAATGTAAATTTCCTAGGGAAGTGTATTAGTCCACTCTCATACTGCCATAAAGCTACTACCTGAGACTGGGTAATTTATAAACAAAGGAGGTTTAACTGACTCACACCGCATGGCTGGAGAGACCTCAGAAAACTTACAATCATGGCAGAAGGGGAAGTAGGCACCTTCTTCACAAGGCGACACGAGAGAGTGCTAGTGTGTGAAGGAGGAACTGTCAAACACTTATAAAACCATCAGATCTTGTGAGAACTCACTATCATGAGAACAGCATGGGGGACTCACCCCCATGCTTCAGTCACCTCTCTCCCTTGACATGTGGGGATTACAGGTCCCTCCCTTGACACATGGAGATTACAATTTGAGATGAGATTTGGGTGAGGACACAGAGCCAAACCATATCAGGGAGGAAGCTATAATTTTCCTGTTCACATTTGTATTTCAAACATCTGACATAGTGTCTGGAACATAGTATTTGCTAAAGAAATAAATATATTTAATGAATTAACAAGAACCTAAAAACAAAAAAAAAATGAAAAATTTTAAACAAACAACAAAGGAGTAAGTGCAAATAATGCCTTCTGAGACATGTCCTGCATGTTCGAGTTTGTCTCACCAGGATGCAATTTTAAAATGTGGCCCCAGTGGAAAGCTGCCCCAAACTCTTAAGATCTTTCTTTTTTCTTTTGCCATTAAGCATCTCAGAACTTTCTGACTCATGTTACATCTCACCAGATTTGTGGGCTTGTAGGGAGCCACTCAATATTCATTAGGAGCCTCTGGGAAGTCTTGCTGAGGCAGGCTCTGTAGGCTTCTCCCTTACTTGGTGAGAAAGTATTGATCAAACGAGAGAGTGTTTCACGAGATGTCAGGGAGAGTGAGGGAAATGGCAGAAAAGCTTGGCTGGGTTATTTACCAGCCCCTGCTGGCATCTTCATGCCTGGGAAATCAGCATTAGGGAAGGGAAACATAAAAGCTGCCTCTCATTGCCCATAACTCAAAGGTCAAAATTGAATAAATGCTAATATTGCACAGAAAATCGCCTTTGAAAAGTTCCTCTCTCCTAAGATCTATATCCAACATGCAAATGTAGTGGTGTTTTGTTTTTCTTCCTTAATTCCAGAGGGTTGTAGATGAGTATATCATTTTTACACCAACAAGAGTGAGAATTTTCATCTTGGACTTCAATTCCGGATTGCACAGTTTAAAAGGCATATCACCAAAAGAGGACACAATTGGAGAAAGGTAATAAATAAGATCATAGAAAGGTGGTAGGAGGAGGATGTGAAATCACAGAACACCATAATGACTAAAGGACATAGTGATATCTATCCTAGAAAATAAAATATGTTCTAATCTGTGGCATTCAGGAAGAAATAACTAAGGCCAGTGAGTATGACATCAGATGGAACAGGATTTTGACTCAACCTGTAGATCTTCCTAAATTCTAAAAATATCTTGTATTGAGATGTACTCTCTTAGGAGCAGCTGAGCTACCTGTGCAAGAAGAGGCCATTTTCTGGTCTGTTCTATGAAGGAGTCTTGTAAGGGAGTTGGAGTAGGCCTTCTACAGATTCCTTCAGCCCTAAAAGTTAGTGGTATCATTAAGATTTCCCCAAAGTCCAGCTTGTCTCAACCAGTCTTGATTTTAGAAAGACCATTAAAATTTGTAAACCTTATTCAAAGAAGCCCAAAGATGTAAGGGTTGGGCATTTCTGTTCTTTTTACATTAAGATTCTCTTGCCCAAAAGACTACAGCCATTTGGTGTAAAGAAGTAGCTGCTCTGTCATTGCCAATTTTTTCTTGCTCAGGTTTGGTACGCGAAGCTTTCTATAACCTGGCATCTGCTTGTCAATTCAGGCTCACCTGCTTTTCTCTCTCCATACTCTCCTATCACCACCCTGCCAAGGTGTCACCTCCTTTAGAAGTCCCTTCTCTGAGATTCTTGTGAAGTATACAGGTTTGCATAATAAACATGTTTCCATAATTATGCTTATCACACTACACTCTGAACGTCCTATTTCACACATATTTCATGACAGCAGAGCTTGAATGTCCATTACCTGATAGAGTGCCATGCACAGAGTAGACCCTCAATAAGATACTTTAAATGAATCAGATATAACCATAGTAATTTGAAATTGAATATAAAGCTTTTCAAGCCAGAGACAATAGCTCTTCTATATAATCTAGTAAAATACATAGAGTAGGTCTTTTCAAAATAGTTTGTCATTGAATACATGAATGCATTATCCCCAGCATAAATATTTTACTCTTCTCAAATTATATTAGTATTTACTATTGCTCATTATCAGAAGCAATATTGTTTACTTGACAGTATCAATATTTTTGGTCACTCATCTTACCTTGCAGCTTTTCTTTTCTTCTCCTTGATTTTTATTCCTTCTTCCATCCTTCAACTTCAATCCATTGCCCTTTTCTGGTCACTAAACTTCTCTTTACCCCCTTAATGTATTTCTCTTCTTTAAAAACATTTTAAAGCTGTACATTGGATGCCAGTAATAGCGAAGTTTGTGTTTGAGACACAGAAATTAAGAAAGCATTCTATTTATGTAATGATCTTATCATTTACCGGAAAAAAAAGACAAGTGAACCAATCACCAAAATAAAGTATTGTAAATGTGGGAAAGGGGTAAAGATAGAGCACCACAGAAGCACAGAGACAAGACACCTACCCTAACAGGAAGGACCTGGAATGCTTCCCAGAGGAAGTGATGCTTGATTCTGTTTTAATATCCTATCATAAATTGACTTACCCAAACCCCATAACTAGGATCAAAATTCTACAAATGGAAGATTAAGGAGATGTCTACTTCTGTATCCTCAGTGAACACAGCCCTGAACCACTGGTTATGAAAGTCCTAAGTATCCTGCATTTCTATAGGAGCCTGTGGTAGCTGTGTCTTTTCATTCTAGTCATCTTTACAACGGGTACTAACTGCTGAAGGACCGTTTTGATCTTCTAATAATCCACACCAGCTGTTAGGAGTGGCAAGAGGGAGTGAGAAGGCAGATACGAGCACAGACCGATTTCCATAACTAAAATATTGTGAAAAACTTAAAATGTTTAAGTATTGGAAAACTGCCTAACTACACAGCAATGGAAGATGATGAAACAGAATAAGCAATGGAATAAGATGAAATATTAGAAATTCAATAAAAATAATGGCATAGATCTATATTTATTGACTTGGGAAGATGTTAATGACATATTTTTTTAGTGGAAAGGCAGTTCAGAGCACAGCATATATGTGTATATATATATTGCGCCCTGTTTTACTTAAGTGAAATGTGCATAATCATTGATGTGCCCTAAGGGACATAGAGAAACATCTAGGCAGAATATTAATCAAAATGCATCATTATTTACTTCTCTGGATGGGGAATTTGTGTTGCAGTTATCTTTCCTCTTTGTAGAGTTGTGGGTTTATTTGACTTTTTAAAATTTGTGTGTCATTCAAAAAGCAGCAGTATCATTTGAGAGCAAGGCCCCATAATCTGACTGTTAAATCCAAGCTCTTCTGTTTACTGATTTAAAAACCATCAGCAAGCTGCCAATTCACTTTGTGCTTCAATTTCTCATCTGTGAAATGGGAAGACTAACAGTAACTAACTCAAGTAGATGGTCTAAGGATTGAGAAGCAGGGACAAAATGCTTAGAATTGTCCCTGGCACACAAGAACTCAATCAATTTTAATAATTGTAAAATCACCTTTGCAAAATTACAACAGTAAGAGAAATCTGACATGACTGACTCCAGCCTTACAGGCTGGCTGTCTTTGGTCATTCCTGGGCATGGGCCAAGCAAGCTTTGGGAGAAATTTAGTTTATAATTTAAATGATAATAGCCCTTCCCCAAAACTAAACTGCCCTTGTAAAACTAATGAAAGGCCACCAAATTAAAAGGATGAGAAGGGGCCTGAATTCTAAATAATTACCACTCGTTATTCCAGAGGTCATAAGATTTGCAACTTTCCCAATTACTCTTGCAGATAACATCACTATTGTAGAAACAACAACTGGCTTTTTGAGGTATCTTTTCAGGTTTTTGCATTTCTGACAACTGGATAGCCCCACCTGGACCCACAACTGGTTCTGTGGCCCCCACCCAGGAACCAACTCAGCACAAGAGGATGGTTTTGATTCTCAGTGATTTCATCTTTGACCCAACCAATTAGCATGCTCCCTACACTGGCCCCCAGCCTACCAAACTATCTTTAAAAAAACAAAAACAACAACAACAAAACCTAACCTCTAAGCCTTCAGGAAGATTGATTTGAGTAATAACTCTATCTCCTGTGTGGTGTGGTCAGCCTCCCATGCAGTTAACTCTTTCTTTACTGCAATGCTCCGGTCTTTATTTGTGCAGAGGGCAGGAAGAACCCATTAGGCAGTTACAATTGCTACGATGATTATTTAACAAAAGCAATGCAAATTCTGTAATTTAAACTATATGGCTTACTCCTTTACCTTCTTCAAGTTCTGAATCAAATTTCATCTCATAGAGCATTTCCCTGACAAACCTAAAATTGCAACAAGTTTTCCCATTCAGCCCACATCCCTCACTATAGGTACTCTCTCTCCTCATTTTTTTCTCCAGAGTATCTTTCTCTACTTTATTTTCCTCCTTGGCACTCACTACCATCGAACATACTATGTAATTTATTTATTTATTCTGTTTACTGTTTGCCTCTGCCCAGTAGAATATCAGTCCCATGAAAAGAGGGATTTTTGTCTGCTTCTTTATTGCTATATCCTCAACACCAAGAGCAGTGTTGGTGTACAGCGGACACTCAGTAAATATCTGCTAAATTAATGAATGTTAACGAAGAGTTTGTGATAACAATATATAGCATATACTGGACAAGTCCATTCAGCTTGTGCTTTTAGTAGTAAGTGCCTTAACCAAAAATACCCACTTAGTGAAGCCATATCAGGTTGTTGTACCTGTGCAGCCACTGGTTTAACTAGAGAGGGACACTGACCCAAGAGGGGCCATGAACCATCAAGCAGGTGAAGCAGTGAAGCACAAGTGGTCTGTCTCTTACTGAATAAGGGAAATGGTAAGTAATCACACCAATCAGACTTGCTTTTTCTGGAGCTTTTTCTAGATATTCTGGCAAGTACGAGCCAAGTGTTAGGGTGAAGACAAAAGATTCATTAGCTGAGTGTGGTGGTGCATGCCTATAGTCCCAGATGCTCAGGAGGCTGAGGAAGGAGGATCACTTGAGCCCAGGAGGTCGAGGCTGCAGTGAGTCGTGATCACACCACTTCACTCCAGCTTGGAGACAGAGAGAAACTTTGTCTGAAGAAGAAAAAAGCAAAGACTCCTGGAAGGAAGGAGATACAACAAAGTCAAAAAGGAGAGAAAGAAACTAACCAGAGCTGCCTCAACTCCTAACAGCTCTCAGTTCCAAATACATTCAAGAATCACATTCTCCATTGTTGTTTGTTTTTTGTTGGCTGGTTTGTTTCCTTTGAGTGAGTTAGTTTCCTTTGAGTGAAATAGTTTCCAGTCCTTACACTCCAAAGAGCTAAATTAAAAACTGAAAATGGATTAATATACAAAATTACACACTGAATATAATCACAGTTACCTTTATTGTTACTTTTTTTGCTTTCTAATTTATTTTTATTTTCCAAGATCATCTTACCTAAGAAATGCCTAACACTTAAAAAATTATGGGCCAGGCACAGTGGCTCACTCCTGTCATCCCAGCACTTTGGAGGCCAAGGCGGGAAGATCACTTGAGCCCAGGAGTTTGAGACCAGCTTGGGAAGGATAGTGGGACCCTGTCTCTACAAAATTCTTTTTTTTAATTAGCCAGGCATGGTGGCAGGTGCCTGTAGTCTGAGCTACTCAGGAAGCTGAGGTGAAAGAAGCCCTTAAGCCCAGGAGTTGGAGGCTGCAGTGACCAATGATCGTACCATTGCACTCCAGCCTGGGCAATAGAGCAAGACTCTGTCTCAAAGATAAAATAAAATAAAATGTAAATGTAAATAATTTTATATGAATTTGTTTATAAATCAAAGACTCCTCATGTGTAAACTGCATTGTATTTGCATATTGTTACTTTTATTACACATAGAAAAAATACTAAAAGTAAATGATCATGTCATGTCACAAATGGTTTCTTCCACAGAGTGGGATTAGGTATGATTATTTCTCTTTTGTAACATGTTTTAATATTCATATTCCAAATCTGCTACAATTAGTACACTAAAATATTTTTAAATACCAGTAGATAAAGAACACTCAACAAAAAATAGAATTGTTTGTTCATTTATTCATCAAGAACTCTAAAATGAAATGCCTACCATTTGCCACCTAGTTCCATGGAATAATAAATAGGATGATGTCATTAGTAAGTTTCAAGAGTTATTTTGAACTATTGGCCATAATATCCTTGCAAGTTAATATTATATTTGAAAACTATTGTGAAGTCTAATAATACTTTCTTATGTGGAAATTAATTGCTTTTAAGAAGGACAAGGTGTAGAAAAGCTTTTTTCAGCTATACCTTCAGGGATGTTGCTCAGATTTTGATGTTTTTACGTGAGGAAGAAGGTGAAGGTCAAAATGTTAATTTTGCAATTGTTAATATTATGATTCTAATTATTACCATTACACATTTTTATAGCATGTTTCATCTTAGAGACTTGCGGTAACTAACTGCTTTGTCTACAAGCTGATTAACTCTGCACCAAGTCCGATGAAAATTTCTAGATGAAAAATAAAGGAGATTGTCATAATGGGGTTCACATATCTCTCATGAAGTGGAATGAAACTAACGTGGTTGGTTTCACCTTCTTTCGAATTTGATATAATCTGAGCTGAACAGAAACTGACTGAAAAGTCCTGAAATTATCTCCCCCAGAATGTGAAGAGTGACAGGATCTGATCCAGCAGTTCCAGCGAGTGCATTCAATTTTGAAAGGCCAGTTAGATAAGAGAATATTGGCACAACTCTCCAGATATCCGTTCCCCAATTAACAATGTCATTTTCTGTTTTTCTAAGTGGAGACTAGGAAGTTTGTCTTGGCATTACAGGTATCTGCTTGGAGCTTATTCTTTTCACAGATGGTGACTGTTCTGCTTCTACAGCTTTGAAAAGATGTGGGTATAGGAAATGGGGGGTGATGGAGAGAATGAAAATAGTAATATCTACATAAACACTATCATTATACCACTATTCCTTCCAGGCCTACTATGCTCAAGTTCCTACTTCGCAGGAGCCTGTATGTTAGTGAGAAGACAGGCCCCTATCTAAACACACTAGTGAAAAGTCAAATATAGGGGTCTTCCCATGTGATTTTCTTTGACTTTGCACATCTAAGGACAAAGAAAGAGAAAACGTTACACTTATGTACAGGGGTTCCCAATTCCCAGGCTGCAGACCAGTACTAATCCGTGGCCTGTTAGGAACCAGACCACACAGCAGAAAGGTAGCAAAGGGCAAATGAGCATTACCACCTGAACTCCTGTCAGATCAACCACTACATTACATTCTCATAGTATTGCTAACCCCACTGTGAACTGCACAAGCAAGGGATTTAGGTTGTGTAATCCTTACAAGAATCTAATGCCTGATGATCTGAGGTGGAACAGTTTCATCCTGAAACCATCCCCACCACCTCTGCCCCATCCGTGGAAAAATTGTCTTTCACAAAATCGGTCCCTGGTGCCAAAACTGTTAGGGACCGCTGCTCATGTATGATTATCTGAGTGTGGTATGGGAGGTGTGTTCATATACGTGCTAAACACTTCTATGCATAAAACACTTAGCACATCCACTCTACTCTTTGCTCCAATAAACTTCTTTGCAGCCAAGTATGTGGATGAGTTTCTGATGTAGAAGACATTAAAGAATTACTTCAAGAAAAAAAAATATCAAAAACTAGGGAATATTATTAATCAAGAATGATTATTCTGGTTTTCAGATACCTTAATTTTACATCTCAATTATCTGCCCTCTTCTACCCATCAGCATTTCAGACAGCAGCCTACTGTAAAGCCATTTGAATTCTAGCCAATAGTTTACGTTTCACTACCCTCTTTCTTTGATAGCTATTGGAGAAGCAATTGTATTTCATGCTTGGACTGATTCAGAAGTACATGAACAGAGGCCATTTTCTGTGACACAGTTTTTCTATTCCATAGTAAGATCCTAACAAAGAAGCTGTTAAGAGTTTCTAGTATCAGAAACTTTAACATCCATTTGCATGTCACTGTCAGACACCAGCCAGGGAGCCTACTTTTGGCTCTTCCAAGAAGGTCGGATGCTGAACCATCAGTAACTGGCAACAATGACAAGATGATGGAGCTATCTGATGAGAACTCGATGGAATCTGTCACTGGAAAGAGCTTATCTTTGCTGAACACCTGCAATGTTTCTCTTTTAAAATATATCTTCTGAGTGAAAAGTAATAATGTCCACTTGTTTAATAGGGAGTTCATTTATTCAAATTTTATACGGACAAATCTAAAAAGGAAATAGACATTGTGTGGGAGGGGGATGGAGGGGGGTTTAATATGTCCCATATAAAATAGACTCCATCATTAGAAGCCATACAGTAAGTATGTGAGGAGTAAGGGAGGATACACTTTAAAAGACTTGTACAAAAATATTCAGAATAGCTTTACTCCTTATAGCTAACATGTAGAGACAATCCAAATGTTCATCAACAGGAGAATGGTATATTCTTACAACCTGATATACTGTGGTGGGATATTTTTGTTTATCTGCTTGTTTGTTTAGTAGAGACGAGGTCTCACTATGTTGCCCAGGCTGGTCTCAAACTCCTGGGCTCGAGTGATCCTCCCACCTTGGCTTTCCAAAGTGCTGGGATTATAGGCATGAGCCACTGGGTTTTATTGAGATAATGGAACACTATTCAACAATTTTAAAATCTAGCAAACTATTGATACACACAGCAACACATATAAATCTCAAAAACTTTATTTTCAGATGAGTCAGAAACAAAGAACTACATACTATGAGATTCCATTTATATTGAACTCCAAGAACAGGCAAAACTAACGCCAAATATTTTTACTGATCCCACTTGATGTACAAATAGCTGTACCTCTCATTCTACACATAATGAAAACTGATGCTGCTGAAGCCAATTGGCAAGGTTATGAGGATAACTGGCAGTGAAACTGAGATGTAAATTTCCAGACATAGGCTGCTTTCTCCCACCTCTTATTTTTGCAGTGAACACATTTGTGGAGCCTACCCTTTTCCAGGTACTGTGGCAAGCATGAAAATCAAATAGTAAAAATGAAGTTGGCCTCACTGGCAATAAAGCATAGAGGGCAAGAACATATTTATTGCAAAACAAATATATTGAGTTGATCACATGTAAAAGAAAACTTCTTAACAGAGTAAAGACTGTTCGTCTCACATCTTTAAACCCTTACACATACCCAATTTTCTAGGCAACAACTTTGGTCCTTGGGTACTGATCTTCTCTCAGGAGGATACAGAAGCTGGAGGTCTGTTCTTAAATGCAGCCATAGGAAATGAGTCCACCATTTCCTGCCATATCCTCAAACTCCTCCCCAGTTTCATCTCCTTTGTGAAAGCTAACAATTTATTTCTCTTCTCTTTATTGAAGCACATATTCTAAGCTGCAGTTTTTTAGCCTCTACTTGCTTCCCTAACAATATTGTGAATTTCTTGAAGAGAGAGAACGACATCATTCATCTCAACATCCACTGAGTCAAAAATGATGCCTACACCCCCCTGTGCCTATTGGCTGGAACTTACACCTGCCTGGCAATCTGGACCCTTTCCATCATCCAGTGCTGAATTCTTACTCCAGGTTCTATAGCCCCATGTGTCTTATGCTCTGGAGGGATAATGGCCCCATTATCTAATATAAGACATGTGTGTGTCAATCTTGAGTTAAGCCAGAGTCCCCAAACTTCAGATGTCCTTCCACGGCCTTAGGATCATCCGTTCTATTTCATCATTAGCCCTTCCTCATCCAATCTAGAGATCAAGTCAAATCTACGGCTCTTGAAAGAGGAAAGTAAGGTGGAAAGGATGAGGCTTTATCTGATTCAGCACATTGCCCTTTCCTTCCTGCAAGCAGTCATCTGAACAAACAAGGAGTTAATAGCCCTCAGGGCTATATTCTAAAGTTCTCTTGAGAAATTACAAAATACAGCAGAGTAAAAAATAATTTTCCTTGGAAATCATTCTCATATACGATGATGAGGAGTGACTACACCATGACAAAATAGTTAATGAAGAAATAGACAACCCAAACTGATAGCTGTCAGAAAGACAAAGAAAAGCCTGGTACTTCAAATCTTTTTTCCTTTCCTTTCTACTCAACAACGTTGCATTGTAGACAGTAGTTCAAATGGAAAGAACAAAATGGTGCATGAGTCTACCTAGCACAACCACCTCACTTAATTCGATGGGAGGGAGTATCTGTCAATATACTTGTGGTCCAAGCACTGACTGATTAGAGACTTTCCTTCCATCCCACCCCTTCTAATGTTATTTAACAAAAAAGTTAGATGCTGCTACATGGAGCCTCAGGCATGATAAAATGAAGAAGGTTTTAACATTTTCTTGCTATTGCTCTTTAGTTTTTTGTTTACAATTTTTTTAAAACACGTCATTGAGAACATACTTGAATTTCATCATAATAACAGTTAAAACAAATAAACTTCTAAAACCAGGTGTATTAGTACTCTTTTGCCATGAGCATCTGTTCGGTTTAAGAATATTTATTCAGGACCCAAGATATAGCTTCAGGCTTTTCTTTTTTTCTAATTCAGCTGCGAGTTGCAAAGAGCCTTCATTATGAAAATTTAATTGAGCCACGTGGTTTTCTGTCACTATGCACTGTAAAATATATTCCTTCTGCCAATTGAAAAGATATTATTCTTAGCTAGGTTTATAAAATTCTGCCTCTTCCATTCCTCTCTACCATTCTGAAATAGATCCAGTTTCTGGCAAATTGAGTCAGTAAGTAGAATTTATTTTTCCTTGTAATTGTTTTATTTCCCCAAAAAATAAGTACAACAAGGAAAATGAAGCAGGGCTGGAATAAATGGCTGTCAACTCAACAAATCTTAAGTAAATTTTATGCCTGGTGCTGCCATTGGTATTCAATATCACTAGATATTTTACCTTGAATAATCACTGATGGACATTGATTTTGCCTTTGCTCTTCACAGCACAGCAAAATTAATGTGAAAGTCAGACTCAAATGAGTCCCAATGGTGTCCTCCGATCTATCTCTGCTGAGAAGCACATTTCAAATACAGAAGAAATGGCAACCAGCTGAGACCCAATGTATCTTGTATTGTAACAATTAATGGATATGAATAGCCCTCACAGGAGTGCTCAGCTTACCTTTATATCAACTTTGGAGGTGAGAGTCTGAAACAGTTCATTGAGGTTAATATGTAGTGGTTTTATGCTTTGATTAATTCTCACCAATTAAAATGATGATGTTTCTCTTTTTTCACATTATATTTTTGTAACTATTCTTTTGGGTATATGGATATAACCATGAAATGTCAACAAGGGGGCAGTAATTGCATAGGAGTTTAGAGTTAAAGAGAAAATATTTTCCTGAGTGCACTTAAAAAAAAAAAAGAAAAGAAAAAGAAGGGAATGATAGAATGTACTGTGATATTTAGTGGGAACAGTAGCAGTGAAGATAAGGAATGGCACATAGCATTTTATCCTTGAATAAGGATATTCAAGGATACCCCAAGAGGGATATTGGTGATCTGTCACGCTAACGGCACCTGAAACACCACCTACCACTTATTTGTTTCAGACTAATTCAGACCATGTGGCAGAACACTGGGGAAACCGTAAGCTACCATTTTAGGTGAATTGTGGACTGTTAAAGATCGTGAATCTTTATACACTGGCAATGTTTCTTCATTTTTGCATGTCCCGGTACCCAACCCAGTTCTTCAGGCAGAGGAGCTAGGTAGGTGTTTGATAAAGTTTGAGGTGTAGAAAATAAAAGACTTACCTAACATTATCTTTGTGTAGCAGATATAGTTAGTGCTTCATTCTTAAGTCCTGAGCTCTCACTTCTGAGCTCTGTACTCACCAATGGCATTTAATGGCAAACAGATGCAACTCTCTGCCTAAAGATTTTTCTGGTCACCCAAGCAGTCTTGGCCAGGTGTTTACTATCATGTCACTAGATGCAGCCTTGAATGAATGACAGCAGGAGTTAGTGGAGAAATATCTCAGCATCCTCAGATCTTGGGAGGGAAAACTCTGAGGGATAGTCTGCAAAGCCCACCAGAACTTCTTAGAGGAATTGATCCCTGGGGCTCACAGTACTAATCGTCTCATTATTACAGTCGATATTTTCTTCCTTCCCTTCCCTGTCTCACTTTTGCCTCCCCCTACTGGTGCCTCTTGGAATCACCTTCCACATATACTAGTTGTACTTCTTGCAGGTCAGCTTCTAGGGAAACCCAAATTAAGACACGTTGTTTGTCAACATTCCTTAGGATGCCAAAAAAAAAAAAAAAAAAAAAAAAAAAGATGGTGTATGGCATCCTTTGCCATGCCGTGTTTTAAAAGACAATACAACCAGGCAGCTATAATACTCAGTTCCAGTGTCTGCAGCTTAACACCTCTTTGCATTACACTGACATGTTTTCAGGCATGTCTGTTAACTGTAGACCTCTTGTAGGTGTTTGTATTGTATTTACAGCATCTGCTTTGGGACTAAAGCAGTGATCACAAAAGTAAAAATGATCTACACAGTTAATCAGATTGCTTCATGGACAGGAAAAAACTATAGCTAATAATTTATCTTCAATGCTTTTCCAGGTTCAATCTTATCCCTTGAGCTGTGTGTGGAATATAGACTGAAGAAGAAATATGGTAATTATTTGGTATAATTTAATGAAAATAGATGGCTAATCTAATAATACAAGGCACAAAGTTACATAAGGAGTAGGTTTCATCTGTGTCGATGATACAACTGCCGAATTACCACTTTAATCTCTCCTGAATCTTTCCCTCCATTAATGACTGCAATGTCATTGGATTTTCTTTTTACCATTTTCATAATCAACAGAGTTTTAATCAATTGCATTGATTTTTCTCAGTCCATTTCAGAATTTTGAAATATATTATGTCAAATATTAAGACCAGATAACTCCATGTTAAAAGCAGATGCTTCCATTAATAATCAATGAGAGGGCAGAGGGGCAACACAAGAAATACTAAAGCAAAGGATCCTTGAAGGTACATATTGCTAATTAAATTTATTACCAACCCTGTGACTTTGAAGAAAGCACCTGAGCCCTCTGAGTCCATGTTTTTCATCTGTAATGGAAATAATAATTTCTAATTTTCAGGGGTTTTATGAAAATTAGAAATAAAATGTCTAATGTTGCCTGCATATAGCAAGTGCTCAGAGTTGTAATTTTTGTTTTGGTATTGCTCAATCTTTCCAGGCTAATTTCTAGTCCAATTGTGTCAATTGCCTCTGAAATTGATCATGCTTCTTTGGGAAAGCTTTGCATGTCATGTTTCTTTCCGTTCACATAGGACCAGTTTTAGCCAAGGCTTTCATATGCTTACAATTTCAATCAAGTCAACAAACAAATAAAACTTTGCATGGGCAGTTCAGAACGAAAGGTGCTTGTTTCTCTAAATGATGGGTTTCCACAGAAAGGAAATACAATTTTAAGATAAGTCTAACAACTTAATAAAGTTCAAAACGTCACTAATTTAGAAAGAAAACTAAATTTGAAATTATTATTATTTTGGAGTTTATGTTTTAGAATTTAGCCTACTAAATTTCCAGCTGTAATTAATTTTTATATTATTCCAAAGACTAAATGAAATAATGAAATTAAAATACCTAGCACAGTAGTTGGCGTAAAAAGCACTCAAATAAGTATGACTTCATAAAAAAAGAAGCACATAAAATTGTATTATCATTCTTGCTGTATCATCGTACAAGATATTTTGGATGACATATATTATTTTACCCTAATATTATATAACAGAGATATTAATTATGTAACATTTCCTTATGCATTTAAGATCCAGAGACGTCATAAAGAAGCAGAGTTTTAAGTGCCTTCTTCACTTTTTTCTCCATAAACTGCATTTGCCTTCTGTCTTGAAACTGAACAGCAGGGAAATATTCCCAACCATTCATTTTCAATGATTTAAATTTAAGATTTTTTGTTTTAGGGAGAATAAAACATGCCAGTCTAAGGACTTGTTTCTGCCTCTGGACTCAGATTGTCAGGATAAGATGCATCCCATGGCACACAGCCCAATTTGTAAAAATGATCTGAGTTAACCAGACACAATTATAAGTCTAGAAAACATTCCCAAGCTTTCCATTTGGGATTTGTAATCCCAGAAGGCATGTAATCCAACTAAAAGATGAGATCTTTCCTATCTTATTAAAAGTCCAAAAGATCATGACATGTTAGTCTTATGACAATAACACAATGCTCATTCATACACACACACATACACACACACACACACGATTACAGTTGGCATTGTTATTTAATATGCCATTCATTTCATGTCAATTTTTGAGTTTTTCACCAAGCAACTGATTGGAAAGTTAGTGCTATGTGCAAATAACCTTTTACTTTCAATAAAGGAATGTGATTTGGGTCTTTTCTACCTTCGAATTAGAAGGTACATTAATTAAATTTGGATGATAAATCATTTAATAATTTACAAGGAAATAAATATGACATAAAAGATCATTGCAAATGTGTACTGTTTGATTTCCTCTTAATTATAATTGAAGAAAACAATTGGTCTTGTGAATTGTTGATTGGGGTGGAAATGAGGGCGTGGGGCTCATTTTTAAGTCTTATACAATTCCTGTGCTTGGTCAGCATGGACTTAAACACTGTTAATCAATCCAGCAACCAACATCCTACCCTATAAATGCTCCATTCTGGAGCCAGGATGGAAGTCAGGACTTCTTTCCTAATTCAATAATAACCTATTGCCTGGCATATACCAACAGGTACCCAAAGCCAACTTCTTTGCACGAAAATTAATATTAGGTCTCACTGCTTGAAAAAAAAAATTAAATTTGGCTGGTTAACTACATAGGGTATGACAGTGTGTTAGAGAATGTTCCTGAAGTATTTGGAGAGATTAAAATCACAGTAGATTTTAAGGCTGTTTCTTGTAGGAAACACAGATATAAACTTAAAATTATCTTTGCAGAGCCATGCATTCATGGAAGGTACAAAGTGTCCACAGATAAACTGAATTTTGGAATCCCAAATAATTCTGTAAGAGATAAAACTCTTAAAATAAAAAAGTTTAGCAAATATTTCCTTATTTTTTCAATTGTCATAAAATTCGCTTCAAGCTGAACACTGTTATCACCATTTTAGGAATGGAAACTGAGGCTCCAAGAGCATCAGTAACTTGATAAATCAAGTCATATGATGTAGCAAATTATATTTTGCAAAAATAATTGCAACAAAACCTTTTATCCCACGTGCTCCTTACAATGTGACCTGGGGGTGAGTCTATGGTCCTTTCCCTTTATTCTGGATAACCTTGTGAGTACTGTAACCCACTAAGTATGGCAGAAGCAGTGAATATGGTGCTATTTCACTTCCAAGGCTAGGTCACAAAAGGCCATGCAGCTTCTGCTTTGGCCTTTTGGGATGCTCACTCTGGGCAGCTACCATGTAAGAAGCCCAACTACCCTGAGAAATCACATGCAAGTGTTCCAGTCAACAGCCCTTGCTGAGCTTGTGGCCAACAGCCAACATCAACTGGCAGTCATGTGAGTGCCCTAGCTTGGACATCTAGCCCAGCCAAGCCGTCAGATGACTGTAGCCCTACGCAACATCTAGCTTTAACTACGTGAGAGACCCCAGATGAGGGCTTTCCAGCCTGGCCCCTTAAAATTTAAGAATTTCTGAAAATCATGACAAAATAAAATGCCTGCCTTAAGCCACCAAGATTTGGAGCAATAACTGGGATATGCAACAAATCATCGAGATAGGATCTGGAACTGGGAGGGTCTAATCCAGGGATATTATTTTTTCCATTGTTCACAATGGGAGTTTTGGTGGAGAGAACCCATAGTTTTCAAATCACCTTTCTTTTAGTGAATTGAGTGATTAAATAGGTAAACCCAATTAAGACTAAGGTGGAACTAAGGTAAAAGAAAGTAGCAGGTAGGAAGTTGAGACATAACATTCAGTACACCATTAAGATAAACCAAAAGCATAAAAGGGGTCTTTGAGGAACAGGAATCTGGATCAGTTCTTGTGATTTAGTGGGTACTTAGGAGACAAAAATGCACCAGAATAAAGGTTTCTACTTTATCCCCACTTCCCAGAAATATCCTCTGTCTCTCAGAAACAAAATAAGGCAAGTACTTGAAAAACAGACAGTTGTTTAGATTTTAGCCTTAGCACAACTCACAGAAGGATCAGACAGTTAGTGAATGCAGAAATCTACTGAAGGCAAGCATCTCTCATAAGGATGAAGCGAGCAATTGAATTTGTTCCTGTCAATCATCATCAAAAAAGATATATTGAGTATCCATGGTGAACAAAGAATCCTGAGATTGGGGAGAAAAAGGAACAGCATTTACTTTTTGCCCCTAGGAATTTTAACAAGCCCTCTAGGGATAAGAAAAGTCTATGTGAAATACGTGAAATGATGGCACAATTAACTTACTTTTTGCTTAAGTACATGCACTTCCACCAAGAACCTCAGGCATCATAAAAACAAGGAGATATAAGAGAAGCAGTCTAACATATGAAGGCCCAAAGCAGACAGTGTTTTTACAGCAAAACTGTGGGATAATTATTTTTCTCATTGCAAGTAATAAGACAAGATTAAAGAGGCAAGGTGATTTGCTCAAAGTCACACAAGAGTCGAGTTTGCTTTTGGAGCCTGTCAATTTAGAATCACACTTTCTACTTATTGCGCAATGCAGTAGAAACTGAAGACTCATGATATCTCAAAATACAGAATTAATAAGAATTAATGAACAACCCCCCATGCAACAACAACAACAAAAAACCATAAGTACATCCGCGCTAACTTGCCTTCACATTCCCTACATCACTTGATTTTCTGAAGCCTTTAGTTCTTTTCCTGCCTTTGAGTTGAATTAAAGCTTGAATTCCTATCACTGACTCTGCTTAACTCCTGAAGTCATCTTTATAAGTGTTGTCTCTGTGGCCTCCAACCTGCTTCCAGGCCACACATGTGTAACCAAACCAAGTAGTTTTTTTAAAAACCTTGCACACATTTGTCTTGATTCCTTGATAAGAACTAAGCCTGAGAAGTCTACCTTACATTCACATTCATCCATGCTTTCAAACTATTTTCCCTCCCTTAGACTTGCCTATTTGATTGCTAAGAAACCTAGACAACCATACTATTCAGAGAGAAAACCGTACATGGGCCTGAATTTGTCAGAGTTGTTTTCCATGATTAAGCAGGCCTTGAGCATGACGTTAAGAAATGGAGGGATGACTTAGATCATCAAGAAATGTAGAAAGAATTTCATGAAGGGGTTGAAGATGCAACTATCATAAAATTCACATTTCTTATTTTTCAGTAATATGTGTTTTTACCTGAAATTTAAAATAAAAGATAGAGTTGCTGGGAGTGGTGGCTCATGCCTGTAATCCTAGCACTTTGGGACGCTGAGGCGGGCAGATTGCCTCAGCTCAGGAGTTTGAGACCAGCCTGGGCAACATGGTGAAACCCTGCCTCTACTAAAATACAAAAAATTAGCCAGGTGTGATGGTGTGCACCTGTAGTCTCAGCTACTCAAAAGGCTGAGGCAGGAGAATCACTTGAACCCGGGAGGCAGAGGCTGCAGTGAGCCAAGATCATGCTACTGCATTCCAGACTGGCCAACAGAGCAAGATTCCATCTCCAAAGGAAAAACCAAACAAAAAAAGATAGACTTATATCAGGTATATACTCTGCCCCAGGCATTTTTTCTGTGTATTTATATATGATTCATATTGATAACTAACAGGCTTTGGATAGATATGCTGGCTAAAAGTTGGAGACTCCAAGGCAAGCTAAATGGCAGGACAAGCTAAATCCAATCTTTGTACCTTGGAGGCTTTTTCCCATCACAAGTCAGGTGATGTAAACCTAGCAGAAATAAAGTCTTAAAACGATAATTACTTACGGAAGACTCTTTCTCAAATGCAAATTGATGCCTGGAGCAGTTACCTTAATGCCCCCCTCCACTCTCCCATGCCACTTATTACCTTCTGGAGAGATTTTTTACACTTAAAAATAACATTATTGTAATTTTAACTGTATTTCAGGCGATTGAAGAAAGGACCTAGATGTTTACAGTTTTCAACTTTTTAAAAAAGCCAAGTACTCCCTAGCTGTGTTGATTATAAGGTTGTTTTTTTCCTTTCAATTCTTTATTCTAACTTACTCTTTAGTATCAAATTTATGATGACCACCATCAATTAAGCAAAAACGTGTTCTTCTCTCTGCCATTTGCCTTTCAGCTATATTTTCACTGCTATAGACTGAATGTTTGTGTTCCCCACTCCCCAAATTTATATGTTGAAATTCTAACTCCAGTGTGATGGTATTAGGAAGTGGGTCCTTCATGGGTGACTAAGTCATTACAGTGGAGCTCTTATGAATTGGATTAGTGCCCTTCTAAAATAAATTCCAGAGAGCCACCTCACTCTTCTACTATGTGAGAACAACGGCAAAAAGTCAGAAGTCTGCAACCCAGAAGAGAACCCTCACCAGAACTCAACGTGTCGTCACCCTCACCTTGGACTTACGGTCTCCAAAACAATGAGAAATAAAATTCTGTTGTTTAAAAACTAGTCATTGTATGACATTTTGTTATAGCAACCTGAACTGATTAAGAGAGAAATTGGTGCTGAGAAGTGGGTGTGCTGCTATAACAAATACCTAAAATGTAGAAGTGCCTATGGAACTGGGTAAAAGGTAGAGACTGGAAGAATTTGGAGGTGCAAGCTAGAAAAAGCCTGCATTGCCTTGAATTGCCTTGAGCAGACCTTTAAAGGAGATTCCAATGAGAGCTTAGGAAAGGAGACCTATAGAGAAAACCTCAACCTTCTTAAAAGAATATCTAAGTAATCATGAACAGAATGTTGGTAGAAATAGACAGTAAAGCCCATCCCAATGAAATCTTGCACAGAAATGAGGAGCACACTATTGGAAACTGGAGAAAAGGTGATCCTTGTTATAAAGTGGCAAAGAGCTTGTCTTTATGTTTTAGTGTTTTATACAAGGTATTTAGCTGAAGCTATTTCTCAGAAAAGTGTTGAAGGTATGGCTTGGTTCCTCATGAATATATATATATAGCAAAAAGTAAGAAAGGATAAATCACTTACAGATTAAATTATTAAGCAAAAATGAATCAGAACTAAAAGAATGAAAAATATTCCAGTCTCTCCATATTGCAAAAAATGAGAATGCTAAGGATGTGGCTAAGTGTTGATAATGAGATTCATTTGGATCAGCCATCTCAATAAGAGCCAGAAACAATTCTCCAAGACAACAGGAAAATAACTCTGAAGACAATTCAGAGACCACCGGAGCTGCCACTCCCATTATAGACCCAGAGTGTGAGGGCTCAAGGGCCACAGCAGTTTCAAAGGAGGGGCTACTATCACCTGTAGGACCCTGGCATATGCTGGCTCAGCATTGTCTAACATCAGGAGCTCCACTGCCCACACTCTGGTGCTGTGCTCTTCAGTTGTCCCAGGTGCAGCTTCAGCAGGCCACAGTGTGGTGCAAGCTACAGTGGCAACCCCTCTGAGGGCACAAGCAGCAAATTCAATCTTTGGCAGTGTCTGCATAGTGCTGGTGCACAGAGTGCACAGGCCAGAGGGCATAGATGCCTCCACCTAGGTTTCAAAAGACACAGACACCTGAAGCCATAGAACAGTGACCTCTTCCTAAGAAACTACAGGAGTAGGGGTCTAGCAGACAGCCACAACTGGAGCAGGGCCCAGACAGAGCCACTGTAGGACCTTCCCATGGAGCCAGGGGAAGTGACATCACTAACCCAGTGGGCCTTCATGTCAAAGCATTAAGCCAAAGAGAATTACTCTTTTTTTTTTTCTTGCCCTCCCAGTAAAAGCTAAGAAAAGGAGAATTATTCTTGAGCCTTGAGATCACATGTCCAAACTAAAAGACAAACTTCATGTGACTAATTTGGATGACAAGACAAACTCCATGTGATCTGTTCCTCTTTTCTTCTTTTCTATTTCTTCCCTTTGGGATGAAATTGTCTAGCTTATATGCCTGTCTCATCACTGTATTTTGGAAACATATAATTTTATTGGCTTCACAGGTTCACAGTTGGAGGGCAATTTGCCTCAGAATAAATCATACCTTGAGCCTCATTCATATTTGATTTAGAAGATATTTGGGTAAGCCCTTGGGTTTTAGACTTTAGAGTTGTTGCTGGGACAAGTTAAGACTTTGGAGGCTGTTAGGATGTAACGAGTATATTTTTATGTAATAAGACCATGAATTTGGGGGGTACAACAGTAAAATACTATAGATTGAATGTTTGTGTTTCCCAAAATTCATATATTGAAATCTTAAGCTTCAACATGATGGTATTAGGGAGTGGGGCCTTTGGAAGGTGATCAGGTCATGAGAGTGGAACCCTCACGAGCAGCATTAGTGCCCTTATGAAAGAGACTCTGAAGAGCTCCCTCACTCTTCCACCACGTGAGGACACAGTGAAAAGACAGTAGTCTATGAACAGGAAGCAGGCCCTCATCCAACACCACATCTGTTGGCCCCTTGACCTTGACTTTTCAGCCTCTAGAATTGTGAGCAATAAACTTCTATTGTTTTTAAGTCACACAGTTTATGGCGGCCTGAACAGACTAAAACTATCACTACCTAATAGTCATTCACGTAGAATGTTAGCCTAAGAGCAGGGCTCTGGAACAAATCCGTTTGAGTTAAATTCTCAGCTCTGTCACATGTCACAATAGGAGTATGGACACATTGCTAGACTTTTTGAGTTTAAAGTTCCCTATTTGTAAAATGGCAATAATAATAGTATCTCCATCACAGGGTCTTTCAAAAGCTTAAGTGGGGTAATATTTATAAAATGCTTTGGAAGTTTCCTGACACATAGTAAGTCCTTTACATATGTTATCCATTGTAAGTAGGAAGATGTCAAACTGAAGAGGGCAGGAATTTTTGTCTGCATTTTTCACTGTTGTGGCTGTAATACCTAACACAGTTCCAGTGCAATGAATAAGAGCTATTGTGCACAAAAGCATTTGTACTGAGAGAATAGGAGGAAAATTATAGGTCACCTAGACTAGTGGTTATCAAAGGGGTAACCCTGGGGCAATTAGTTTCTCCTGGGAACTTGTAAGACGCAAATTCTAAACAAGAAGAGCCAAGATGGCCAACTAGATGCAGCCAACAAGGGCTTATGTCACCAAGAGACCAGACCATCAAGGAGACCAGCACACTCTGAGCAGATCTTCAGAAGGAAGACACTGAGAGTAGACAAAGAGAGCATGCAAACCCTGGGCTGAAGTGGGAGGGAGCTGGGAAACCTGCATGGTTAAGCACCAGGACTCATTCTGGGCCCCAAGCAGCTCCTAAGAAAGTACTGAGTTAAACGGACATAGACTAGCTCACTCTCACCATGGACCTCCAGAATCCTAGCTGAAGGAGACCCCATGACACCAACAGACATTTGAGCTGGCAGCAAGAACTGCTTGGAGAGTTGGCAGTGACAGGACTTCACCCCGTGCAGAGCCCAGAGGGTTTGGCTCAGGCTGCAATGGAGTATGGCCTGGGACACCCATGCCCCAAAGTTTACCACACTTTTCTTTTTGGTTGTTTTTTGTTTCTTTGTTTGTGTTTGAGATGGAGTTTCATTCTTGTTGCCCAGGCTGGATTGCAATGGTGCAATCTTGGCTGACCTCAACCTCCACCTCCCAGGTTCAAGCAATTCTCCTGCCTCAGCCTCCCAAGTAACTGGGATTACAGGTGCCCACCACCATGCCCAGCTAATTTTTTGCATGTTTAGTAGAGATGGGATTTCACCATGTTTGCCCGGCTGGTCTTGAACTTGTGACCTCAGGTGATCACCTCGGCCTCCCAAAGTGCTGGGATTACAGGCATGAGCCAAGAGTCTTTGGCCTTTGTTGACTGTTGAACTTGGACATAACAGAGCTATCCTGCTACAGGGATGGGACCAGTTTGATCTGAGTACCCCACTGTCTGATGGCCTTTCCCGGGGTCTCTCCCTGGCCTCACCCACTCACAACACAGCCTCAGATGCTCAACCAGGGCACTTCCCCGTAGTCAATGCCATAGCTCCTTCACCAATAGATGCTGTCTAACCATCAGAGAGCTTCTGCAGAAGAGCCCCTGCCGACATGCACCTGCATGCAGCCTCACTGCTCCATTTTGCCAGTGCACACTTGCCTGCAGCCTCCCCCACCACATTGCTGCTGCACATGCATGCATAAACCTAGCCACCCTACCACCAACAGTGCACGTGTGTGGACCTCACCACCCTACTGCCACTGGCACAGGCATGCACACAGACCATGCAACCACTACCCAGCCCCACCAGCATACATGAGCATGTGGACCACATCACACCATCACTCAGCCACCCTGTTGCCACCAGCACGCGTGTGCACATGGACAACCACTGCACTAGTGCCCCACCACTACCAGCATGCACATGCAAGTGCAGATCCCACCGCCAACACCCCAATAAAGAGCCTCTGCCAGCACCTCTCATCAGAGTGTTGTTGCTGGCAGACTGGGAACACTTCAGCACAGCAGGTTTAACCTGTAGGAGCCAGAGAACAAAGCCATGGGCTTGGTTCTAGCCCCTCAAGGTTAGAGCGCACAGCCCAGGAGTGCCAAGGTGACCTTTGACCCACATCCAGAAATGAAGTTAGTTGACTAAACCCAACTTATACTGCTGTCAAAATCTTAAGGGCATTAAAAAATATAAAAACCAAAAGACAGCAACTTCAAAGATTAAAGGAACATCAGCCCACAGAGATAAAAACAAAACAAACAACAAACAACAACAAAAAAAAGTGCAAGAATTCTGACACCTCAAAAAGTCAGAATTTTTCTTACCTCCAAACAACTGCACTAGATCCCCAGCAATGGTTCTTAGCCAAACTGAAATGGCTAAAATGTCAGACACTGCATTCAGCATATGGATGGCAACAAAGATCATCAAGATTCAGGAGAAAGTTGAAACTCAATCCAAGGAATCTAAGGATTACAATAAAATGATAAAGGAGCTGAAAGACAAAATAGCTATCTTAAGAAAGAACCAAACTGATCTAGTAAAACTTAAAAACTCATTACAAAAATTTTGTAATGCAATCAGAAGTATTAACAATAGAATAGATCAAGCTGAGGAAAGAATCTCAGAGCTCAAAGATCAATTCTTAGAATCAGTTCAGTCAGACAAAAATCAAAGAAAAAAGAATAAAAAGGAATGAACAAAACCTCTGAGAAATATGGAATCATGTACAGAGACCATGCACCAAAAGATACATGCATGCAGCTTTATTAACAACAGCAAAGACATGGAAACCACCTAGATGCCCATCAGTGATGGACTAGATGAAGAAAATGGGGCACATATATATCATGAAATACTATGGCACCATAAAAAGATGAAATCATGTCCTTGGCCACAACATGGTTGCTACTGAGGCCATTATCCTAAGCAAATTAACACAGGAACAGAAAACCAAATACCACATTTTCTCACTTATAAATAGGAGCTAAACACTGAGTACACATGAACACTAAGAAGGGAACAGTAGACACTGGGCTCTATACGAGGGTAGAAGGTAGGCAAGGAGGGTGAGGATCAAAAAACTACCTACTGGAGAGAATGTGGAGAAATAGGAACACTTTTACACTGTTGGTGGGACTGTAAACTAGTTCAACCATTGTGGAAAACAGTATGGCGATTCCTCAAGGATCTAGAACTAGAAATACCATTTGACTCAGCCATCCCATTACTGGGTATATAAACAAAGGATTACAAATCATGCTGCTATAAAGACACATGCACACATATGTTTATTGCAGCACTACTCACAATAGCAAAGATTTGGAATCAACCCAAATGACAGACTGGATTAAGAAAATGTGGCACACATACACCATGGAATACTATGCAGCCATAAAAAAGGATGAGTTCGTGTCCTTTGTAGGGACATGGATGCAGCTGGAAACCAGCATTCTCAGAAAACTATCACAAGAACAGAAAACCAAACATTGCATGTTCTCACTCATAGCTGGGAACTGAACAATGAGATCACTAGGACACAGGAAGGGGAACATCACACACCGGGGCTTATTGCGGAGAGAGGGGAGGGGAGACGGATGGCATTGGGAGTTATACCTGATGTAAATGATGAGTTGATGGGTGCTGATGAGTTGATGGGTGCAGCACACCAACATGGCACAAGTATACATATGTAACAAACCTGCACGTTGTGCACATGTACCCTAAAACTTAAAGTATAATTTTAAAAAATGGGCAAGAGATCTTCTAAACAGACAACTCAGCAAAGAGGATATATAGACACCAAATAAACATATGAAATAATGAAAAAAAAAAAAAAAACTACCTACTGGGTACTATGCCTATTACCTGGGGGATGAAATAATCTGTACACCAAACCCCTGAGACACACCATTTACCAGGTAACAAACCCGCACATGTACCCCTTGAACCTCAAATAAAAGTTAGAAATAAATAAATAATATTTTTGTCACACACACAAAAATTTTTTTTTAATGCAAATTCCAGACCCTCACTCCAGACCCATGATATCAGAAAATCTGGGAGCAGAGTCTGGCAAGTTCTGTTTTTAAAAGCTCTACTGGTGATATCTTCAGTAACTAAATATTGTCTAATACATAATAGGTGCTCAATATATAATTGTTAAATAAATATATATTTTCGTTTTATTTTTGCAATAACATGGTTATTAGCAGTTATTTTGTAATAACTGTGCTAAAATTCTGTTATTCCAGAAAATTATAAATGAATATTTAACTAATGACAAAGCATTACATTCTGCTGCTAACCAAACACATCAGACTCACGCTTAATGAATTATGCCACTGAAGTAGCTCTAATGGCCCAATAAAGTAAACACAGAGCCCAGGGAATTTCAAGGTGAGTTGCAGTACTCTGTGTGGTTTAGCAAATATTTACTAAGCATTTACTACAAACCAGCACTTGTCATACACAATCTTATTGAACGCTTGTGCAGCTCTACAGGATACATTGATTCCTTTCCTTACTTTAGAGGTGAAAACCTTGAAACTCAAAAAGCGAAATAACTTGCCCAAGTTCACAAAACTGACAAGTGGTAGAACCAAGTATTGAAGACAAAGACATTAGACTCTGAAGATGAAATCTTTAACCACTTCACTATGTGCTCATTTAATAAGCCATGTGTGAGTGCTCTGTAAATAAAAATGTGGTTGAGGAATGGTTTCAAGGAAAAAATGGCAGAGTTGCAATAGAAACATAAAAGGAAAGGGTGAGCATCCTAGTAACAAATATGAAGAAATGTCTATACCAAACAGTGTAATGCATATTGAGATATTTCCACAATGTTTTGGCATCAGGACCTATTTGCCACTGAAGGTCAATGACTCACGAAGTTCAAGTAAACAGTAAGTGGAGAAAGTTCAACTTGTAATAACAGTATCTGTTCACTTTCCACTAACCCATGACACTGCGAAATATTTGTGTCATCTCTAAAATATCTATGACAATTTTATTTTAACCTATCTATACATTGTATTATGTAACCTCCGTGCCCTTGAGGAAACTAAACCAAGCCAGCTGCCTTTCTGATACGACTCTATGAATGTACCAGTACAAAAACCGTGTGTGTAATAATTATTCAGCACCTAACACATACCATGCACTGTGAAAGGTTATGTTCCTACGTCCGCATGCTATGGCTCAACAGCAAACCTGGCACTCGCTTTTGTACAGCCCACAAGGTGAAGATGTTCTTTACATTTTCAAATAGTTAAAAGAAGAATGGTATTTCATGACACATGAACATTACATGAAATTCAAGGCCGGGCGCGGTGGCGCAAGCCTGTAATCCCAGCACTTTGGGAGGCCGAGATGGGCGGATCACGAGGTCAGGAGATCGAGACCATCCTGGCTAACTAACACGGTGAAACCCCGTCTCTACTAAAAAATACAAAAAACTAGCCGGGCGAGGTGGCGGCGCCTGTAGTCCCAGCTACTCGGGAGGCTGAGGCAGGAGAATGGCGTGAACCCGGGGGGCGGAGCTTGCAGTGAGCCGAGATCGCGCCACTGCACTCCAGCCTGGGCGACAGAGCGAGACTCCGTCTCCAAAAAAAAAAAAAAAAAAGAAATTCAAAATTGTAGTATTCATAAATTAAAATGTGGCACAGAGCCACAAGGATTCATGTATGTATTATCTATGGCTGCTAAAGCGCACAACAACAAAATTGAGTAGTGTCTACAAAAACCATATGACTACAAAGCTGAAAATATTTCCTATCTAGTCCTTTAAGGAAAAAGTGTGCAGAATCCTGACAAAGATTATTTCTAATCCTTTTGATAACCCTGTAAGCTACACTCTTTATACAGACAGGCATTGAACCACTGGACCTCAAGCAGGTAATTACCTTGTTATGATAGACACACAATAAACAAACAGTCCACAATTCTTTGGCATTTCTCCCAATTGAGAGATTGAGTATATGTCTCCTTCCCTCAAACCTGAGGGATAGAGGGAGAAGCTTGTAACTGCTTCAGCAAAGGAAGTGTGGCAGAAGAGGCACTGTCCCTAGTTCTCTTAAACACCTGCTCTCATGTTGCTTCCCCTTCTGCGAAAACACAAGTGAGAAGGTCCCCACATGGGTGCTCTTATCCACAGTCCCAGCTTAGCTTAGCCTTTGAGTTATCTCAGCTCATATCCCAGGCATGTGAGTGAAGAAACCTCTAGATCAACTTTGTCCAACCTGTTGCCTGTGGACCATATGTAGCCAGGATGGCTTTGAATGTGACCCAACGCAAATTTGTAAATTTTCTTAAAACATTATGAGATTTTTTTTTTTGCAATTTTTTTAGCTCATCAGCTATCACTAGTGTTAGTGTATTTTATGTGTGGCCCATGAAGCCAAAAGATTGGACAGCCCTGCTCTAGATGATCCATTCAAGTCTCACAGGTCCCATGTCATGGAACAGAAAGAAGCCATCTATCCCAATGTGTCCTGCTGAATGTCTGACCCACAGAATCCATGAACATAACAAAGTAGTTGCTGCTTCTTCCCATAACTAAGTTTGAGTGATTTGTTATGCAGCAATAGATAACTGAAGTACTAGCCATTTCAAGAAAACAAATTAAAAACACTCTTGGCTTAAAGCTGTAACAATGCTACACTGCAATTCTCTAAAACTAAAAGAATGTAAAAATATAAAGGCAAAGAGAAATTGAGAAGGGCTAGTAAAAGTGAAGCTTGAGAGAAGCGATATGCTCGGAAACATAGATCGTAGTGTCAAAATTTCACATCTTGAAAACTGTAACTTTGATTCAAACAGGGAAAAGCTAGTGGGTCTGTGCAGGGCCACGGAGTTCCTAATCAGCATGCCAGTGTTTCCACCAAAGTTGACCGAATCCATGGTCAGATTTGTTCCTATCAGGAGCACCCTTTAGGCCATGATATTTGAGTCTATGGCACTGGCTGCTGCTTCTTTTTTTTTTTTTTTTTTTTTTTTAGGGTAATTAGGCCAATTTATATCACAGATATAAACTGGGGGAAAACAAAACCTACACCTTCTCATTTAAAAAGAACATTAAGAAAGATGGTCTTGCTCAGGGGGCTCTGTGTCATGTGCTCTGCATGTGCTGTAGGTGCATCTCAATTACATTTAATCTTAGATTCGGCCGGGCGCAGTGGCTCAAGACTGTAATCTCAGCACTTCGGGAGGCCGAGACGGGTGGATCACGAGGTCAGGAGATCGAGACCATCCTGGATAACATGGTGAAACCCCGTCTCTACTAAAAAATACAAAAAAAAAAAAAAAAAACTAGCCGGGCGTGGCGGCAGGCGCCTGTAGTCCCAGCTACTCGGGAGGCTGAGGCAGGAGAATGGTGTGAACCCGGGAGGCGGAGCTTGCAGTGAGCTGAGATACGGCCACTGCAGTCCAACCTGGGCGACAGCGCGAGACTCTGTCTCAAAAAAAAAAAAAAAAAATCTTAGATTCCAGCAGCAAAGACATTTTTTTTTCCAGGTAATTACCTGGGCACAGCCTATTTGATGGTGGGGTCCATGATAAAATAGCAAGGCCTGAAACATGACCCTCAGACAAAATAAAACACCAGACACCCTTTGCCTCTGCCCCTGTCCCTTTGATTACATCAGTTTTCATAGTAATGGACAGGGATGGAATTGGGAAGAGACTAGAGATAATACCATAATATTGGGGCATATAAATCATTGTGAAAGTATCTCTCAGTTGGGCTTGATAAGCTCCCATAAAGAATGCTAGAGGATCAATAATTTTCTCCAAGTTTGTATAAGCTTAGAGTTCACCACATCCTGTGTTTCCAAAGATTACATGAGTCATATCTGTGTGGCACTGGCTGCTTAACTTTGACCATAAAGAAATACTGAAGCCTTATCTTCTAAACTAGTCCCGAACAGGAATTTCTACCCATTTACCTTCACCTCCTGGCAGCTCCCCAAACTCCAGATTAGGGAAATGTTTGCCAATTATTTGTTCTTTCAATGATTCTTTTAATAATTCATACTAATTCTCACAGTGCAAGGGATTTATACAAACATTGTCTAGAAATGTTCTGGGCCAAGGACCCATTATTGGGTTTTACTGGACAAGATGCAGAATATTATTGAGGAGCTCATAATGAGCTCACCATCTCATGAAAGTGAAGACAAAGTTACAAATAATTACAAGGGGTATTGAATGATAAAGTCTGTGAATTCCCTGGAGGATGCCAGAGAAATAGGTAGCTCATCTCTAACTCACAATGTGCTTCTTTTCATCTTTAATCAACCCAGGATTCTCTCATTTTGTGTTTGTTTATTTATTTATTTATTTATTTATTTATTTATTTATTTATTTTTTGAGACAGAGTATTTCGCTCTTGTTGCCCTGGCTGGAGTGCAATCTGGGCTCACCACAACTTCTGCCTCCCAGGTTCAAGCGATTCTCCTGCCTCAGCCTCCCTTCCAAGTAGCTGGGATTATAGGCATACACCACCACGCCTGGCTAATTTTGTATTTTTAGTAGAGACAGGGTTTCTCCATGTTGGTCAGGCTGGTCTCAAACTCCCAACCTCAAGTGATCCACCCGCCTCAGCCTCGCAAAGTGTTGGGATTACAGGCATGAGCCACCATGCCCAGCTCTCTCACTTTTTCTTTGCCCCTAGTTCATCACTCATTTATATATTCAGGAGGCTTTTTGCATCATTTGCATTTCATAAAATTATCTTTACTTTTTTGCAATCATATAAAAGAAAATTTAAGAAATCAATGAATAAAAATTCTGAGTTTCTTAAAATATCAGGAGGTGTTAAATGGAATTCAGAATGTCATGAAGAGCTACAGTTACCAGAGTGAGTAGTTGGAGAAAATAATATTTTAACATATGAAAATACTTAGTCTGGAGCCACCATCACAGATATAAATTGGGGAAAACAAAACCTACACCTTCTCATTTAACAAGAACATTAAGAAAGATGGTCTTGCTCAGGGGGCTCTGCATCATGGGCTGCATGTGCTGTAGGTGCATCTCAGTTATATTTAATCTTAGATTCAAGCAGCAAAATGAGTTTATTTCACCTGTTTTGTTATTTTGATGTATAAGCCAAGGAATACATTTCATGTGTAATAGTTTGCTAAGCAAGAAAAGTCGTAAACAATTATCAAAAGCTGGACTATAAAGCCAGTGATTGGTTGAAAAGAAAGAAAGTAGTCAATCGCAGGGCAAGGGAACCAGTACAAAGGTGGTCCTCAGTGAGCATCACGGCCTGCCTTCACCTTTACTTTTTCTCACTGACTTAGTGTATACAAAGGAATGCTACTAAGCCACAATGATGCCAGACCACCCTCTATAAAAAGCATGCTCTGATTATTCATGACTCCTAACCCTTCGTGTGTTATGGTCCTTCACTATGATACACCATTATAGTCCATTTAAATGTTCCTATCTCTCACTATCACCTCCTCATAGGCAAGAACCAGATGATCTGGGTAGCCCCTTCTCAGCTACCTCAAACATAGCAAAGTCCCCTTCACTATAGTAAACATATAAAACACAATTGAATAAAACAAACTTGCTTATGATAAGTCTTGCAAACTCTAAAAGGTGGGCGTGATCAACCCAAGAAGGCCCAAGAAGGATATGATTTGGGATAGTGTCCTGGCAAGGAAAAAGCAGTCATGAAAATCGCTTAACCTATGGAAAAGCTTATGTGAGCATAGAAAAACCAGATAGATGGTTCAGGGCAAATTATACTAATTGGTGATTTGCAGGGCCTGGAGGAAAAGGGGGAATAAGGAATGGCTGCCTAATGAGTATGGGGTTTCTTTCTGGGGTGATGAAAATGTTCTGGAATTAGGTAGTGGTGATGGTTGTACTGCATTGTGAATGTACTAAAAGTGAATGAATTGTACACTTTAAAATGATTCAAATGGTGAATTTTGTGTTATGTAAATTTTACCTCAATAGAAAAAAAAAAGAAATATGGATGGGATATTTTGACCACAAAAGTCCTTTTTAATTTCTATTCCAAAGCCTCAGGATATTCAACTGAAATCAAACACACTCTGGAAGTTGCCAACATTTACTTCTACAGAGACGGAGAAATGAAAGTAGGGAAGAATGAATGATTTGTATCTGAAATAAAAGAAGTTAACCTGTCTTCTACCAAAACAAAACAAAACAAAACAAAACAAAAAAAGATCCAATCACAATAAGGGAAGAAATCATCTTAGGCCACTTTTTCCCAAACTGCTTCTAGCAGTACTGCTCTAACGCTTAAGAACAACATGATATATCTTGATTTTCATAATAGAAACTTGAAATTTTTTAAGAAAAATAATTTTAGATGACATAATAATATTATTTTAAATTTCTGGATAATGATTAAAGCCTTAAAAAATAACTGGTATGTATTTACAGCAAACGAACCAAGGAAAAGAATTTGTTATTTAAAATAACCTTTTAAAAAATTATCATTATTTACTCACTTCGACTAGTTTGATTTTCTCAATACTATCAAATAAATCAAGTTCATGCCAATTTTTCTAACCCCACCCAAATCCCTCCATTCCTCAAGATATTTCTCCCCTTATGCCAAATACCCAAGTCCTTCCCCATTTCTGTGTAACACAATAGAGACAATGGCAGCAAAGAGGCAAAGAAAAGGTGAAGCCCATAGACAAAAAGGAGAGAAGAGCAATAGGAAATGTGTCAGGGATTATGAAGTCAAGAGCTTAGAGCTTGTTGGCTGAAGAGGATCAGCCATGTAGGACTGCTGGTCATTGTTCCCTGCTCATGAGTACCGGTTGCCATTGCACAGTGGCGTCAGTATAGAGATAAGGTAATAGGCTTGGGTTCACACACCCATGAGTTTAGATCCAACTCCCTGTGAGTATGGTCAAGTTTTTATCTGCTTTTAGTCTCAGTTTATTCATATGTAAAATAGAATTAATAATATCTATTTCATGAAAGCATCATGCTGAGTAAATACAATGATGTTAGCAAATCACTTCGCATGGTGTAGAATTCATATTCAACTTTTAGCATTACCATAGGAAGGTGAACATAGCCTTGCTACCATCAATATTCTAGACCTTACTTAGATATGAACATGTTCCCAAGACAATTTAGATTGTTTGGCTTTGTATTCAATATTTATCATACTGAACACTCACCAAGCATCCCAATGGCATTTTGGCCTCTTATAAATTTTATATCCCCATCCTAATTCTTTTTATTTTACTAATTTGAAAGAGTTTTACATTTCTTCTCTCTCCATCTTGTATAGTATCATTCCTTGTTCCCTTTTGTGACCCTCCAATATCTTCCCCTTTGCCTTTAGGTATACACGTTTCAGCTTTTCTTGATTCTCTCACTTCCGACTCCAAATCATATTAATGAGCCAAGCATTAGTCAACTGAGTAACTGAAGAGGACAGTCCTTCCACTTCCATTTGCCTTTTAGAAAAGACTAATAAGTTGATTCACAATCTATGGCTCAGCGATGAATTTGGAGAGTCTGTTCCCAGCAGGCAGGGCATATCCTTCTGTGTAACAGCTGTCTCTTTGTGCTGTAACTTCAAGCACAGTGTTGTGCTAAAACAGCAAGTAATGTAATAAAAATGGGACAATTCTGTTTCCCCACTGTGAGCTGGGGCATGTGAATAGGAAAAAAAATAAAGAAAAAATCTGATATTTCATCAGTGAAATGGTGGACCTGCCCAAAAACAGCTGGGGCAGAGAAAAGGTCTGGAAGATGATTTTTCCATTTCTCCTTTGCTAAAGAGAAACCCCAATTATTCTCTGGCTTGCTTTCTGATCTCTTGCCAGTTGCATCAGATTCTCTGAAATGAAGGCAAAGAGATGCTGGCAGCTGTGCCCAGCATGGAAACCGCCAAGCTGCAGCAGACCTTGTAGCCCATCATGTGGCATCAAGCCAAGGGAAAATATCAATGACACACTTAATAAGGTCCAAAAACAACTCACACCTATCAGAGTATTTAAGGGAACCAGAGGGCAGAACATTTGAAACAATCATGGACTCTAAGACACAATTCTGTGCTCCAAAGCCAGAGAATCACAGGATTTCCATGAATGTGCTAGGTGAACAGGTCCATTAAAAGTGAGTCTCATTCTGCATGGTATCAGATGAAATCTGGGGGAAAAAACACTTTTTATGTAATCACAGTGCCATGCTATTTCACATATATCATTCAAATGATCTTCATCCTAATGTTTTGAATTAGGGAGAACTTTTCAGCTGATAGAAACTAATTTTAAATTAGCTTACACAAAGAAGAGAATTTATTGGCTGGTCTGGATTCATGAATATTAGAAACCCTAGGGAGGGGATGCTCCTGTCAAATTTATATTGTTTTGTCCTTGAACAGAAATCTTCCTCTTAGAAGGTAGAATTGATTAAAGAGGAGGAAAGTCTTAAGCTTTCTCCATGGTGAATTCTCTCCACTTGGTTTTTGTGGGCAAACAGTTATGATTTATTCCGCATATTCTCAAGGAACAATGGAAGAGAAGAAAGGATAAACAATGGAAAGGTTATAACAGACAGGGGAGACAATCAATGGAATGTGAAAATAAATGAATGCTTCAGTGTGCTCCACTTTTTCTCCAAACATAACAATAGGTTAGGATTTTATTAATCTACAGGGATATACTAAATCTGTACTATTTGATATGGTGGCCACCGGCCACAGTGGTTACTTCAATTTAAGTTAAGTAAAATTAAACAAAATTTAAAATTCACCTTCTCAGTTGCACTAGCCACGTTCAAGGTGCTCAGTAGCCAGATGTGGCCGGTGATTACCATATTGGGCTGTGTGAATACAAAACATTTCCACCATTGCAGGTTTATTGGATAGCACTGATCTGTAAAAAAGAGGAACCAACTTGAGCTTTTCCAAGCTTTAATTTGGTGAGCAAAATAATAAGAAACATTAACCATACTGGAAGAAACATAGGATTCTGGATTGAAAAAGAGAGAAAATAAATTGATTCAGGGGGAGGCATGTTACATCAATAGGATCTTAAGGACAAAAATAGTCAGAAAGCCAATAAAGAAGATGTAGATCAGCATTTAATGGATAAATCTTCCTATACCAGAAACAAGTAACAGATAAGATTAGAGATGGGAAGGAGAAAGTGGAATCTGTAATGTGCGTCCCAGGTGACATACAGAGTCAAAGTTTATTCACAAATTTGGGGATCAGAGATATGGCACCCAAGGTGAGGAATTTTCATCTGCTTAAAAAATGTAGTAATAGTTGTTGTTTTTCAATGGAGCTGGAATAAAATATACTGTAAATTGGCTAATTGATCAGGTTGCTTGATCAGAGATAGGGCAAATGCTAGAGCATGCCAAGTAATACATTTTCTCTTGATTTTCTTAGACGAGCAATCATACCTCAATGAAAATATCTGAGTAGGCAGGTAGTTCACAGATACAAATAGCCATGAATTTAAAATGGAAATGTTAAAATATTTTTGAATTTCTAGATTTGGCATAAGGTGTAACACCAGATGTCACTACATAAACATAATCTGAAAGTTTTATAAATCTGAACTTCTCTGTGACCTGAGGCAAAATTTGTTCTCTAACTTTTCAGATAGATTAGTACATTGACCTTGGTATCAGAAAGTCCTATAAGTCTTTATATACCAACTAAAACTGAGGACGAAAGTCAATATTTTCTCTATTTTTCTGATTGTAGAATGACCTATAAAAGAAAGTAGATTTTTAACTTTAAAAAGTTAAAAACATGTTTCCAGTGTCCTTGACAGACATTTTTTTAATGTCCAACTTCAAAATAAATGTATTTATTATTTCTACAATAATATACTTATTAGAGATAATTAGAAAACAGAAAAAAGGTAGAATAGAGATAAATATCCTAATATATTTGCACAACTTAAATATAATCATTATTGGCATTCTGGTGCTTTTTCTATCTTTTTGCTATTCATAGCTTAAATAAATGTGTTTTTACTTTGCATTAACATTTATTCTACAGTAACATTCAGGATTATGTTTTAAAAGCTGTCAATATAAAAACTTAGTTTATAACATTTGATGTAATTCACATAATCATTCCCTTTTTTTTCAACTTTTACATATTCAGAAATATAATAGTAACATACAATTTAGGGGATAAATTTTGCACAAAGTGTTGAAGTTTAGTGTTTATATGCTCAAACACTGATGTTTGATTTCCTGGCTTAAAGACCTGACTTTACTATTTCCTATCTGTGGGATCTTAGAAAGCTGCGAAAACACTCTGTGTTTCAGTTTCCTCATTGATAATGTTGAATTTATAGGGTTGTTTTAAGAATTAAAAGAGATTAGTATCTAGCAAAAAACAGTAGCCCAGTCTTGAGAATTAAGAGTATCCTCATAAGATAGATTCCCAGAACTGAAATTACTGGATCACATGTATAAAAAGTCTTAAATCTCTTGAGAAATCTTACCAACTTTGCTTTTGTCAATGGTAAATGCCACCAGTCATTTTTAAGCACACCCCTTCACTACTCAGTCACTAGCTCTGTTTCTAATTGATTTCTAATCTTAAACAAGTAGCCACGAAAGCAAGAGCTTTTTTCAGCCAAAACAGAAAATAGACCACATTCTGAAAAAAAGAAAAAGAAAGTCAAATTTTGCACCTAGCTCTAAAATACCTAGAAGTAAATAATCTATGCATCTATGTTTAATTATTTAGCACACCCTTCATGGAGACCTTTCTTTGTAGTGGCATTCTCAGTAGGGAAAACAATGAATGACCTGCCAGCAAACAGAATATTGCTGTTTATAAGTAACAGTAACAGTATTCAGGGGATTTAGAAGCGATGAATGAAAATGATAAACATCAAATGATAAAGGTTTCATCCTCCTGTGTTGCAGCTAAATAAAGCTTTACAGTAGATCCCAGTTGAGGAAATCTACTGGCAGGTTTTGACTACCCAGAATTTCTATCACTTTTCCCAAGGTTAAATGTGTTGCCTTGAGGCAGCTGCTCAAAATGATAAAGGGGACGCTGTAGGACAGTGGTGCTCTTTGTAATGTTAATAACCCTTGATTCTGATATCTGATGCAACTCTGGGGAAATCTGCCAGTTCCAGACTTTAAAATCTAACTCAGTGAAGTGCACATTATTGTGGGAAAAAAAAGAAAAAAAAAATTCTTTTAATTTGGCAGAAGCAAGATCATTTGAGCTCCACATATTTAGATATTTTCATTATTTATATCGCTGGATTGAATTTCCACAGGATAACATGTTGTGATATAAAATTAATGTGATTTTTTTTCTATAAAAGCAGATGGTATTTTATTTCAGAATTCACGTATATATTTATATGCTTATGGAATTCATTTTTACAGTATAAGCTCACCCGAGTAGTGATCTTCTATCATATTTTTTACTTATTTATTTAAGATTTATGCCGCATCTGGCTTCAAAGGGGCATGAGAATGTCTGCAGATGAAGGCACAGATAAAATGAGACATAAACACATCACAAGTTTAATCAAAAAAGAGCAGGAGGAATGAGCACATTCAGAGCCAGACTTAATGCGGGTACTGCTTTGGGAAAAAAAAGAAAGATGCTCTATATTTTCTAGCTATTACCTTTTTAAAAAGGGGAGAAAAAAAAACCTCAAGGGCTTTGATTCGTCATGTAAATCTCCACCTCTTCTTTATTTTTTAATAGGAAGTATCATATAAATCCATCTAAAGAAGAAATGAATGTGATGAAGGTGTGGGAGATTATAAGAACCAAGAGGAAGGGTGGAAGAGAAAAGGAGAAAGATACTACAATGAAAGGCTCCAAAAGGAAAGGAAAGAAAGTGGTTTTCATGGGGATGCCAAACAGTGTGGTTGACTCAGGGAAAGCGATATGGAATAAAGTGGAGTCACTGTTATCATGGGGCAAGTTCTGGCAAGTAGTTAATTGTTTAGTAAATGTTGAAAGCAAATGAAACTGAGGCTTTCATTGTTATCTTCTTTAATTAACACAGTGATTGACTCAGACTTGTCTTGAAGACATTGCGTTAACCAAGTCATATACTTAAAGTTTTACAAGCAGGCATTTCGACATTATTCAATTCACTATCACGTTAACTTTCAACAAATGTCGAGGGCAAATCTGCATTCTGCATTCTGATGGTCTAACTTCTAGGATAGAGTATGGAAAAAGCCAGTCAATCATGGCTGATTTAAAAAATGTAATCCCCACAATATTGACTTTCTCAACTATCAACTCCTTTACAAATGATAGCTTTTTCTTCCCTTTAGATGACAGTGGCACCTGCCAAGTCTCATTCATTCCGTTATTAATTCCTGGAATGTATTTTTTTTCCATTCTGTGTATACAGTCATGATTGTCATCTAGTTAATCACCTCACCACTTGTGTATACAGTAATGTTTAATTTTTATTTTTAAACTGCAGCCATTATACAGCCATTTTAGTTGTGTTTTCAGTAGTCAAATAAAATGACATCAGAAGATTCAGGCATAAATCACTGTTGAAGCAGAGAGAAAGATGTTAAAACTAGAATATGTGTGATCTTGCAAAGAGCAAAGCTACAGGCCAGCAAGAGCAGAGCTACAGGCCATATTTTAAAAATAAGTCCTAGCTGGGAGTAAATGTAAAGTTAATCTGGTTGTATTCATCCTTCTCCCAGAGGTCCCTGGAGAGGGAAAAGCGACTTGCTGAAGGTCATAAAGCAATAAAAGAGGAATGCTAGATTTATAACTGAGTCAGGCATTAGATCTATTCATAAACCTGACCTTTGGGTTCTGACTTTTCCCAATTCTAGTATTCTTTGGGGCTAAAACAAAAGACTCTGCCACTAAGCCCAAGGATCTGTAGCTAGATCAGTCTCCCCTCCTGGTGTGTAACACTTTATTGGAGACTCAGAGACAGAAATAATTGTAGCTGAGGCATTTTACCATGATGCCTTAAAGGAATACCCCACAATTTCTGCTTCTGATGTTCAAGAGCTCTTCGGGCTGCATCCTCCTTCCTAAAATGCAAAGTTTTCTGTAATGCAAATTCCCTTTGGGCTCCAGATATCCAGTTGCTTTTGTATCTTACAAACAAATGAAAAACATTAACTAATACAAGGCCTAGATTTACTAACTCATGGTTATCTTCTATACTGATGAAGAAACTTGCATTCTGTGAGTTTAAATGATTTATCCAAGACCACATGGACAATAGGAGATGAAGCAACAATTTTATTAAGGTGGAAGAGGTCAGTGACCCATTTCCTCAGTGACACAGAAGATATTCTAAATGTTAAGCACACATTCTCCACTTTTCCCACCTACCGTCTTACTGACAGATAAATGTGTGTTTTTTCCCCAGTGTCTTCAGGTAGACATTTTTATTTTATTTAACATAGTTTTTCTAATTCTATTAGCTGGGAAGAAAAGGGCAAATAATAACAATAACAACAGAGCTAATATTAATTGAGTATTTACTAAATCTAGGCAATGTTCTCATCTTAGCAATTTACATGCATGTATTAGTTTAATTTTCACTTCGGCCCTCTGCTATAGCTCTATTACAACATTTATTTTGTGTATTAGAAAACTGAGGCACAGAAGAATTAAGCAAGCTGCCCAAGATTATCCAAAATGTCCCATTCTAAACTGGTACCCTCAAACAATGTCCTATACTGCTTCATATTATGCACATGTCCCTAAGATGATATTTCAATTTGTTTCCTGATCAATCCACATATCAGGAAGATCTTCCTAACACACTCATTGAAGCCTAAAGGGACTGGAAGAAAGCTTCCAGGAAAGATTGACAGAAATTCATTTGGAACTGGATAAGAGTAGGACTTAAATTGAGTAGTGGAAAGATGTGGGACAGGGTGGCACGAGCAAAAGTACCAAATGGAGTTTATGGAACCCCATATAAAAAATGGGAATAGCAATACTAGCTATATCATAGGTTTGCTGTGAAAATTAAAGATGAACTATGTGAAACGCTTTAGCTCAGCACATACTCTACAAATTTGAAGTTTTAAAATCTCTATCATCATCTTCATTATAAGTGTTATCATTATACTACAGCTTAGTATAATGATTGAAGAATGTGGATGCTTAGACAAAATTGAAACTCTACAAAACTTTGAAAATGAGTCTGTGTATAAGGCTCATTAAGCTTAATTGAGAAGTCTATTTTCATAAAGGAAGAGGAAGATCAAAATATTGTGCCAGAAACTACCTCTGAAGGCTGTACCTTCCAAGTGCAGGATGCAACTCCCGGGACCCCTAACTTATAGATCACGTAGCTGAGATACAAAGTTGTTGTATACCATGTTTTGGTATAAGTTTGTCTTACTATTTCTCTACTAAGAACTCTTTTTAAATGTAGTTTGTTACTGTAGCACTTCTTACACTGCAACTATACTTGAACACTTTCAACCTGTACGTACTACTGTATGAAGCTGGTCCTCTGAATGGGTTTCTTATTTCTACGTGGAATTTTATATCTCGCAGTGTCCTGTAAATAAAGGTTAAAGTCCACTCTTTTCTTTCATTTTTGATATGGTTTGGCTGTGTCCCCACGCAAATCTTACCTTGAACTGTAGCTCCCACAATCCCCTTGTGTCATGGGAGGGACCTGGTGGGAGGTAATTGAATAATGGGCGGTGGGTTTTCCCATGCTGTTCTCGTGATAGTGACTAAGTCTCACAAAACCTGATGGTTTGATAAAGGGCGGTTCCACTGCACACACTCTCTTGCCTGCCACCATGTGAGATGTGCCTTTGTTTCTCCTTCACTTTCCACTATGATTGTAAGGCCTCTCCAGCCATGTGGAACTGTGAGTCCATTAAACCCCTTTTTCTTTATAAATTATCCAGTCTCTGGTAAGTCTTTATTAGCAGCATGAAAACTGACTAATACACTTTTTAAAAAACAGAAAATTTGAATTAAGTTTATTTCCCCTACTGTCAACAACTTTTCTGCACTGAATTTTAAGGCAATAAAGTAAAATAAAATCCTCCAAATGACAAGGTTATTATCATCACCTTTATCATAATGAGATGCCTGCCTACCTCCCAAACCTCATTCTCCATTGCTCTAGAATTTTGGGCCTTATAATGGGACATCATTTCTATTGTAAGCAGAAATTTACTAAGGACTTTGATGATCTTGGTAAAATTACATAGACTCTAATAAGGAAATTATTATTTCCCCCAAATTCCTGGCCTCAACTGATCTGCCTGCCTCTGCCTCTCAAAGTGCTGTAATTACAGGCCTGAGCCACTGTGCCTAGCCCCAAATGGCCTCTTTTAACAGTCACATTTTGTTCTTTGATTCCAGGTAGGTAAAAAGAAAGTTAGTGACTCTCTATTTCTTATTAGAATATTAAAAGAGAAAATTTGCATAGCACTTTTATTGGTCACTATATAGCAGGTGTCCAATAAAGTTGGTGACTCTCTATTTCCTATTAAAATATTAGACGAGAACATTTGCCTAGCACTTTTATTGGTCAGTATATAGCAAGTGTCCAATAAATGGCAACATGGTACTTCTATAAGGTGATATGAAATCTATAAAAGTGGGATCCCACCTGAAAACATGTGGCACTTTGAAATTAGGATGATTTGAGGAGAGTTTAATAAAATGCCTCTTTTAAAACATGAGAAAGAAGGTATGAAACCCATGGAAGGTGTGACTGTAGGTCTCATGGAAGATATTACAGTACCATGATCCTCTATTTCTGTCCCTAGGGCTGATGGAGAAAGAGGAGAGAACAGTTTGCTCAAATTGGGCAGGACTGTGTACAGAGGGCCATCCTGTGGTCACTGAAGACCTCGGCCGAAAGAGAGAGCAAGCCTGCAGTAAGTTGCAGTGAGCATCTAAGGGATTAAATACCCAGACCTCACTCCCCACTCTCCTTCTTCCCGTTAATGTAGCCTATAGAGGTCAGCCTCTCATGGCACAAGACAAAGAGAAAAGGGTAGGAAGTGGATCTGAGAAGACAAGTGGGAGATATTCCATTCAGGATCATCTAAATAGCTTAGCCTCTGTATATGTGCACAGAACACATGGGAATACATATGCTCACTAGCAAATTGGATATACAGTTTTCTTCTGTTACATCATGTGTTGTGAGAAAAACAGGTTTTAGTTTGACAGTCAAGTACGTGTTCATATATTTATTTTTCTAGTTGCTAATTCTCCGATGGAAAGGACTCATTCCTTATTGTATCTCAGTTCTAACTTCTATTTCATGTGTGCTTAGTTCAGTGTAGTTGCTCTATGAATTCTTATTGAAGTGAATTGCATTAAGTGTTTATCAGAGCCTACCCTTTTATCAAACAATGAATCTCACTTCAGTAGGACTTTAACTTTCCATTTGGAAAATAATTATATAGGAATGTTTAAACTATTTAGTCAAAGCCACAGAAGTGATGGGCCATGATACTGGATAAAAACAAGCGTCCGTAGTTTCTGATCCAGTTTTTGTTCGTTCAGTTAGTTTTTCCGATAAACCATTCTTCTCTATACATAAATTCTTCCACCTGAGCTTGCTGACTCCATCCATTCAGCATCCTGGACAGTGCTCAGCGCCAGGAACCAGAATGATTTTTGTTTGTTCTCTGATAACATTAATAGCTCAGTACCAGAAACTGTAGGTGCGTCCTAACAGTTGTAGAAATAAAGGAATTGATTAATGAAGAGAAAGAGAAGAAGGAAGAAAAAGGTTGTTTCAGGAAAACAGTATATTATTACTTCCTAGGTATGAGTTTTTCTCTCTAGAAATGACTTGACTGGATACCCTGTAAATATTTGCTGATAAAGTATGTTGTATCAATAGATAAATGCTTGGGCAACATGAATTATTAGGGATATTCTCAATCATCTGATTTCAGGGCCACAAAAAAACCAAAGGAGGACATAAGTAGAATTTTTATGTAATAAAAAAACAGTCATTTTTCTGTGCTCTCTTCTACAACATTAAGATATGATTCCTTATTTAAATATCAAAAAAAAAAAAGTATTTCATGTACTGAGCTCATTCTGGGCTAATCTCCCAATCTCTGGGTGGAATGGCTGAATCTGGCTTTTCTCTAGATGAAAAATTATTAACTGTAAGAGCTTTAAAAATCATTTCCTTGTGAAATATAAATCTGTCTCTTTGAATAAAGCATTCTGACAGGCAACCTAGAAAGTACTAATACAAGGTAACAATTTATCTATACTACTGAACTTTATTTGACTGTGGGAAAAACAGTATAAAATTCTATTATGGCACATCAGAAAGTCCTGGCTTTACCCAGGCCTTTGTATTCCTTTTACAGAAATCCTCATCAATCATTTAAAATCACTGACCGTATCTTACACCTCCCTTTCAGCCATAGCTCAGATGGAAGCTGTGTAATACTCTAAATGGCTTTGCTTCTCAGATGTAAAACAGAATTTATGTTTACTATTCTTCTTCACACACCCACACTTTCCTTCTGCAAGATAAACCTTACAACTGCTTTAAATCATCCCTTTTCTTCATGTGATTACTGAAAGAATGGCAGATTTACAGGCCTAAGACCATCTGTGCCAAGAAAAAAAAGATGATTTCTTTTCTTAATACAAGAGATGGCATTGTTTTATCATCACTTTTATGATCTTATTTATCTGCACAGGAATCCTTCGTGTTTGACCTGTAGGTAGCCACTCTGCTCAGTGTGATAGTCTTCTAGTTCCCTACTCTTCCCTACAAAATCAATGAAATGTACCCACCTTTGTGCTACACCAGGGTTTCTCAGCCTAGGCTCTATTAACATTTTAGTAATTGGCAGTTTCGTACTTCTTTGTTCTGCGGGGATGGCCCATGCATTGCAGAATGTTTATTAGCATCCCTGGTCTTTACGCACTAGGTAAAGGGCACACCCACCCCCTAGTCGTGACAATCAAAAATGTCCAATGTCATATTCCAAAAGGTCCCCTTAGAGGCAAATCAGGCCCAACCAAGTTGAGAACTACTATGAAAGCACTCTATACCCATTTACTAAATTATGAAAAAAAAATTAAAGTTAAGGTACAGCTTCTAAAAACCCCAACAGAATTTATTTCCATGCACCTATTCACTCATTCATCAGCTCTTTCTTTCACTGTGTCATTCTTTTATGAGCATTTGCAGGTTCAGCAGTAGATCTTGCCTCCTGGTAAATACCCTTCTTATAGAGAGTTAGTTTTACAGTTATTTAAGGGGTGTAACTATGGACTAAGTCCTAAAAAGGATTTGGTAAGTCCAGGAGAGAGCAAAATCCAAGTAAATCTGGCTGAGCGTAGTGGCTCCCACCTGTAATCCCAGCACTTTGGGAGGCTAGGACAGGAGTATTGCTTGAGCCCAGGAGTTTGAGAGCAATCTGGGCAGCAAAGCAAGACACTGTCTCTCCAAAAAAATTAAAAATAAGCTGGGCACAGTAGTACGCACTTGCAATCCCAGCTACGTGGGAGGCTGACATGGGAGGATCAATGGAACCTGGGAGGTTGAGGCTGCAGTGAGCCACGATCGTGCCACTGGACTCCTACCTGGGCAACAGAGTGAGAACTTGTCTCAAAAATAAAATAAAATAAAAAATTGAGTAAATCTGAAACCCTGTCTTAGGAACTCATGAAGTGTGGGGAGAGTATTCATAGCACTTAAAGTCACCAAAATTTTGCTTTATGTATTGGCATTAAAAAAAGACAAAAAGCTCTCAAAAAAAAAAAAAAAAAAGACAAAAAGCAACAATGTGTTAGTTTTAGGGTGCTGATGCCTCACAAGATGCCTACTTCTTCATATACTCAAGCCCCTAAAGAAAATACATTTTAGTATAAACATATAGAGACTGGAGCATATTTCTTGAGAAACTCAGAGTAAATTATATAGTGACTATAAGACAAAACCTGCATTACAGATGATTTTTCATTTGTTTGATACTTGTCTAAAATTTCAAGTTTTTTTAACATGAGTGTGCATTTCTTTTATAATTAGAAAAAAATCAATAGGCTTTATAAAATAAAGTTGATTAAAAATTCTGGCTCCTGTACATTTGAAGTTAAGCCCAGTGCAGTGAACAACTTACAGTAACTTTCAGCCTTATAGGGGATTATTTTTGGGCAACCACTGAGTACCCCTAGAGAGCAAGGAAATAAAGTTGACATGACAGCATTTTCTAAATTGCTTCTGAACACACAAAACAGCAGCAGGCCTTTGAAGACCAGGCCTGCAGTCTCTACCCAGGGAACAACGGTCCATGTAACAAAGTCATCTCTCTCCAGTGCTCCTCACTTCTCCCCCAAGTGATTTCTGCCGTGGCAGCTAAAGCTTCTAACACCCTCCTGCCCAGGCCTCTGGAAGGTCACATTTGCATTGGCTGGAAGGACAGTCCAGGTGGTGCTGCCCGTGGATACTGTCTACTGTTGCTTGTTTGCTTAATTACAGATTCCTTCCCCTGCCAGCTCTCCTTTCTGGTCAACTCCTGCTGTGTGCTGCTTGGGCTTTTAGCTGAAAATAGGAGGAAAGAAAATTTAAAGCTGGAGATGAAGCTAGGGATCTGTGAAAAAGACAATCTAGGTTCACACAAGTTGTTTGTGGCATACAAAGAAAAAATGTTGCTTGGAGCAAAATGCTTTCCTTGAGGACACAATAAAACCTTGGTTGTGGTTGTTAGGAACACTGGCTTGAGTGCTGTGTTGACCTGGGTTCCAATCCCAGCTCTGCCAACTGTAAGCTGTATGACCTCAGGGGACCCTGTGAAGTTCTGTGAGTCTATTTTTCCTCTTCTGAAAAATGGACTTAAGAGAACCTATCACAATGCCAAATTATATAACTACTCTATGACTGGGTGTGGTGGCTCATGCCTGCAATCCCAGCACTTTGGGAGGCCAAGGCAGGAGGATCACTTGAACCCAGGAGTTCGGGAGGATCACTTGAACCCAGAAGTTCAAGACCGGCCTGGGCAACATGATAGAACCTGTCTCTACAAAAAATACAAAAATTAGCCAAGCATGGTGGTGCACAATTGTAGTCCCAAGTACTTGGCTGAAGTAAGAGGATCAACTGAGCCCAGGAGGTCGAGGCTGCAGTGAGCCCTGATCACATCACTGCACACCATCCTGGGTGACACAGTGAGACCCTGTCTCAAGAAATAAAAATAAAAAAACAACTATTCTAAACTGTATTTAGGGTACTTTTAGAAGTTATGCATTTCTTCATTCAAACAAATATTTGAGTGCCAGAAACTTTGCTACATGTCAAATGAAACATGGTCAACTAAAGTAGCCCCAGTCCTCCCCCCACTGGCAAGTCCAGTCTAAGTAGAAATTTTTATATTCAGCAAATATTCACATAACTAAGGATTTGATCATAATGATGATATGTACCATAAAGCAGAAGTTTGTAGAGGCAATTTGAGGACAGGGAAGGCTATGTTGAATATCATGAATTGGAATCTGGAGGATAGAGAATTTACCACGTGAAAAAAATAAAAAAGGCATTCCACACGGACTGAACAACATGGAAAGTCACTCCCCAAAGTGAGTTCTGCTTTGGCAGGTAAAGCCTCTAACACACCCTTGCCCCAGGCCTTAATGCAGCCCTGAGATCACGCAGCTAATAGTTGATAGAGCTGAGATATAAGGGCTTCAGATACCAATCGCCTGTGAATACTCGGTACAGAGCACAGTGCCGAGCACATAGATGTCAATAAATATTTGTTGAATGAAAAAAATGATATCTATAAGAAGTATTTTGTGAGTGTTAGCTCAGTCACATGCCAGCAGTGTAGTTTTTGGCAAATCACTTAATTTGTCTAGGCCTTACTTTCCTTATTTGTAGGCTGCTATTGTTTATACTTCTGACATCTCTACATTATTTTTAGGATGGCATGAAATAATGAACATGAAAGCACTTGTCTTGTAGAGCGCTGCACACAAGCTGGTAAAGTCTCCTACAAGTGGGTTTTTTCCCTATAAATATCACTGGATGGCAAGACCCTTGAGCACAGAAGCCAAATCTATTTTGTTTCCCCGGGCATTCATAGCATCTAACAGAGTACCTGGACAAAAACAGATGCTTAATAAATATCTAGAAATAAAATACCCATTGATATTGATTATACTTTTAGTTTTCAATGTGTGTACAACGACTTGTACACATACATTACTTAGATTTAGGATCCTGTGTTGTTTCTGTCCAAGGCATCAAAACACAAAATGTCAGCAGCGATATCAAACCAGATATAATTTCACAGTCTCTCTACAGTTGTGCTTCCTGAATGCTCCACCAAATCTATGCCTGCTCTTAACTGTCCTGAAAAGGTTCAGAAATATTCCCAAGCAAAGCTGGTGCCCCTATTAATTGAGGCTGTCCCATCTGAGTCTGACAAGCAGGAGTGGGGTGCAGGCAGAAGAGGAGTAGGAGATTATTTTACAATGTATTGGAACACCAACACCTCCACCTTAATGGGTGAAAAGCGATAGATCACCATAAGTATTGGGAGAGGCTACCAGCCATGGACTTTGAGCATCCTTGCACATTCTTGCAGTGTCTGCTACGAACGCAAAACCCTGACCTTTATCTTTATGGACCATTTTTTCAGGGCTATGTTTGCAGAAAGCTTCTTTGAGGGATGAGGTAACCTCTCCCCATCCCACTCTACCCCGTCAACCTCACCCCTGCCAACAAAGCACAGCCTTGCTTCCATTTGTTATGAAAGTGTTATGAAAGTGCCACCATTCAGACTTTCTTTCCAGTAATGCACCTGACTGTGTGTGCAGGAATTTACCATGGGCCCTTTGAGTCACCCCGTTAGACTTGGCCAGGTACAGGCGGAGCTAACACAAATGAACATGAAGCTTTGATATTGCTTCTGCTGTCCTTTGTCTCTGACCACACATTGCATGCCTCCAGCCAGTAACAATGATACTGTGACAGGCTAACTTTTTAGCATGTTAAGTAGAGTAGAATCAGAAACTTTATCAGAAATCTTTCACTGTTCTGGACAAGGGGTAACAATTTTGGCATTAGGATCTACTATATCCAGGTCTGTCTCTCCATTTAACTTTTGTGAGCTTTACTTCTGTCTTTTGAACCCTGAGATCACAATTCCAACTACAAGTACTAAGCCAGAATTGTATTCATTCACTTGCAACCAAACAAGCCTGATATTCAGCAAATATCCACATAAATAAGGATTTGATCATAATGATGACATGTACCACAAAGCAGAAGTTTGTAGAGGCAAATTGAGGACAGAGAAGACTATGTTGAATATCATAAATTGGAATCTATCACAGCACTGTGATAACAAGAAAACAATACAAAATAAAACAGACACAAACGTACTGGAATGATTTTGGGAAATTTACAGACTCTAAGAAATAGTTAAATAATCAGCACAGGGAAGTCAGAAGGAGAATAGTTCTGGGGATCTAAGACATGGGAACTCATAGACCATCTCTAGAGCTGTTTTGAATAATGCATCTCCAATTGCCTTCTGTCTTTACGCTCAAGACTCACATTCGCAGCAAGGGAATGTTGATTAGCTCAGCTTGAGTCACGTATTTTCCCTTCGGGCAATGTGGTATGACAGGGACAGAAGAGGAGTAGGCGTCATACTAAGCACTTGGACTTATTAGAATCGCCAATGGTCAGTGAAAAAGCAACAGTCAAAGATATTTTTCATACACCACTCCTGGTATACGTAAATGCTCAGTACGTGTTAGGAGTTACTATCTTGTCCTTTAATGTTGTTGTTATTGTTAATAGTAATAAAAATCTTGTTACAAAGCTGTCTGCTATTGATAACATGAGCTCATTAAAAATATTTTTCATGCTGGAAAATTCACATCTATCAATCAGGAAGACAGTCATAGGCACTAATTTTAGAGATAATGGATTTTTGTCAATGTTAAATTTGCACTGGTCTAGCAAACAGTGGGTGGAATTTTTTGCTTCAAATTGACAAGAAAATGAAGAACATAATCCTTGGTTAGGAGTACAGGATCTACTTGCTTTATTTTATTTTATTTTATTTTTTTGAGATGCAGTCTCTTCGTGTCATCCAGCCTGGAGAGTAATGGCACAATCTCAGCTCACTGTAACCTCTGCCTCCCAGGTTCAAGTGATTCTCCTGCCTCAGCCTCCAGAGTAGCTGGGATTACAGGTGCCCACCACCATGTCTGGCTAATTTTTGTATTTTTAGTAGAGATGGGGTTTCACCATGTTGGCCAGGCTGGTCTCGAACTCCTGACCTCAGGTGATCCACCTGCCTCAGCATCCCAAACTGCTGGGATTACAGGCGTGAGCCACCATGCCCAGCCAGATGTACTTGCTTTAAATCAGCCTACCCATTTCCAAATTATTTGATTCTGGGAAATTAATCTCTCTACATTTCCATTTTCTCATATTTAACTAATAGAGTTAATTGAAGTAGACAAACCATTTAAGGCATTAACACAGTCTCTGACACTTAGTAAATGCTCAATAAATGTTAATTATGGTTATTATTCATTGAGCTATAGAAGTTCATGTATTTAGGAACTTCTTTTACCTGCCTGCCCACCCAATTTAAATGACAAATAGACCTGCAAATGTCTCATGGGACATTTTTATAAACAAAACTAGCCGAACACTCTTGAGGACTCTGCAAGCTGATGATAAAGATTAAATCTGGCAACATATTTTTCTGAGGGGAAAAAAAAAAAAGGAACTCATCAAAAGATACAAAATTGAAGTCAGACAGGAGGAATAAATTCAAGAGATCTATTGTACATCATAGTGACTACAGTGAATAACAATATATTGTATAGTTTAAAATTGCTAAAAGAGTAGATTTTAAGTGTTCTCACCACAAAGACAATGACAAGGATGTGAGGTGATATACTCGCTAATGAGCTTAATTTAGCATTCCATAACATATACATATATCAAAATATCATATTGTATGCCATAAATATATATGTATAATTTTTGCCAATTTTAAAAAATTTAAAAACAAGGCTATAATTTTGCTTATATAGAAAAAGTACACTTAAGAGAGGCTTACTTGTTTGACAATAAAATGATCCTCTTTTATTGTGGTTTCAGTGTGCAATTTATGCTTTTTATCATGTGTGGGGGTGCATTTTAATCATTCAACTCTCTTAATTTAGCCATTTGTCTCCTTTGTCTTATAAATTGCTTTATTTTTGCACTGAAACAAACTTTTAAAAATTATCATAAATATTTGTTTTACATAACCACTGCTGAGGAACCAAAAAAAGGCCAGTTAACTTCTATTTCATTTTAAAAGGTACAGAAAACACGTCATGGTCAAACTCCTTGCATTGTCAGGCTATGGTTATATCAACGTGAAACATGAACAAGTATTTCCTGAACTTGTATTCACTGACACTGAGGCGGAGGAGGACCCAGGAATTATAAGATGTGTCGATTTACTGATCTGTGGCACCTCTTCTAGTCAAACCTATGCCTTTTTAAAGATGCCTAAGAATCTAACAAAGAGTTTATCAATCTGTTAGTTACATAATGGCTACTGATCTCAGTTGCTATTCATAACTACTAAAGAAAAAGGAAAAAATCATCATTTCACATCTCTCCCCACTGGGCCCTGGCTTTGGAAGTATTGACTCCTGTGGACCTGGATCCAGGAAAATCTGGGCCCAAATTCTGCCTTGGCCATTTACTCCCTATGCAACTTCTCACTGCAATTAATGTTGCTGGTTCCTAGGGAGCCTGGCCTTTTATCTCATTGGATTTGTGGGAAATAAGCACAAAATAATTTTTTCATGTTTCTGTTTAAAGTTCCAGTCGTATGAGAACCTGTCAGAGATGACTTCATTCTTAACAAGGCAGTTGGCCTGTATCTTCCCCAACCTTGTTACCCCTGATCAAAGGGCTAGGCTTCCATAACAGATCCCTGTTATGCTTTTCTTCCTGCCTCTTTAATCATTCTTTAGTTCTGTTAAAGCAAACTAAATATGGCCTAAGAAGGACTCTGTACTTCTATATTTAAGTCTTTGTGGATGAACTATAACCTAGCTTAATAGTCAGACAGGACTGAAAACCTAACTCAGGACTATGCACCTGTAACAGTAACTGAGTCTTGGCCAATCCCAGCAGCCATACTTCAACCACTCACAGACTGTAAGTATTCAAACTGTGTTCAAATGAGGCAAACGCCAACCTGTAACTAATCCCGCCATTTCTGTACCTCACTACCAACTGCTGTACGTCATTTCCTTTTTTTTTTTTTTTTTTTTTTTTGGTCTATAAATCTTCCACCACGTGGCTGTGCTACAGTCTCTGTGAATCTGCTATGATTCTGGGGGCTGCCCGATTCGCAAATCATTCATTGCTCAATTAAACTCTTTTAAATTTAATTCAGCTCAAGTTTTTCCTTCATCAGTTCCCATCTTTAGTCTCCTCTTCTTTTCTTCCATCCCAAGAATGGAGAGTCCTTACAACTGAACCCTTAACCCTTGTGTTCTCTTACATCTTCACTCCTAGAAACAATTTACAAAAATTCTTATCCCACTAATCACTGGTAGCAGCTAGAATTACAGGCGTTCTAATTCTCACAACAATTTTCCAAGTTAGTTCTAATTTTTTCCTCTTTGGAACTTTGGTTTTACTCCTGACCTTCAAAAGAAAACTTAAAACCATATTTTTCTGACTCTAATGAGCATACTCTTTCAGCTACACATGTCGCTTCTTTATTTACACCTCCTGGCTTTAGACTTGGTCTTCTCAATTCTTGGCTTAGGTGTATGACTAATTGGTTCTGGGTGTTTTTAACTAGAGAGCTATCAATTTATTACTCTCCTATGCCCATCCACGTTTCTGTTTATCAGAATCACCATTATTCTTGTAACTTCCTCAACTGCTGGGATAATAAAGTACCTATATTGAAGGATCAATCATACGGATGAAATAAATGAAAAACTACATAGATGAGGCTGTACATGCTACCTTGCACCTTATCAAGGTAGTTATTAATAAATAGTAGTTATGGTGATAACAGGAGAACCAGTAAGTTAGATCTTCTCCTTACTATCATGATTATTATAATTATTTTATTATTACTGCCATTTCTATGACTAAAGTGCTCTAAAAGTTTAGAAACTAGAAAATGAGGAGTTTAGAAACTAGAAAATGAGGAGTTATACGCAGAGAGTAAGAATTCAGTAAGTTAAATGCACTGTTAAATATTTGTATATAATGCTCTATGATCAGAGCTGAGAGTGCCTGAATATACAATGCCTGCATCTTTAATACTTCATCGCTGAAGCATCACACACACACGTACACACGCACACTGACTTTATGTGTGCCCCATATTTTGGAGAGGTGAAGTATATTGGTAAGGATCCTCTGAACCATCCCCTGTGGGGACTGAAATTCTTACTGAATGCCACTTTGAGGTAAGAATTTCTATTCTTCAGTTGCCAGACTGTCCCCTGAAGTAATTGGAACCCATAAGCCTTAGATATAAATCTGCTCAGTGCCATTGATTACAATAGCACAATGTGAGTTTAGGCAACAGTACTATTTTTGAAGCGGAAGGGTTTGCTTAGCCCATATAAAACATATGAACACATATGTATTGAAACATACATTTTTTAGAAAGAATTTGTGCCTGAGTGGCCCAGCTCCTGAATCTCTGATTACATTTAACACAGTGTATCAGCTCAGCCATTGTTTCTTGGCTCGTCTGACAGGAGTCAGGATAATAGTCAGTGAATTTCACGACGGGAAAACCCAGTGACCCTCTCTCCCTGGAGAATCCTAAGGCAACAAAGGCTAAATAAGGTCCCTGCTGCTGCTGACAGAAGGACAGCTCCTTCTTGGCCACTACCTGAAGGGAGGAAAAACTAACCATTAACTCCCTTCACCTTTTATCTTATCAGGATCTAGAGAGGAGGAGGATAACAGGCGGCATTAAAGCTCACTTCCACTCTATTCAATGTTTGTTAGCTTTGCCTTTAGAAAATTAGAAAATTAATTCTTATTCAGACTAACCCAGAGGAGGAAGCAGATGAATAGACAAGGGACTAGTTGCCACTTAATAATCTCACTCTAGCTAATGTCCAGCAATCAGGAGAGAGGCAAGGGGGATTGGTGTTTTATACAGAGGCACAGCGACTGAGTCAGTTGAGAAATGCAAAAGAAGGAACTCTGGAAATAGAACAGCTTGTGTTTACCTCCTGGATACACCATGTTTACCAGCTGCATGACCTTGGGCAGATGATTTAAACCCTCTGAATTGCAGGTAGCTCATCTGTATGTTGGAGGCAGCACTCACCTGAGATAGCTGTTCATAGAATTACAGAATGTGATATTGGCAAATGGTGGCATGTAGTAAGTATCCAAGTAATTATAGCTTCCTTCTTTGTATTGCCTACTGACTCTTTATTTCAGTACCACATTAAAGAGAAGTTCATTAATCGATATAAAAATCAAATCATCCAGAAATTAATTTTTCAATAAAAACAAGAAAGTGTGTGATTGAACACATGGAAATATCTCTCTGAAGTTTGTTGAAAAATATTCTGCAAGCCTGGATCCTGGACTTTGAAAAAAATAAAAAATATTGTGAGGTCACGTGTGAACCATGTAGGCAGAGTGCCCTAAACAGTTAACAACATCTACATGGGCAGAGGAGGGAACAGTGGCTGCTTGCATACCATGTAGTAATAGTCTCTGGACCAACATGTTTTAGAAATATGTTCAGCATAATGTTACCGGCAGTGAATCCATATAGGTCTGCAGCAACCTCAATTCTTGCCTCCTCAGAAGAAAGAATTTGACTTTCTTTCTTACGAGGGCCATAAGGCAGAGTGAGAAACTGAGGCAAGATGTAGCGCAGGAGTGAAAGTGTATTAAAAAGCTTCAGAGCAGGAATGAAAGGAAGTACACTTGGAAGAGAGCCAAGCGGGCGACCTGAGAGATCAGGTGCACTGTTTGACCTTTTGACTTGGGATTTTATACACTGGCACACTTCCAGAGCCTTGCACCCCTTCTCCCTCGGGGTAGGCTGTCTGCCTGCGCAACAGCCTGCTAGCAGCTGGGAGGTGAGCACGCACACTGTAGTTACTGGAGTTGTACTCAGGCTCGCCTGGTGTTCTTTCCTTACCAGTCAAATATCCCTGGAAGGTGATAAACCAGCTAAACTCCACAATTGTGCCTCTAAATTTGCACACTTGAGTCCACTCATGCAGCTCCTGAGATCTTACCAGGAAGCTGCTGATCACCAGTTTCAGATATTTCTACCCATTAGGAGACTGCCTTTCCCTGGCACTAGCTGCAACCAATTACCATTTTACAGAGACAGTGTAACTGATATAGGAGTTAAAAAGAAATTATTTAGGCAGATAGTGAGGGCAAGGAGTCCTAAGGAGTCCTTGGTAAGGTTTTCCTTTTAATGAAAAGCAGCCCCTAAATCATTTTCTTTTCAACAAAGAGCAGCCTGTAGAATCAAGCTGCAGACACAAAAAGGCAAGCTAGAAGCTGGCACGGGTGAATGCCAACAGCTGTGCCAATAGGACAGGGGCCAAGCATACTCAAAATGGCAGCTCCATCTTACCTTTTCTTTGTAAAACAGTAAGGAGCAGCCAACATGACCCTGGCCAGGCAAAGACCCTATTTGCATAACAGATTAGGGTGGAGTGGCCAGCTTCTTCCCGTGTTATGTAAACGTCACGCCTGGCCCAACCAATCTTTGGGCCCTGTGTAAATCAGACACCAGCTCCTCAAGCCAGTCTATAAAACCCCATGCACTTCACCATGGGACAAGAAGACTCACTTGGGAACCCCTCTCTCTCCTAGGAGAGAGCTATTCTTTCTCTCTCTTTTGCCTATTAAACCTCCACTCCTAAAACCGCTTCTTGTGTGTCCACATACTAAATTTCCTTGGTGTGAGATGATGAACCTCGGATATTTACCCCAGATAAACGACGCTGCTTCATCACAACTGCCTGGCCATCATCTGATGGTCACCTGACATTCCTGGTGGGATGGGGAGAGCCCTCTCCTGCCCTGCTCATGCCTGACTCCCTACCTACTATAAAAATAATACCTCAGAAATGTGAACAGAGTCCTAAATACTCAGCCATCCTAGAAATTTAAAGTCATGATTGACTTTTGCCTTTTACTAAATTTTATTGCATGTATAAGGAAGAAGAAGATGTGGTCCTCGTCCTCTACTAATCAGGTGAATCAGAATAGAAAAGACATTCTAGCAAAGAAAACATAATGAGCTAAGGTATACATTTGTAAAAGAGTATATGGATTAATAAATATTTGTAAGCAACAGTTGTTATATTTCATAGAGTATATAGTTTAAGGGAATAACTGCGTGATAGTTTTTAAAACATGACCCCTGACCCCATTAACCATCCCCACGTTATCTTACCTCCCTGCTACCCTTTCTAACCTATGGTAATTAGCTACAGTTAAAATACAGTTAGAATTGTCAGAGGCATTTGAACCACAGCAGCTCCATCTTAAATAGGGGCATTCCCAGGAGGTTAGGCATTTTTAGTCACAGGACGAGATGCGTAGGAGGTTGGCACAAAACATAGGTCAAAAAGCCCCTGATGATAAACAGGATGCAGTAAAGAAGCCAGCCAAAACCCACCAAAACCAAGATGGCAAAGAAAGTGACCTCTGTTTGTCCTCTCTGTTCATTGTATGTTAATATTAAATGATTCACATGCTAAAAGACACTCCCACCAGTGCCATGACAGTTTATAAATGCCATGAACACATGGGGAAGTTACCCTATATGTCTAAAATGAGGAACCCTTAGTTCTAGGAAATCCCCTCACCTTTCCTGGAAACTCATGAATAATCCACTTCTTATTTAGCATATAATCAAGAAATAACCATAAATATAGCCAACAAGCAGCCTTTTGGGCTGTTCTGTCTATGAAATAGCCATTCTTTTGTTTCTTTACTTCTCTAATAAACTTGCTTTCACTTTACTCTATGAACTTGCCCTGAATCTTTCTTGCGTGAGGTCCAAGAACCCTCTCTTGGGGTCTGGATCCAGACCATTTTCTGGTAACAGAATGAACAGGATCTAGTATGGGAGATAGGGAGGGTGAAGGAAGAATTAGTGATGACTTCCACGTTTTTGATTGAATGATTAGAAAGATGATTGGAACACTGAGGACTTAGAATAATAAAGGAAGAGATTTAACTGTGATAGAGGAAGATATGATGATCCATCAAGTTTTTACTGTGTTGAGTTGAAATTTCCTCTGAGATTCTAGGTGGATATAGCCAGCAAACCTTGACAAACCTAAAGCTTGGGAAAGAAGTCAGGATGAATGGAGGGCAACAGATTTGAGAATCAACAATCTCTACAATTAAACCAAAGAGAATAGAGTAGATCATTTAGGGAAATGATGCAGAATAAGCAAAATGGAGAATCTCTAGGGAACATTGGTGTTTAAGAGTTTTATAGGCTGGGTATGGTGGCTCATGCCTATAATTCCAGCACTTTGGGAAGCAGAGGCAGGAGGATCACTTGAGGCCAGGAATCCACGACCAGCCTGAGCAACATAGCAAAACCTTGTCTCTACAAAAAAAAGAGAAAAAAAGAAAGGAAAAACTAGCCAGGTATTGTGGTGCACATTTGTAGTCCCAGCTACTTGGGAGGCTGAGGCAGGAAGATCACTCGAGCCCAGGAGTTCAAGGCTGCAGTTAGCTATGACTGATCCACTATATTCCAGACTGGGCAACAGAGTGAGACTCCAACTCTTAAAAAAAATTAAAAAAAGAAAGAGTTTTACAAAATAGAAATGAGCAAGTAAACAAAGAAAAAATGAAAGAATAATCAGAGACGAAAGAAGAAGGAACATGGAATCCAAGAAGTAAAGAATTTCGGAAAGCCTTTATTGTTCCCTATCGTTAAATGCAGCAGAGAGGTCCACTAACTCCATGCCAAGACCTTTCCAAGACACTGAGAATATAAATTTGAAAACATCCTCATCCTAGACTTCGCCGAGAGATAGATAGGTAAATAATTATGTGACAACAGAGTGGGAAAAGTGCAAACTAGAACACGATTCAACACGAAGTTACCATGAGGAGGAAGAAATTAACTTCTCAGTAAGAATAAAGGAAGTCTTCAGGGGATGTAGTATATCAGACTTTTGTCTCCTAAAATGATGTGTAAGCCACTTGAATCCAAGAAACAGACCTTTTTTTCATAGTCAAGCCCTGAGGATCTCTACTTGAAGTTCAGTGGGTTAGTATACATGATGGGCCTGAAATTCAGCAGCCTCTGCGAAAGCCACACAGATGAAACAGGTAATTTGCATTGATATGTTAAAAAAAATTCCCACCCAGAGAGTGAAGAGGACTTCTATTTACACCAGTCCCCAAGTGGAGCTGGACTCTTCTTTTTTGGCATCAGTACAACTAATCTGTAAACTGCCTCTCTGCACACAGAACCTCCTGCTATTGTTCTGACCTTGCGTCATGACTTGAAGTGGAGAGCAATTGAAAGAAGCATTTATTTCTGCCTTGAATTGAAATCCAGAAGCTAGAATTGTCCGAGAGCTAAAAGCAATTTATTCCTAGGCTTTCATTTTTATAAAGTTGAGATGATTTCCCCCTCCTCCCAGCTTTCCAGCTCCAAGTTCCAGGGCAGGTGTGTCAGACTTTGGGGCTGGTTCAGCTCCTGAATGGTTTCAAGTGATTGCACAGACCTAAGAATTTACACAATCCCAAGTTTTGTCTTTAAAGAAACCATTAGCAGTATATTTTAGAGGCATTAATAGAAGAATTTCTTCTATAGTCAGAAAGCATACACATACCATCTATACAAATGATGACTTTAGTAAGAAAACTACCCCTTCAAAGTGCTATTGTACATGCGTGTGTAAGAGTGGTTGGTGCAGAGGGAAAGAGACAAGAGAACAGTGATTTTCAACCTGGGGTGATTTTGCCCTCCAGGGGACATTTGAGAACATCTGGAAATATTTTTGGTTGTCCCACCTGGGGTGCTACTAACATTCTGTAGTTAAAGGCCAGCGGTGCAGCTAAACATCCTACAATATACAGGACAGTGTCCACAACAAGAAATTTTTCAGCCCAAAATTTCAATAGTGCCAAGGTTGGGGAACCTTGAGAGACAGAAGGAGAGAGAAGTGGCATCAAGACATTATTCCAGTGCCTTTTTCTATCCAATTAAGCCTAGTCACAAAACCAATCATGTCTCAGGGTTGGGAGGATATTTTCTAGCCATCACATAGGCTCATATTCCATAAAATATTGCTTCAGGATGGCAATCTGGCTTTGTGCATTACAATTCTGTTAGTCAGACTTGCTTGGATAAAAGAGAAAACATGGAACATGACTCCATGAAAAGGCTACAAAAATGTATCCCTTGTGCTGTGACTAAAAAGAGATAACCCCTCGAGCTAGCCAAAGAAGGAGACTGACTGCATGAGGAGACAACAAGAGAGAAAATATGTTTAGTGTTCCATTTGGAAAGAGGCAGCTGCTAGATGTAGCTCTGAGACGGTCTTGTAGATTGAAGAACCAGAAGGGAAAACAGTCTTTGACCTGCAGGGGATGCTGGAAAACAGATGCCTGAAGATCCCAGGGGAGAATTTTTGACCCAATGACAAGTTTCTTGCATGTGTCAAATGATATTTTTGTGTGTGTGAAATTCTGCTGTTTCTCGTTAAAATATGAGAAAATGTCCAAATTCTCACGTGGGTTCCCTGAGGCTTCAACTCATCTGGTGAGCCATTCTTCCAGCTGGAATTTCTGATACTCAAATTCTCTCACTGCATGTTACTTAGGAATTTGCCATTCTGGTAGACAGCGTAGGGTTCCCCCTTGTCTCGTGGCTCACTGAGCAGCACATGTCTTTGTAGAGATTTCAGGAAGTCTGATATATATTCACAGTAAAAGAAACAAACTTGAGGAACAGACAAGCTTGAGTTTGAATCCCAGCTAGATCCCTATCTTAGCATGTGACCTTGGTAACATCTTAACTTCTCCAAATCTCAATTTATGATTAAGGAATGAGGGACCAAAATCAATGTATTAGATGTGACAAATTATTTTTTTAATTTTTTTGAGATGGGTTCTTGCCCTGTCACCAAAAATGGAGTGCAGTGGCATGATCTTGGTTCACTGCAGCCTTGCTTTTCTGGGCTCAAGTGAACCTCACACCTCAGCCTCCTGAGTAACTAAGACTACAGGTGTGCACCACCACACCCAGTTCATTGTAACAACATATTTAATTCAGCCAGCACAGTGCCAAGTTTGTGGCAGGTGTGCATTCAGATTGCTGTTACTGTGATGAGTACTATTTTTGAGAAGAAAAGTCTAAAAATACTTTTCTACCTAGATTATTTTTCATTTTTCCTTATAACCAAGCTGAGCCAAGTACCAACTCGAGAACTGTTCCCCATGCTTTTCAGTTGCATCACACTGGTGTCTAAGTGACAAAAGCATAGTCCACACGTAACAGAAAAAAAGGACTAGAAACTTAGAGGGAGATAGCTTTTCCTGCTGAAATAAATTTTAGAGTCTACCGTGTCTGTTTATATTTTTCCTGAATTTCTACACAATGGAGGAAATAGAATGAAATGTCTTTAATTAGATGGGGAGAGGGGATTCATATAAATGCACAGACTTTCCAAAGAAAAGACATTTTCTATTTATTTATTTATTTATTTATTTATTTATTCACTTATTTTTGAGATGGAGTCTCACTCTGTCGCCCAGGTTGGAGTGCAGTAGCACAATCTCAGCTCACTGCAACCTCTGCCTCCCAGGTCCAAGCAATTCTCCTGCCTCAGCTTCCCGAACAGCTGGGACTACAGGCACGTGCCACCACCCCTGGCTAATTTTTTGAATTTTTATTAGAGACAGGGTTTGATTGTGTTAGCCAGGATGGTCTCAGGCTCCTGACCTTGTGATCCGCCTGCCTCAGCCTCCCAACATACTGGGATTACAGGCGTGAGCCACCACACCAGGCCCCAGAAAAGGCATTTTCTTAGACTCAAGTCCATTTTTTTATTTTATTTTTTATTTTTTTCAAGACAGAGTCTCGCTCTGTCGCCCAGGCTGTAGTGCAGTGGCGCAATCTTGGTTCACTGCAACCTCCGCCACCAGGATTCAAGCAATTCTCCTGCCTCAACCTTCTGAGTAGCTGGGATTACAGGCGACTGTCACCACGCCCAGCTAATTTTTTTTGGATTTTTAGTAGAGACAGGGTTTCACCATGTTGGTCAGGCTGATCTCGAACTCCTGACCTTGTGATCCACTCGCCTCAGCCTCCCAAAGTGCTGGGATTACAGGCATGAGTCACCACACCTGGCCTACTAAAGCCCATTTAATACCTGGAGAGGCATGCTATGTATCATCTTTTCCCTCATGTACTCACCCTTCCCACCATTTAGCAATGACCCCCAAGGACAAAATAAAATCGGATCTTCTAGAGGGCAGTGGGAGAGAATGAATATACTGCTCACAAGATTTTATGCCGTCAGAGACTTCAACTGTGAAGTCATTCTAGTCATTGTGTTCACAGGAGCAGATGAATTATTTCAATAGTGTGAGCACTAAATATACAGAAAATAATTGTGTTTTATTTCAGGGATCCAGAGATTCAGTCTGAACATCTAAGTACTGGAGCTCAAACTACCCCATCCTCAAGTATTTTTCAGAACCAAAGAGATACACCACTGGAAACACCAGTGAAAAGATCACTGCAGCCCAGAGCTGCATCGCCGAGCTGTATACAGCATGCTTGGGTGTAAGTCTTGCCTTCAGCACCTACCAGCTCTGTGAATTTGGCAAGGTTACTTTACTCTTCTGAGTCTCTGTTTGTTCACTCCAAATACAGGAATATTCTCATCTACATTGAAGGTTTATTTGTGGGTATTAAACAAGATAATGCAAAGCACGTGTAATAGCCCGTGACGGTAGACCTATCTTCGCTACTATAGATTCCCATTTCTTCTTTTCTTACAAAAGTTGCACAGTGCTCCTGTGGCTCCATCTGATGACTTACTGAGTATCGTCTCTTCTCATTCCCTAAACTGAACCTTCTCTGCACACCCCAGTCCACAGAGGAAAGTGTTACTTCACCTAGACAGATTTCCAGATGTTGACCACTGCCCTACTGGACTTCAAATGAGACCCATCCCAGCCAGTGTCTCACCAGCTGTAATAAACGTTCCTCTGTGATCATCCTCATTATCACTCACGTTTTCAGAGCTCTGTGAATCCTTCACTCTAATATCCTCTTTTAGGGAAGTTGTCCAGCAGGTTATACAATCTGAATACCCCCAAGCCCAACACAGGATTCCATTTGCTGCTGGTCCCTCTGTCCAGGTTTTGGCACACATGATCCAAGGCCATGGTCCTGTGCAGGTTTGTCTACCAGTCCAGAGGCGCTCCTTCAGACTTACATGGCTTTGGACGAGCAAAGTAAGGCTGTTCAGCAGCTTATAATACAATGCCTCATCTCTGTCTTGTTTGAGAGAAAGTGGTGCCCACTTTGTAGGTGCATATATGCTGCTTTGCTATTGATCAAATTCAGATTGATAATTCTCTTTCTCTTTATTAGAAAAAAATCAGCTTTCTTTCTAAAACTAATTTTCCTTCTAAAGTCAAGCTTATGGTCCCTTTGGTAAATATATATATATATGTATGTATGTATGTATATAAAAATTAGTAGATTAGGACAAATGCCTAATGCATGTGGGGCTTAAAACCTCGACGACAGGTTGATGGGTGCAGCAAACCACCATGGCATATGTATACCTATGTAACAAACCTGCACATTCAGCGCATGTATCCCAGAACTTAAAGTAAAATAAAATAAAGTGTATTCCTTCCAATAACCTAGAAATTCTCATACATAGGTATATGTCCTAAAGAAGTTTGCATATATTCATAAGGTAACACTACAGAGATATGTACAAATAGCATTATTTTGCTTAAAAAAAAAAAAAGCAGCTTTTACATGTCAGTGACAATGACAGGACATCATGTCCACTGGTGATAAAAAGGAGCCTTTTGTAACAACAAGCATAGACAGCCAGGCTTTTGCCAAAGATGTAATCACAACACACTGGTTGAGAAAGTCATACTCTTTCTGTGAAAACTACAATTCTGCACACTTCTGTTGCACTGTATTGCTTCCAAGCATGCTGGATTTTAGAGCATTCTCTGGGAAGGAAAAAAAAACAAGCAAGCTCAGTAAATCCCACTATTTTTACTGCCTTTGCCAAATTTGACATCTTTCAAAGTAACTGTGAGAAGCACGCACAATCTCTGCCAATTGCATGATTTAGCACCTATAAAATCCCTCTGAATCAAACCCATTTTGAAATAAAAAGAAACCTGCTTGAGAATTTCATTGCACTGTTGGATACCTACTCAAAGATCAATCACCTCTCCTCATTCTGTATTCCTGGTATATTTTTAAGTTTAATCTTTTTTGCAGCTTTCCCCATTTAGTTAAGGGTAGAATTTTAAAAGACTAAAGATTCAGCAAGGAGGAAGAGGACAGAGTCTGAACAAAGGACTTCTTTATAGTCTGTACAATAGAACTGAAAAAGATGGTCTATTTTCTTCTCTGCTCTTTCCCCAGTGGTACAGTACCTAGATTCTCAAAACTTGAGTGTCCTTTCCCCCAAGGAAAATAGTATCTCTCTGCAGGCTGCCTAGTAGGATAAAACAGCTGTGTTTCCTACTCCACAGGGAATTTCCGTAGGTGCAAGTCTATTCTTTAGGCTGAATGCGATTGGCTGAGCAGAAAACTAAACACATTGCTTATGGTTTGGCCTCCAATGACTATTGGAAAAAATTGCTTATACGATGTGGTACAAAAGCAATTAACTCTGTTGAAACTGAAATACACATTGTAAATAAAATGCTGGCTATAGAGAAATATAAAGTCTCAAAGGAATAAAAATAAAATTGTTTGAATCTGGGTTTCTATAACAATTTAATGTATAAGGAACAGGAAAATTTCTTGAATCTCACTTTGAGTCTCACTAATACAAATATTTCAAATATGACAGGAACACAGACACTTCAGCCATGTTGATATTTATAAACTATGTATAAAGGTGGAAGCAATTGAAGAAGACATTTTTTTTCTCACAATGCAGATGTTCATTAGATCTAATATATGTTCATCTAATAAATAAGTTTCTAATTACAAAGAAAATACAAAAAGTCTGATATAAGCTACATTCCCCTTAGGATAAAAAAATCTCATGTGAGAAATATTCTCATAGCCTTTATCTTCCTCTCTGCCTGGAACCAGCCCCCAAAGAATCACACCTAGAAAGAAGCCATCCATACACTTTGCATATCTGTTATACCATGTTTCTCTGGTTTGGACAACTGATAGCATTCTATTAAGAGCCCACATTTATTTCAACAGTGATCAACTCTTATAAGTATCCATTTATGTAAAATTGATGTTGCGCTCCCACCACCAGGAATTGATTTATTATTGTGTCATTGCAAGACAACCCTTTCAAAATCGTGTGTGTTCATCCTGCATAAGCCACAAGTTGCTAAATTGTGATTAATCTGGAATGTAAAAATGCTTCAAGTTATATCATTACATAGTGTCTGCAACTTTTGAATAAAATCCTCCATAAACGTGTGTGTGTGTGTGTGTGTGTAGGTGTGTGTGCTGGAGAGCTTGGGCCACAAGTAAATTCAGAACTAGAAATAATAATTTGTCACCTAAAGGTAAATTAAAATGTGGATTATTAGTAAGGTGATTATATAATTTATTGTTTAAAATAGACATTCATGAGAATTAAAGGGACATTATTGATAACTACACTGAGACAACAGGTATAAGGCAATATATATGCCAATTATACAGTAGCAAAAAATCCTCTCCCTAATAAGCACATAAAATAAGAGCTGCATGGTGGCTGGGGGATGCTTTGGAAGCAACTGGGCTTAGAATCTAAACTCTGACATATATTAGTTGTGTGCATTTGTTTCCTTATCTCTTCTTTTTCTCACTTTCAGGATAACAGAAGTCATATCTAACTTTGATTTAGTGTTTAAAATGCACCAGAAAACATGCCAAAGGTGTAATATTTAATAGCTTCATTTAAATCTCAGAACAACTAAACCATGTCGTTATTATTTTTCCTTATTTTACACATGACACAATGCATTGAGTGAGGTTAAATGACTTGCTCATGGTCACACAGCAAGTAAGTGGTGAAGCTGAAATATGAACCTTGGCAGTGAGTCCTTAGTGTCCATACACTTAAATATTTTGATATACTAAAAACAATAATATCAATTTCCCAGAGTTCTTATTAGGGCTAAATGAGATACTAGATATCAGGCACCTAGCACAATGCCCAAAACATAGTCAAAAATTTTAAAAGAGTTGCTAATAATGAAATAAAAAATAATTATAAATGCTTTTTTTGGCTAAACCCTATGTGTGTTAATTCATTTTTGTGTTGCATAAAGAAATACCCGAGGCTAGATAATTAATAAAGAAAAGAAATTTAACTGGCTGATGTTCTGCAGGCTGTTCAGGAAGCATGGTGCTGGCATCTGCTTGGCTTCTGGTGAGGGATTCAGGGAGCTTTTACTCATGGCAGAAGGAGCAGCAGAAGCAGAGTGTCACATGGAGAGAGAGAGCACAAGATAGAGAAGTGGGGAGGTCCCAGACTTTTTTAAACAACCAGATCTTCCATGAAGCCATAGAGTGAAAACTCACTCATTATTGTGAGGAGGGAACCAAGACATTCATGAGTGATCCTCCCCGATGACTCGAATACCTCCCACCAAGCCCTACCTCCAATACTGGGGATTACATTTCAACATAGGATGTGGAGGGGCTGGGCATGGTGGCTCACGCCTGCAACCCCAGCATGTTGGGATGCCGAGGCAGGCGGATCACCTGAGGTCAGGAGTTCGAGACCAGCCTCAACATGGAGAAACCCAATCTCTACTAAAAATACAAAATTAGCCAGGCGTGGTGGTGCAGGGCTGTAATCCCAGCTGCTCGGGAGGATGAGGCAGGAGAATTGTCTGAACCTGGGAGGCGGAGGTTGTGATGAGCCTAGATCATGCCATTGCACTCCAGCCTGGGCAACAAGAGCAAAACTCCGTGTCAAAAAAAAAAAAAAAAAAAAAAAGATGTGGAGGGAACAAGCCTCCAAACTCTATTGATACAGGACTACTTTTGAGGTGAATATAACTTATAATGCAGCCTTTTGGTAATTCTGCAGCTAAAGCTCCCACTTGACTAGAAATCTCTACTAACCTGATCTATACTGGACAATAAGTCTATAAATCAGAGGTTGAGAATATTGTAATAGTATATTAATTTTATATTACTGGTAGGCTGAGGTCACATCCATCATTAAATTTTTTTACTTACCCAAGTCATTCATTTTTGTCTAAGAAGTCTTCCTTCTCAAGAAGCAAAAATAATCAACCAAGTTGAAAATACTTTGTCAAAAAGCGTTTGACAAAAGTGAACATTTGTTTACAGTAAATAACTCTTGGCAAAATAAAATAGAAGAAGACTTCCTCAACCTGATAAAAAAAAAATTAGGAGAAAACTTTCAGCTAACAACATAAATTGTGGTGAAAGACTAAATGCTGTCCTCCTGAGATGGCGCAGAAGGCAAGGATGTCTGCTCTTACCACTGCTAGTCCACATTGTACTGAAGGTCCTAGCCAATGCCGTTGGTCAAGAAAAAAAAAACACGAAAAGCATGCAGATTGGAAAAGAATAAATAAAACTACATCTACTTAAAAATTATAAAATTAATGACATAGAAAATCCTAGACTCTACCAAAGAAGCTACTATAACAAACAAGTGAGTTTAACAAAGTTGCAAGATGCAAGATTAATATAAAATCAACTGTATTTCTACATATGGTAATACACAATTAGAAATTTAAATTTAAAAATAGTGTCACCTTCTCCCTCTTAGTATGTAAAAAGCTGAAAAGAGTAACACTCCCACCTCTTAACTGTAAAGAAAGCCCAGATATTTAACAAAACCACAACTTTTCTCAAACTCATCAAAGAGCTGAGGTCACACCAGGCACAGTGGCTCACGTCTGTAATCCCAGTACTTTGGGAGGCCTAAGTGGGTGGATCATGAGGTCAGGAGATCAGGACCATCCTAGCTAACACGGTGAAACCCTGTCTCTACTAAAAACATACAAAAAATTAGCCGGGCATGGTAGCACTTATCTGTAATCCTAGCTACTTGGGAGGCTGAAAGAAGGAGAGGAGAGGAGAGGAGAGGAGAGGAGAGGAGAGGAGAGAAGGGGGAAGAGAAGGGGGAAGAGAAGAGGGAAGAGAAGAGGCAAGAGAAGAGGGAAGAGAAGAGAAGCAAAAAGAAAAGAGAAAAGCTGTGGTCGCAGCAACCAAGTAGCATAAAATCTAGAAAAAGACATATGCATTTCTCCAAGGAAAGATGCAGACATATGCACTGCCTTACCTGAGGCACCAGAGGAAGATATAGACACTGTAGAAGCAGGTAAAAATATATCAGTTAAAAGTATCAACAAATTGCTAAAGGCCAGCTCCAAGTAGTGTGAGAGCATAGAACTCTTAGGAACTGCAGACACAAGGAGAGTTTATACCCACTGTATTAGTCCGTTTTGCATTGCTATGAAGGAATACTGAGACTGGGTAATTTATAAAGAAAAGAGGTACGTTTGGCTCACAGTTTTGCAGGCTGTACAAGCATGGTTCCAGCATCTGCTTGGCTACTGGTGAGGCCTCAGGAAGCTTACAATCATGGCAGAAAGCAAAGAAGCCAGGATATCACATCACAAGAGAGGGAACAAGAGAGAGGAGGAGGAAGTGTCAGGCTCTTTTAAATGGCCAGATCTTGTATGAACTCATAAAGAACTCACCCATTACCACAATGACAGCACCACGCCATTCATGAGGGATCCATCTCCACGACCCAGGCACCTCCCACTAGGGCCCCTTCCAACATTAAAAATCACATTTCCTTCCACATGAGATTTTGGAGGGAATAAATGTCCAAACTATATCACCCAGTTCTAAATGATCCTGCACAGAAACCCCTGAATATATAAAAAATGCTCAACATCACTAATTATCAGAGAAATGCTAATTAAAACCACAATAGAATATTATTTTACCCTATGCTGTTACTAAAAAGACAAAACTAAGAGATGTTGGTAAGAATGTGGAGAAAAGAGAACTCTTTCATGTTGTTGGTAGGAATGTAAATTAGTAGCTACAGCCCATATAGAAAACAGCATGGAGATTTTTCAAGAACTAAAAATAGAACTACCATTTGATCCAGCAATTGCACTACTGGGTGTCATATCTATTCAAAGAAAAAGAAATCATTGTATCAAAAATGTCTGCACTTCTGTGTTTACTGCAGCACTATTCACAATAGCAAAGATATGGATTCAACCTAAGTGTCCATCAATGGATGATTGATTAAAGAAAATGTGACGTATATACACAATTAAATACTATTCAGCCATAAAAAAGAATAAAATTATGTCTTTTTTTAAATTATTATTATTATACTTTAAGTTCTAGGGTATATGTGCATAACGTGCGGGTTTGTTACATATGTATACTTGTGCCATGTTGGTGTGCTGCACCCATCAACTCATCAGCACCAAAAAAGAATAAAATTATGCCTTTTACAGCAACAGGGATAAAAATGGAAGTCATTACATTAAGTGAAACAAGCCAGACAAAGTCAGATCTTGAATGTTCTCATTTACAAATGAGTGTTATAAAAAGCATATGCATGGATGTGGAGAGTGGAATAATAGACACTGGAGACTTGGGAGAGAGAGGAGGTGTGATGGAGGTGAGGGATGAGGGATGAGAAATTAGTTAATGGACAAATTTATTTTTGAAAACAAAGAACAAATTTTAATTTTTGAAAACAAAGAACAAATTTATATGTTCTTCATCATACAAAGTCATAATGCCCAGTATCTCAAGGTATGTCCTTATTTGGAGATGGGGTCTTTGCAGAGGTAATCCAGTTAAAATGAGTTCATTAGGGTGGACCCTAATCCAATGTAACTGGTGCTCTTATTAAAAGGGGAAATCTAGGCAAAGATGCACATAGAAAAAAACAATGTGAAGAGACACAGAGAGAAGATGGCTATCTACACATCAGAGAAGCCTGAAACAGGTACTTTCCTCACAGCCTTCGGAGGGAACCAACCCTGCCAATACCTTGATTTTGGACTGCTAGGCTCCAGATGGTTAAGTCATCCAGTTTTCGGTACTTTGTTAAGACAGCACTAGCAAACTAAAAGATCACTCAGGAGGAAAATGGGTGTAGAGTGGGAAACCAAAGACAGCTTTTCCTAGTGGTGCCAGCCTTGGGCAAAGAAGTAGCCTTCGCTGCAGATAAGGTACAAAGATCCAGCTGGATCCTTCTCTCCTACCTCCCTATTCAGCAAAAGCCATAAGCAGCAAATTCTGTGGCTCCCAGAGTAATCTGCCCCACTGAGGCAGATAAAAGGAAACAAACAAAAAAATCATCTGCCTCTAGAGGAGGAGCAAGAATCCCTCCTGGACCTAGACTATTAAGAGATACCCCACCACTGTGTAAGGGCAGGATCACTGAAAAATTCCCATTGTCAAAACCAAGGAACAGAGGATCTGACTAAGAATGAAGCCACAACAAAACGAAAGAGAGCACCTGCCCAACACACACCACCAGGTAGCAATTAACAGGTAACAACAGAGTAATCCCAGGAGAAAGGCACAGGAGTGAGGAAAGGCCTTGGATAAGGGGCATGCTCATAAGAATGGTCTAAATCTGAAGGTCAACCAAAGCATTGAGAAACTCTCCAACATCCAACCCCACCCTAACCAAAAGGTAATAAGAAGGAATTTGAAGCCAGTGATGCATTGAGAGGAAACATAGCTCCAACAAAACAAAAATCTACCTTAGTTCTTGAGTAAATTAATTGAATTCCTCACACTAGCAGCTTAGAAAAAGTGATGTGTCTATTTGCAGTCACAAATCTTAGTCTCTACTGTTCTACACAGGATGTCCACCATTCAACCAAAAATTACATGATATAAGAAAAGCAAGAAAAACAACCCACTGTCAAGACACAAAGCAAATAACAGAATTTGATTCATACATGACTCAAATCTTGGAATTTAAAATTCATTAATTACTTAAGACAACTCCAGTGGTAAAGATGAAAAATTTGCATGAACAGGTAGAAAATTTCCACAGAGAGACAGAAACTATAAGACAGAACCAATGGGATGGTAGAATGTTTTATTTAAGCATGACCACAGAAATGAATAATGCCTTTGGTGGGTTCATCAGTAGACTCCACAACTGAGGAGAGAATCCATGACCTTGCAGTTAAGTCCATAGAAATTGGCCAGTCCGGAACACAAAGTAAAATGAGTGAATTTTTAAAAGAAAGAACAGAATAAGCAAAAGTTTTAAGACTTTAAGACAATATCAAAAGATCCAGTATAGACGTAATTAGACATTTGAAAGGAAAATAGAACAGGTCAAAAGAAACATTTGAAGAGGTAATGGCTGAGAATTTTTCATAAGTAATAGAAGATGTCAAATTAAATGTCCAAGAAGCTCCTAGAACACAAAACAGGATTTTTTAAATAAAAACATAAAACTAGACACATCACATTCAAATTGCTGAAAAACAAATATAAAGAGAAAATCTCGAAGGCAACCAGAGAAAAGACACTTTATATTAAAAAAAAGAAAGACACTGATTACAGAAAAATAATCCTCAGAAACCACATAACTGAGAAGACGACAAAGTGACATTTTAAGGTGCTGAAAGAAAAAGAAAATTCCTCGACTCAGAATTCTATATAGGGGGAAATATGCTTTAAAATTGAAGGAAAATAAAACAACAACATGCCACTACACGACTAGAATTATTCAAATCCAAAACTCCAACAACACAAAATACTGGCAAGAATGTGTGGCAAACGCCAGGCACAGTGGCTCAAGCCTGTAGTCCCAGCATTTTGGAGGCTGAGGTGGGTGGATTGCTTGAAGCCAAGAGTTCAAGACCAGTCTGGACAACATGATGAAACCCTGTCTCTACAAAACAAATACAAAAATTTGCTGGGCATGGTGGCATACGTCTGTTGTCCCAGTTACTGGGGAGGCTGAGGTAGGAGGATCGCTTGAGCCCAGAAAGTGGAGGTTGTAGTGAGCCAAGATTGCACGACTGCACTCCAGCCTGGGTGACAGATCAAGACTCTGTCTTAAAATAAATAAATTAAGTAATTGAAAATAAAAATAAAAAATAAGAATGTGGGGCAATAGCAATTCTGATTCATAATCTTACCATATTACCCAACAATAACACTCTTCGGTATTTACCAAAATGAGTTAAAAACCATGTCTACATGAAAGCATGGACATGCACGTTTATAGAAGCTTTATTAATCACTGCAAAGTTGAAAGCAACCAAGATGTCTTTCAACAGGTGAATGTTTACACAAACTGTAGTACATATATACAATGGAATATCATTCCAGCTCAAAGGAAATGAGCAATTGAGCTATAAAAAGATGACTGAACCGTAAATGCACATGTCTAAGTAAAAGCAGTCAGTGTGAAAAGATTACATACCCTATGATTCCAAATAGATGACATCCTGGAAAAGGCAAAAGTAGAGAGATAGTAAAAAGAACAGTGGTTGCCAGGGGCTTGGGGGAAGGAAAGAGGGACAAATAGGTAGAGCGCAGGACATTTCTAGGGCAGTGAAACTATTCTGTATGATACTATAATGAAGTGTATATGACATTATACATCTGTCCAAAACCTGTACACAGAACAGCATAATACAAAGAGTGAACACAAGTACAAACTACAGACTTTAATCATAATGTATCAGTATTGGTTCACCAGATGTAACAAATATACCACACTAATGCAAAATGTTCGTAATAGTAGAAACTGCAGGGGGGATGGGCCAAGGAGGAGGAATGTGGGAACTCCATATTTAGTGTTCAGTTTCTCCCTAAACCTAAAATTGCTCTGAAAAATAAAGTCTATTAATTTTGGAGGAATAAAAATTACAGCCTGGAAGAAAATGTATGAAAATCATATATCTGATAATGAACTTATGTTCAGAATATTAATTTTTTTTAAACTCAGCAAATTGCAGGAGAAATGAAAACTTTGTAGAAAAAAAGAAAATCATTTCCTCCAGACTTCCACTACAAGAAATGTTAAACCAAGTTCTTCAGGAAGATACCTAAGGTACCAGATAGAAATTTGAATATAAATAAAGAATAAAAGTGTTGAAAGTAATTTTGCAGTTATTTTTTGGTTTGGGTTTTTCTTTTTCTTTTTTTTTTGAGACAGGAAAGTTTTATCATGTTAGGTGAGATTATGACGTTGTTATTGTCTTTATTTGGAGATGGTGCTTAAGGAAATGTGTGTGAGTACCAAGTTGACAAGGGGTACACTTGTTTTGGTTTTGCTGTTGTTTTTTGTTTTTGAGACAGGGTCTCATTCTGTTGCCCAGGCTGCAGTGCAGTGACTCAAATATGGCTCACTGTAATCTTGACCTCCCAGGCTCAAACAATCCTCCCACCTCAGCCTCCTCAGCAGCTAGGACTACAGGCATGCACCACAACAACTGGCCAATTTTAAAATTTTTCTAGAGACAGTCTCACGGTGTTACCCAGGTTAATCTTGAACACCTGAGGACATGTGATCCTCCCACCTCAGGCTCCCCAAATGCTGGGATTACAGTCATGAGCTACTGTGCCTAGCCAAAAATAGTTTTTTAAAATACAAATATTGAACTTTTTTTATACTTTTAATCTAAAAGGTATCTAAAGAAAATACAGAGGCAATAGATTGTGTATTTCTAGAATATCTTAAAGAAACATGTATAACATTAAAACCACAAGATATGGGAGAGAAGAATTGGAAGTACACTGCTATAAGGTGGTTACAAGACAACTGAGGTAGTGTGATATTAGTTGAAGACAGACTAAGATTAATTAAAGATGCATACAGTCAATCCTAAGGCAATCACCAAAACAAAAAAAAATTTTAAGGGGCATAAATAATAAGCCAACAGTAGAGGCAAAAAAAAAAAAAAAAAAGGAGTCATAAAAATAATCCAAAGGAAGAAAGAAAAGAGAAAGTAGAACAAAAACAGAACAAATAAAAAACAATTAGTAAGGTAGTAGATTTTAATCCAAATATACCAATATTTTACTAAGTATAAGGGGTCTATACATACCATTTGGGGGGTGTGTGTGTGTGTTTGTGTGTGTTTGAGACAGGGTCTTGCTCTGTCATTCAGGCCAGAGTGCAAGGTGACAATCTTGGCTCTGCTTTCTTGGCCTCCCTCTCTCAGGCTCAACTGGTCCCCCCACCTCAACCTACAAGTGCACACTATGATGCTTGGCTTAATTTTTAATTTTTTTTTCTTTTTTGTAGAAACCAGGCCTCACTATATTGCCCAGGCTGGTCTCAAACTCCTAGACTCAGGGGATCCCCCCAACCTTGGCCTTCCAAGTTGCTAGGATTACAGGCATCAGCCACCATGCCCAGCTATACATACCATTTGAAACACAGAGATAATCAGACTGGATAAACAAGGGCAACAAACTATATGCTTTCAAAATAACCCACTTTAAATATAAAGTCACCTATACATTAAAAGTAGAAGGGTGGCCAAACACATACCATAACAATACCTACCAAAAGAAAAGTGGAGCGACTATAATAATATCAGATAAAACTATGGAAAAAGGAATATCAGCAGGGACAAAGAGAGAGATCACATAATGATAAGTCATTTTACCAAGAAGCCATCACAATCCTAAATGTTTGTGCACCTGACAACAGAGCTTCAAAATACTTGAAGTAAAATCAAGGGACAATTTTTTTAAAATCCACCAAACTCTCTCTTCTCATACTAATCAATAAAAACTAGACATAAAATTCAAAAGTGCATTGAAAGCCTGAATAATATTGTCAACAAAATTACCGTAATTGTCCTTTTTTGAACACTTCACCCATTCAGCAGAACAAAACATTCTGGAGTACACATGGAATATTCACACCTTATTTCTAACTCATACATATATTGTGACAGATTCTTAAAAGTTAAAAATTATACAATGTATATTTGTTATAAAAATACAATTAAACTAAAAATCAAGAATAGAAAGATACCTGGAAAATCTCCAAATATTTGGAAATTAAGCAACACACTTCTAAGTAATCCAAAGAATGCAAAAGAAGTCACAAGGAAAATTAGAAAATACTTTCAACAATAAAAATTGACCAGGCGTGGTGGCTCACGCCTGTAATCATAGCACTTTGGGAGGCCAAGGCAGGCAGATCATTTGAGGTCAGGAGTTCGAGACTAGCCTGGCCAACATGCTGAAAATCTGTCTCTATTAAAAATACATAAATTTGCTGGGCATGGTGGTACATGCCTGTATTTCCAGCTACTCAGGAGGCTGAGGCAGGAGAATCACTTGAACCCAGGAGGCAAAGGTTGCAGTGAGCCGACATTGTGCCACTGTACTCCAGAAAAAAAAAAAATTGTTAAATCAATAATCAAGTTTTGACTCTAAAAAACGAAAAGGAGAACAGTGGACCCTTACTCTAAACAAGCAGAAGGAAGGAAGTAATGAACAAACAAGCAGTGATGAATAAAACTGAGAGCAGAAAAATAGTTAAAATAAATTTTTAAAAAGAAAAGATACTTCTCAGAAATTAACAAAAAATAAACCCCTAATGAGAAACTTTCAGCTAAAAAAATAGAGAAGACATAAATTATCAACATGAGTAATGAAAAATGGGACATCACTACTAACCTATAGAAAATAAAGTAAAAATAAAGTTATAGACAATTTTATGCTTAAAAATATAACAACTTGGCCAGGTGCAGTGGCTCACGCCTGTAATCCCAACACTTTGGGAAGCCGAGGCAGGCAGATCATTTGAGGTCAGGAGTTCGAGACCTGTCCGGCCAAAACAGCAAAACTCCGTCTCTGCTGGAAATACAAAAATTAGCTGGGTGTGGTGGCGCACATCTGCAATCCCTGTTACTCAGGATGCTGAGTCATGAGAATTGCTTGAACTTGAGAGGCAGAGGCTGCGACAAGGTGAGATCATGCCACTGAACTACTCCAGCCTGGGCAACAGAGCGAGACTCTGTCTCAAAAAAAAAAAAAATTGGGGGGTTTGTTAATCTACACATTCATTGTCATTAAAAATTAACCACTTATATAAAGTTAACAATATATTGAAAGTCATTAATTAATGAAGCTCATTCAAGAAAAAAGTTTACCTGAAATGTTCTACATCTGTTAAAGAAAATTTATTGAAAGTCATTAATTAATGAAGCTCACTCAAAAGAAACCGTTCACCCGAAAAGTTCTACGTCTGTAAAAGAAAACTAATTTGTAGTCCAAAACCTTACATATCTACTAGCCTAAATTGCTTTACTGATAAATTACAATAATCATTTAAAGAATAAATAAGAGAAATCCTACACAAAAGATAAAGAGCAGAAATATTTCCCAGTTTATTTTGTGCACACAGAATTAACTTGATATCAGAACCAAAAAAAGACACTGCCAAATACATTGAGGGAAAAACCCTCGAACTGAAGCAACTTCCTGGTCAGTACATGTCAAAATAATTTAAAGAGACAAACTGCCTTTTTCACTTTTTAAATTAGACCTAGGTATTCAAGGAAATCTCTGAGCCGTCACTGGCTGAATACAGAGGTAACAGAACAGAGACTCCAGTGACCACACATGACAAGAAATATATTATTTGTGAAAAACATTTTTGAAAAGTCAACAAACAACTGGATAATTGCAGCCCTCAACAAGCAATAACAGCAATCCCAGGTGAGGGAGAAGAATTTCATTTCAGAGTTACCACATTGCAATATTCAAAATCTCCAGTTCTAAAAATGTATTACAAATCACACACACACACACACACACACACACAGAAAAGTGTAGCCCATTCGGAAAAAAATGAAGAAATTATTCAGAAACTGTCCCTGTGTAAATCCATACATAGTACTTAGTAGAAAAAGACTAAATTGACTATCTTAAATATGCTCAAATGTTGAAGGAATTCATGGACAAAGAAGGAAAGGAAAAAATGAGAATGGTGTATGAGTCAGTAGAATGTATCATTAAAGAGAAAGAAATCATAAAAAAGAGAGCAAGTTTCCAGAGCTGAAATGTACAATAGTTGAAATGAAAATTTCAGTTGAGGTTTTCAACAGGTTTGAACAAGCAGAAGAAACACTCAGTGAATTTGACAGTAAAATCAACAAACCTTTAACTACCCTAACTAAAGAAAAACACATGACTCAAATAAAATAAATGAAAGATAAAACACTACAACCAATGCCACAAAAAATACAAAGGATTATAAGAGACTACTATGAACAATTACACACCAGCAACCTGGATAACCTAGAAGAAATAGGCAAATTCCTAGAAATAAAACAGTTGAACAGACCAATAAGATGAAAGGAGGTTGAATCGGTAATAAAAAGTCTCCCATCAAAGAAAAGTCCACGACCTTATGACATCACCAATGAATTCTACCAAATATTTAAAGAAGAATAAATGCCAATCTTTCTAAAACCCTTACAAAAACTTGAGATAATGCTTCCAAGCTTATCTGATGAGGCCAGCATTATCCTGATACCAAAGTCAAACAAAAGCACTACAAGAAAAGAAAATGCCCCTGATGAATAGAGATGTAAAAATCTTCAACAAAATACTAGGAAGCAGAATTTTAAAAATCGCTCATCATGATCTCATCCAAGAAGAATTTTTCCTGGGGTGCAAGAATGGTTCAACATATGCAAATGAACAAACGTCATATACCATATTACAGAATGAGGGACAAAAAAATCATATGATCAACTCAATAGAGGCAGAAAACGCATCTGACAAGATTCAGTGTCCTTTAATGATAAACAAAAAATCTTTCAACAAATTGGGTATAAAAGGAACACACTACAACACAATAAAGACCATATATGACAAATCCACAACTAAATTATAGTGAATGGGGAAAAGCTGAAAGTTGTTCCTCTAAGATCAGAAATAAGACAAGGATGCCTGCTTTCACCACTTCAATTCAACCTAGTACTGGAAGTCCTAGCCAGAGAAATTAGGCAAGAGGAAGAAATAAAAGGCATCCAAATTGGAAGGAAAGAAGTTAAATTGTCTCATTTGCAGACAACATGATCTTATATAAAGAAAATCTTAAGGATTCCACAAAAAAAAAGCTGAACAAATTTAGTAAATTTGCAGGATACAAAGTCAATATACAAAAATTAGTGGCATTATCTATACATTAGCAAGAAACTATCTGGAAAAAAATTGAGAAAATCTCATTTACAGTAGCTAAAAAATATAAAATACTTAGGAATAAATTTAACCAAGGAAGTGAAAGACCTGCACACTGAAAACTATAAAACATTGATGAAAAAAAATTAAGAAGACACAACTAAATGGAAGGGGATCTCATGTTCATACATTAAAAGAATTAATATTGTTAAATAGTCTCTACTATTCTACAGATTCAATGCAATCCCTATCAAAATTCTAATGACGTTTCACAGAAACTTTTTTTAAATCCTAGAATTTTCATGGATCCACAGAAGAGCCAGAATAACCAAACCAATTTTTAACAAAAATAACAAAGCCAAAGGCATCACAGTATCTGGTTTTCAATTATAATACAAAGCTATAGTTATCGAAATATCATGATACTGGCAAAAAAATGGACATATTGACCAATGGAACAGGATTAAGGGCCCAGAAATAAACCCATGCACTTACAGTCAATTGATTTTTCACAAAGGTGCCAAGAAAACCAATGAAAAAGGGATAATCTTTTCAATAAATGGTGTTGGGAAAACAATATCCACATGCAGAAAAATCAAATTGGACCCTTGTCTCACGAAAATCAACTCAAAATGGATTAAAGACTTAAATGTAAGACCTGAAATTGTAAACTGACTAGAAAAAACTAAGAGGAAAAACTTAGAAATTGGGCTCGCAATGATTTTTTGGATACAACCCCAAAAGCACAGGCAAATAAAGAAAATATAGACAAATAGACTTGCATTACACTAAAAACATCTGCACAGCAAAACAAACAAACATAATTAACAGAGTGAAGGGAAACAACCTACAAAATGAGAGAAAATATTTGCAACCCATACATGTGATAAGAGGTTAATATCTAAAATATACAAGTAATTCAGACAACTCAATACCGAGAAAATAAATAATCTAATTTTCAAAAGGAGCAAGGAACCTGAATAGGCATTTCTCAAAAGAAGACATACAAATGGCCAACAAGTATATTAAACCATGTTCAACATCACTAATCATTAGGGAAATGAAAACTAAAACCATAATGATGTATCACCTCACACTTGTTAGAATGAATATTATCAAACAGACAAAAAGTAACACAAGCTGGCAAGGGTGTGGAGAAAAGGGAACAATTATACACTGTTGATGGAAATATAAATTAGTATAGCTATTATGGAAAACAGCACTGAGTTTCCTCATAAATTCAAAATACAACTACATATGATCCAGCAATCCCACTACTGGGTTTATATCCAAAGGAATGAAATCACTCTGTTGAAGAGATTTCTGCACTGTCACGTTCGTTGCAACATTATTTACAATAGTCAAGATATGGAAACAACCTGAGTGCCTATCAACAGATGAAGGGATAAAGAAAATATGGCATATATGAACAATGGAATACTATTCAGCCTTAAAAAACAATAACAAAATCCTGTCATTTGTGACAACATACATGAGCTTGGAAGATGCTTTGTTAAGCCAGGCAGAGAAAAACAAATAAACTCATTATCTCGCCTACATGTGGAGGCTGAAATTGTAGAAGCATAGACTAGAATGGTGTTTACTAGGGGCTGAGATGGGAATGTGTAGTGAAGGATGGTTGGGAAGATGTTGGTCAAAGGACACAAAATTTTTATTAGACAGTAGAAATAAGTTCAAGAGATCTATTGTACAACATGGTGACTAGAGGTAATAACAATATATTGAATTCCTGAAAATTGCTAAGACAATAGTTTTTAAGTGTTCTCACTACAAACGTTATATGTATGTGAGGTAATGCATACACTAATTAGCTTGATTTAGTCATTCTACAATGTATACATGTATCAAAACATCATTTTGTATACCAGAAATATATACAATTTTTATTTGTCAATTATACCTTAATAAAGCTAAGGAAAAAGAAATTTAATTTATTTTAGACAATGGATTAATAGTTGCCCAGGATTTCGTGGCAGAGAGGAAAGGGGAATGATTACTTATTGGTATGTGATGTTCTTGTGGGGTGATAAAAAGTTTCAAACTAAAGAGAAGGCAATAGTTGCAGAATATTGTAAATGCACTAAGCGTCATTGAGTTGCGTACTTTAAAATGGCTAATTGTATGTGATGCAAATTTCACCTTAAGAAAGAGTATTATAATAATAATATAACCAAGTGGAGTTTATTTCAGGGAGAAAAGGTGGATTGAAAATTCAGAAAACAAACGCTGTAATTTACCCTACTAATACACTAAATAAGAAAAACAGTTTCATCTCAATATGCAGAAAAAAACATTAGACAAAATTAGAAAATTCATTCTTGATTTTCTAGATATCTTAACAAAGTAGAAATAGAAAGGAGCTTCATCAATTTGTTAAAAGGCGTCTATGAAAATGTTCATCTAGCATTAATTGATTTTGACAAAGATGCAAACGCAATTCAATAGAGAAAGAAACCTTTTAGACAAATGCCACTCGAACAGATAAGCATACATATGAAAAAGAAGAACCACCACAACCCATACTGAACATGATTCATAAAAATTAATAGAAAATACACTATAGACCTGAAAGGAGAGCCTAAAACTATAAAGTTTCCACCACAAAAAAATAGGAGAAAGTGTTTGTGACCTTGGATTAGGCATAGATTTTTTTAGATACATCGAAATCTTCATCCTTAAAAAAATTAACAAATTGATAAGTTGAATAAATCAGAATTATAAACTTATCTGCAAAAGAACAGTTAAGAGATACAAAGGCAGGCCACAGACTGAGAAAATATTTGCAGAATACATATCCGACAAAGGATTTGTATCCAAAATATATATCCAGAATAGATAAAGAACTTGCAAAACTCAAGAAAGCAAACAACACAATAAAAAAATGGCAGATTTGAACAGACAATTCACCAAAGAAGATACAGGAATGGTAAGTAAGTATATGAATGATGCCTAACATTATTAGTCATGAAAATGCAAACTAAAAACAAAATGAGGCCCAATGCAGTGATTTATGCCTATTATCCCAGCACTTTGAGAGGCCAAGGCAGAAGGATTGCTTGAGCCCAGGAATTCAAGATCACCCTAGAGAATACGGCAAGACCCTTGTGTCTAAAAAAGAAAAAAAATTAGCTGGGCCCTGATGGCACGAGCCTGTGGGAGACAGGTGGGAAGCTACTCAGGAGACAGGTGGGAAGATTGCTTGAGGAAAGAAATTCGAGATTGCCATGAGCCATGATCACGCCACTGTACCTCAGTCTGGATGACAGAGTGAGACCTTGTCTCAAAACAAAACAAAACCAAACAAACAAAACTGAGATATAATACCAAGAGCTGGCAAATATGCACTAGGAGCTCTCATACATTACTGATAGGAATGCTAAATGTTACCGTCACTTTGGAAAAGTGTGGAAGTCTAATAAATGAAACGTATATATACCCTATGACCACATAGTTCCACTTTTCATGAGCACTGAAAACTTAAGATACATGCAAAAAGTTAGACATAAATATTTGATGTTTTAATTCATAGTCACCTAACCTGGAAACAACTGAACTATCTCTTGGTGAATGGATAAACAAACTGTGGTACATCCATTCCACAGGAGCAGAATGCTACTCAGCAGTAAAACGGATTGAAGCATGGTTACACACAACAACGTGGACAAATCTTTTGCGCGTTTTGCTGAGTGAAAGTTACAAAGGGCACAAGGGAAATCTGGGAGAAAATGAAACTCTCACATCTTTTAATTGTGGTGGTGGTTACATGACTGTGTTTTGTCAGAACTCCACGCGAGAAAGGATGTGTTTTACTGCTAAAGCTTCTCTGTCTGGCATTACCCAAATTACTTGTTTTCTCACAAATTGTTTAGAATCAAAGGAGAATTTGCATCTTCTACTCACACTTTTACAGAACTTTAATTAACATCAGAGAATGATGGATACCATTTGAAGTATTGTGCAAATAGAGAATCATTAGAAATTAATTTGTTGGTTCATTTTGTCGAACATTTATAAAAATACCCATGGAGGACAGCCTATTAAAATGATAGATTAACACAGCAACCATGTGACCAGGGAGCCAATAAGTTAATTAAAGTTCATTCATTCTACTAGCTCATCTCATGAGGAAGAAGTTGACTAAATTAAGCACAGTGAAAGATTTTTGTATCCAATTTGATTTGCCTTCCAAATAAATTTTACATGTACATATATAGATTTTTTTCATATGCTCCAAGAAGATTTAATAACTTGGAAAATGTACCAAATTAACACTTACGAAGATATTTTAACAAAACTCCCCAATCAGACTTTTAAACCTGACAACTATGATTTAGGATGCAAGCAGTAGATAAAATTATTTTCCATCACCTACTTAGAATATTTGATTACTAATTTACATAGACAAAGCATCAGAATATAATGAATATAAGTCACCTTTAAGAGACAGCCCTTTCAGAATTGAAAGTGAGTACCTAGTTGGCTTCAGCCCGAGCATACTAATGATTCAAATATATTTCTGTCCTATCAGACAAAGGCACCATATGGCACTAATATGCAGGCAAGATGGATGCTGGTTGATACCAAGACAGTGGTTAGATGATGCAATCTTATTTGCTTATGAAGTGCCACCTTCACCTTTGAACTCTGAGTGATTTATTACAAGATGATGAAGACTATGTGTTGATGCCTAAGAAAGACTGTTTTGATTTATGACAATGCCACACAAAATCACAATTATCTCATTTAAAGTCATTCTAAGTTGCAGCCCATGTTTGAATACAGAAAAAAATTTAAAATTTCACCACAAATGATTCAAGAGTGCCACCAAAGTTTGAGTTCACAGGGGGTTTCTTCTTATGTGCTTCTCCTGATGGTTGGTGTGCTTGTTCTTACGTAGTATATTCTTAGATTACAAAGTAAGGGTGGTCGTTCAGGCCATGCTATGCCCAGCCTCTAAGACAACCTAGCACGACTCAGGAGTAAGCTGTGTTATTGCCAAACACAGTCCCTTTTCTAACAGATTTTATCAATCTTTGGCAAACAAAAAGACTGACATTTCAATGAGAAGTTCACTATTATCCCTCTAACTGTATCTACTATATAGGAGTGATCAATAGGATTGAAATAAACATTTGAATACCTGAGTTACATTAGATTCTGCTAAGAATATCTCTATATTGATCGACAGATGATAGTGGAGACTTTCAACCAACTAAGCTTTAAAAGCAGTCCAAATCTACCTTGTCCAAAGTACATAATCTTGCACATGCAATTACATCCAAAGTATGTAATCTTGCACATGGAAAATGCCTGGAAAAGTATGCCAACTATTTGGAGCCAATAAATAGATAAGAGGCTTTGTAAACTAGCATGATTCTCTTAATGCAGCTTGAGTAATGGGCAGATCATCTTGCTTCCTGTGGTGTTGTGGTTTAATTGGTTTCTGCTTTCCTTTTCTCTTTCATAAAATGTTTTAGAAAGTCTCAGATGATCTCGTTTTTACTCTACAAATCAAGGGATTTTATCACATCAGCACTAAGCATTTTAAGGGGGTGGGCAGCATGGCAGGTATTTAGAATTCTCTGGCAACTAGTGTGTTAATGACATCTCACAACCTAATTAGAGCCATCTCTTCCATCTGACTTTCCCTATCTGAAGATACATTTTTTTTTAGATGTTCCAGATACTAAATTATTAAGGGAGGCAAGTTTTCTTTTTCAGAACATCAAACAAAATTTTTATGTTATCATCATTAATTATTGTAATGGTAAAGAATGGTACACTCTGGCTAACACAGTGAAACCCCGTCTCTACTAAAAATACCAAAAAAAATAGCCGGGTGTGGTGGCGAGCGCCAGCAGTCCCAGCTACTCGGGAGGCTGCTGGGAGGCTGAGGCAGGAGAATGGTGTGAATCCGGGAAGCAAAGCTTGCAGTGAACCAAGATCATGCCACTGCACTCCAGTCTGGGCAACAGAGCGAGACTCCATCTCAAAAAAAAATAGAACAGTAGGGGGAAAATGATTTGTGAGAAAATAAAATTTGAGTTTTAGTGTTTCATTTGGGAAAACATCTCAAATATCCCCAAACATTTTCTCATTCCTCCTATGAGCTCAGTCCTTGATCTCACTTTTTTAACCTCTGAAACACAGTTTTGTAGTTTAAAATGTATTTTATTCTATATTACTAGCTCGTGTAAATTGACCATTAACAGGAATATTCTTTTAATTTAAATCAAGGCATTTTCCCACATTTGAATAGGTAGACTTTAGGAGGTGTTTTTGATTAATTGATAATTATCACCCCTCTTGAGTTTTCTTGGGTCTGTAAATGTGAAATTTGCCACCTCTTCTCATATTATTTCTCACTGGGGGAGTCTAGTAGTCTGACGCTATCCCAGAGAAAAGCAGTATATTTTTTTAAATCCTCTCGACTTTTTAGTAGTTTATAAGAGCTTTGCATATTTCATTGTTCAATCTTAGAAGAGCAGAACAGAGAAGCAAGCTGTTTTGCAGGGTATACCTTCTCCTACCAAGGGTAGACTGAGAAATTGAGGCTCAGACTGCTTCTTTCTTCCACCATATATTGACAAATGCATGTCATCTGTTTGCAGCTACTGAATTATGTTTTCTGCACAACACGACTGGGTTTTTCCCATAGCCCAGGCCTCATATTATTAATGGGCCTTCAAGCCTCCAAGAGACCACATGTTTGCATGACATGATGTCTCAGCTGGAATTAACTTCCATTACTATGTTGTTTTGTGACCTTTGGCAAGTCTCTTAACCTTTCTGAGAATCTCTTAACATTTCTGCAGTTCCAGGCTTTGAAAAGCACGGATAACAATAGACACGGTGCTTGCCGAGTAGAGCTGGCATGAGGATTAATTAGCGAATGTTTGTTAAGAGCTATATAAATGCTAAGTATTATGATTATTCTTTACTCATGTTAGCATTACAAAATGTCAGTGTGTTGAGTGGGAGAGGAAAATAGGGTTATAGGACCCTGGTGAAGTACAACTCTTTTAGAAGCTTCCCCTCTCCAGTGGAAGTACTAGAACTGTATTTAGTTACCCTGATTAATGGTTTCATTATTACCAGGAAATGGCAATTAGCTCATTTGAAATAATACATAAGGCCATAATTTACAGGTTTATGTGGACCAGAAGACTCAAGGAGAAAACTCATAGGATAAGCTATAAAACTATTGAATTATAGTAGCGTATGATTGCTCCTTGGGGTATTCTATATAGGACTGACTGCTTTGGAATAAACAAGCTCTGTATAGGACCAAGGCAAATGCAGGGCCCTCAAAGAGAACTGTGCTGCTCCACTAACTGATTGATTGCTTATGTTCAAATAGTGAGCCTGGCTGGCAGCTCTAGGCCCATTAATCACACCTATGTAACTCTCTTCCTTAGGCCTGCAGTGTTGAGCACCAGACAAAAAGATTTAAACAAATAAGCATATAAATAAATAAAAGGGGACCTTTTCATCAATAATTTTATAAAAATGCATAACAATATTTGACTCTGATGGGTCTTTGGTTCCCTTCACCATTGCGTACATTTTCGTGTTCACTATCTGGGTACTTCAAGACTGAAGACGTATACCCAGCATCTGAATGACACATATATTTTCAAAGCAATGAAGTCTTCATTTAAAATAAAATATTTTATCACTCATATTAGGATCAAAGTTATTATTTAATGGATATTCCAGGGCCTGCATGTGGCCTCTAGTATTAATATTCTGCCTTAAAATTATATATTGTAGGCTGGGAGCGGTGGCTCACACTTGTAATCCTAGAACTTTGGGGGGCTGAGGCAGGTGGATTGCCTGAGCTCAAGAATTGGAGACCAGCCTGGGCAACACTGTGAAACCCCGTCTCCACTGAAATACAAAAAAATTAGCTGGGCATGGCAGCCTGCCTGTAATCCCAGTTACTCGGGAGACTGAGGCAGTAGAAGGGCTTGAACCCAGGAGGTGGAGGTTGCAGTGAGCCAATATCACATCCTTGCACTCCAGCCTGGGTGACACAGTGAGACTCCGTCTCAAAAAAAAAAAAAAAAAAAAAAAAATTATACATTGCATTCCAGGATGAATAGTCCCCAACCCTGGTAGGTTCATGGAAGTCACTGATTTTTTTAAAAATGTATTAGCATTTGGTACTTGATAGTCAAAGTTACCAACCTCCTACTCCTTTGTGATAAGTAAATAATGCTCTCAACACACCATGACCACCAAAAGAGAGCAAGAAGGGAAATGCGAGCAGAGGCTCACACTGAGAAGGGAGGCTAGGAAACCTCAAGTTTAATCTAATCTGTGTTTCTTCATACTGCATCAGTTCCCCTCGCAGTAGAGAAACTGACACATATTGTCAGACATTCATACTTGAAATTTTCATGGGAAAAACATCTATACAACTACTCAGAACTGAATAATAAATGAAAACAAATTTCTGCAGAGATTATAGTATACTTTGCTATTGTCTTTTATCCCATGGTACTCTATCTCTGACATCGATATTATATTACTAATAGACACTGACACATGAAACACCAGAGATGAATAATAGCTAATGGTTAGCAGATACAGATAGAGAATGCATCAATAAATGCTCATTAATAAAAATCAAACATGAACCTCAAGAGGAAAATGAGGCTGCTTTGAACTGAAAGGTAATAGCATGAGCCAAGATATCATGCAACAATTTGGAAGTCAAAGACTTACTTTCAGTTTGGACAAATGCTTCTCTTGTACATGCACTTAAATTTCTTTTTATCCTCAAAAAAAAAAAATGAAAAGAGTGTTTTACTTTTTCTTTTCCCCCCCGACAGACTGCCAGATTATTATAAAAGAGCATTTTATATAGGTAAGCATGGTACACCAATTGAAACACAATCGTATCAACATTTCAAGCTCAAAAGGCACAAAATATGTCTTTTTCTTGGCAATTCCCCAATTGTTGTCAGGAAATAGACACAAATCAACTGAAAAGCTTGTATTTATTCATACCTAAGAAAGATTTTCTTGTCAATAACGATGTATGGATTTTTCCCTACTGATTTAAACAAAAAGAAGATCCAGAATGTTTTGGCAATGTATTTTTGTCTTCATTTATATCTCCGCAGAAGTAGAGTTATTATTATATGGTGCCAATATATTTTGAACAGAATACTACTCTCAGTACAGCTATGACCTTTTCCCCTGTAATTAGTTCCAACTGAAATTAGATTCAGTGAAAGCATGGCTCCAATTAGAGCTAAATCAAAACAAAACTCACGGCTTGATTTCATGTAGCAAACTTGTTGAGGAAAAACGGGAATGGAGGAAGAGGAGATCTTATTCAAGTTTAGTTCAGCAGATTGAACCAGATGTTAAATCCTTTGAACTCTGGCAAAAAAAAATGTGCATTTATTTCCATACAGGCCTATGTTAACATTTCCTATGACTCACAGGGATTTTGTAGCGTCTTCTCGGTTCTTCAGTTTTCCAAAACTCTGCGAACAGCAAGTCAAAAATCTTAACAGGTCTAGTCTAAGAAAATATCCATGTTCTCTAGAAAACAAAATCTTCAAGCTTGCTTTGGCAATAAGATTATAAAACAAAAAGTCAAGATTATGAGGATTACTGGTATACTTTAGTTACTTGTCTCATCCTAAATAACTTTATGCCTTTTTCCAACATGCAAATGAGTCTATGGCATGAAATTTCTTTCCAATTTCAGTTCCTGTAGCAATAAAGCAAACATACAAAAAAGAAAGCAAATAAGCAAAAAGGATAGTAAGACTAAATTCTAATTTACAAGGGGTCTGATAGGTGTGAGTTAGTTCTTCTTTTCTCCTTTCAAGATGATGTTGAGGCACCAAGTGGGAAAGTTCATGTCCTAACCAGAATATAGCCTTCACGAAATACAGCAGTGGAAAAATTAACCTTCAAAAAAATAAGGTTAGGATGAATCATTGGGAGTTTCAAAATCTAGGTTAAGAAATTATGGCAACCATAAGAAAGTGCCTCATAGACCTACAAGGATAACAACTACTCCAGCCATGAATTTACCTTTCATTCATCGACAGTTTATTCCTCACTATTTGGGGACTTAGAAATTCCTGGTCCGCAAGCATGAAGTCCCACCTAGCAGAGCATGCAACCAGAGTACCTACTTTATAGCAAGAGGCCTAGGAGTGGGCCCATGACTATGGAATTTACTGGTCATATCACACATGCTATATTCTCTGGAGGCGTCTGGATTCATACAACATTGAAACAGCTTCTAAAGGCATAACTAAAGTGCCAGCTTAGAAGAAACTTTCAGAAAGGATAGGGTGTCATTCTTCAGGCTATAACATACCCATTAAATTACAGACTCATATAGGATGCTTCCTTCCCAACAGGAAGGATGCATGGTGTGCTGGTTAATATTCAGTGTCAACTTGATTGGATCAAAAGATGCAAAGCATTGATTCTGGGTGTGTCGGTGAGGGTGTTGCCAAAGGAGATTAACATTCGAGTCAGTGGACTGGGAAAGGCAGACCCACCCTCAATCTGGGGGGACACAAATCGAATCAGCTGCCAGAGTGGCCAGAATAAAAAGCAGGCAGAAGAACATGAAAAGAGTAAACTGGCTTAGCCTTCCAGCCTACATCTCTCTCCCATGCTGGATGCTTCCTGCCCTCAAACATTGGACTCCAAGTTCTTCACCTTTGGGACTCAGACTGGTTTCCTTGTTCCTCAGCTAGCAGGTGGCCTATTGTAGGACCAATGTGAGATGGTGTGAGTTAATACTCCTTAATAAATTCCCCTTTATATATACATCTATCCTATTAGTTCTGTCCCTCTAGAGAACCCTGACTAATACACATGGGTTTGAGAACCAAAGGGTGAAAGCAGAAGTGTCCACTTACCCTCACTCCCAAAGATCCAGAGAAGGACTTTGTATTTCCTGACCCTGTATGCAAGGCTGGAGGTCCGGGTCCCAAAAAAGGCATACTCTTATGGGCAGACATCACTAGAATTTGTTCTATTGAGCAGGGTTTGTTCTATTGGGGCCAGTAGATAAAAAGAGGAGTTGGCGTACTTGTAGGAGTAATTTATCCTTCTCAGCAAGAGGAGGTAGGACTGCTTTGACACAATAGGGGCAGGGAGAAATTCCAGGTGATTCCCTGAGTGTCTCCTGGTCCTCCTGTGCCCACGAACAACTGTAAACACACACATATGTAACCACCCTGCATTGAGACGGGCATGATTATCAATCAAGTTCAGTTCAGATGCTTCAGGTATGAAGGACTGGTCACACCACCAGATAAGCTACCCAGTTCTGAGAAAGTGAAGGCTAGAGGTGAGAAGAATTTAGGACAGATAATGAAGGAGAGGATGAGTACCAGTGGCAGCCCCAGGATCAATGGGAGTGGTAGAAGCTGTAGTTCATTCCATGTACCTCTTTCTTTTTGAAATTCTCCTCAAGAAGAAAGACCTCCAGAAACTAGAAAGGAGTTGTTTCCTGAACACGTGTGGAAAAGTAGATCTGTGTGGGGAAAGTGGGTGGACTGTTGGTGATCACAAGAATATTCCTTGCAGATCTCCAAATTGTTACATGACATCTTGGCTCATGCTATTAACTTTCAGTCCAAAGCAGCCTCATTTTCCTCATGAGACTCATGTTTAATTTTTATTAATGAGTATCTATTGGCACATTCTCTATCTGCTAACCAATAGCTATTACTCATCTCTGGTGTTTTATATGTCCACATCAATTAGTAGTATAATATTGATGTCAGAGATAGCAGTACCATGGATTACAAGACAATAGCAAAGTATACTATAGTACACTGTAGAAGTACACTGTAGAAACTTTTTTCATTTATTATTCAGTTCTGAGTAGTTGCATAGGTATTTTTCCTGCAAAAATTTGAAGCATAAACGAGAAGAATGAGAAACCCCCAGGACCTCAGTTTTAGGGGTCAATAGACCTTCCATTGCTCTCTGCCATTGTTCTGGCTCTGCTCCCAAGTTCCAGTCCATTTTTCTCATTGTAAATTGTCAAAGAACGTGGCTGATCCAACTTAGATTGGACGTCTAACTCTTAGTCTAATCATCTCTTCCCAAAGAGGGAGGACTGTCTGGCACAAATTGGCTACCCCGGTCTCAGCCTTAGAGAAGCCTCCCACTGATCAGACCCCATCTGCCAAGAAGATCAGAAGGAACAGTCTAAATTAATATGACAGATACACCCTCTGAAATTCTTCTGCTGCAAAAGAAAACACTTTCTTCCGAAGCAGACTTTCCATCTGGGGATAGTTTTAAATATTTCTCTCCATCTCTGGGTATTTTGGGAACCACATGAGGCCACTGTCTTGTAACACAGATGATATCTGCTGCCACTCAGAATTTTAATAAGTGACCAAAATCTGTAATCTTTTGAGCTGGAAATTTCATCACTTGATATAATTTCAACCACTTTTTTCTCCCATTCGCTTTATGCCCCACCCACCCATTGCAGACAAAGGTAATAGCTTGAAGATATGTGTAATTCTCCTGTATCTGTTTGGGTAACTCACTTGCAAAGATTTTGATGTCAATGGTTATTTCGCACAGAGCAAATTTCCATTGTATTTAAGCCAATGAGGGGTGACCTATAACAAGAGAGGTTCCGATTTGTCTTTTTTTTTTTTTTGCCTGCATTTCCACTTTATTTTCTAAACTTTGATCTCTTCAGAATGCAGTGTTTATTAGGATTCCGTATCTAAAAGAAATTTTGTTGCTTAAAGCGTTTTATCTTCTGTTTTACAAATAAAATACACCTTTCCACAGTACAAAGCATGACTTAGAGCAAATACTTTTGAGAGAAGCATTAAAACAGTATTTCAGTTTTATCATAATGGAGCTCCATACTTATAGAAATTGCCCAATGCAAAGACCTTCTTCTCTCTGGTCACTTCAGAGGGTGTGCTCTAAGCGAATTCTTGGAATTTGCTGCAAACACTGACAGCAACAAAAAGGGCCTAACTATACTGATTGAGAAAAAAATTGAGAAATAGACAAAGAAAGAGAATGCTTCCATAACTTCTCTGAAGTCCGGGCACTATGCATCCAAGGGCATTAACTTACTTAACAATAACAAGGAGTCTCAGAGATGGGCTTTATCCTTCCTCATTGTTTCCAGTGGGAAACTGAGGCTCAGAAAAGTTAAACAACTTGCCAGTGTGGTCACGTAGTTCGTACATTGAAGAGATGGGGTTCAAAAGCAGATTATTCTATCATCAAAGCACATGTTTTTCAGAAGTGTAGCAATGTCCCATTCTCTAGTCTTACCTCGACATTGTTCTTCACCCAACTTGCCTTTGTGTGTAAGAAGAATTTTTTTTTTTTTTTTTTAGATGGAGCCTCACTGTGTCACAAGGCTGGAGTGCAGTGGCATGATCTTGGCTCACTGCAACCTCCACCTCCTAGGTTCAAGTGATTCTCCTGCCTCAGCCTCCTAAGTAGCTGGGATTACAGGCGCACACCACCATACTCAGCTAATTTTTTGTATTTTTAGTAGAGATGGGGTTTCACCATGTTGGCCAGGATGGTCTCCATCTCTTGACCTCATGATCCGCCTGCCTCAGCCTCCCTTTGTTACGATGACAGGCGTGAGCCATGGTGCCTGGCCAAGAAGAAATTTTAAAAGGCAAATTTGGTATGATTATGCATCGAGTGTGCAGATGTCATACCTCAGAGCAATGGCTGTAGGGGCAACACAGAACAAAAAGAGAAAAAAATGTAACCACCTGAGGGGTTCTTCCTGCTCACTGCACAAAGAAAGACCACAGTGTTGCAGTAAAGAAAAAGTTTAATAGACACAGGGACAGTCATGCCACTTGGGGACAAAGTTAATACTCAAATCAAAGTCATCTGAAGCTCATAGGTTAGGGGTTTTTCAAAGGCAGTTTGGAGGAAGGGGTGGGGGTTGCCAGGTAATGGGTACTTGCTGCTGATTGGTTGGGTGGAGATAAAATCATAGCAGGTAGAAGCTGTACTCTAGCTGAGTCACTTCTGGGTGAGGCCACAAGACTGGTTGGTGGAGTCAGTAGTCCAGGTGAAGCCATGGGTGTCAGACATGCAAAAAACCTGAAAAGATATCCCAAAGGCCCATCTACAATAGCGATGGCCACCAATCTACAATAGGGGTGTTGTGTATCTTCAGGTTCCTCTCCTCCCCCCAGCTTGATGTCCTTTCATTAGCTTTACAAAGGCAGCTGAGTTTTGAGAAGGCCTATTATCATTTCAACTGTAAACCAAATGTCTCCCAAGGTTAGGGCCCAAAAGCCCAGTAATAATAAGAGACAAGAAAAAGGGGTTGGGGGTTGTTTAAATCAGATTTCTCACTGCCATAATTTTCCCACTTATAATTTTTGCAAAGTTAGTTGCAAAAAGAAAAGAAAAGCTGAACAAATGAGTATAAAACACTAATGACCATCAAGATTATCTAATGTCCTACACTTCTTCCTACCCCCATGTGTTGGAATAGGGAAAGGTTTATATGCACATGTCAAGGAGAACTAGGGTTTATTAGACAATACTCTGTCCTTTGTGTTTTACATGTTCTATCTTGTTTAATCCTAACAATCTTTTCAGAGAACACAGTTCCCATTTTACAGACGAGCAAACTGAAGCCCAAAGTATGCTTAACAATTAAAATTGTTCAGGTACAAGCTACAGAAAACTTGACTAACAGTGGCTCAGACAAGTAAAGCATTGTTTCTCTTGAACAGAAAGTCTGGGTGGGCTGGAGATGCTATGCAAAGGGTCAACATTCCCATTAGGGACTCGGGCTCCTTGGTATGTCATGCCCAGCACATGGCTTTTATCCTTAGTCTTTCAAGATGGCTGCTGGCCTTTGGGCATTGTAAATGTGTTCTGGGTAGGAAGATAAAGGAGTATAAAAAAGCAGAGAGTAAACAGGAAAGGGTTGTGTGCCAGCCAAGTCTGTCCCTTTTTATAAGGACAAAATATCTTCAAAAGGCCCCACCCAAAGTCTAATCTCTGTTGTCCAAAACTACATCACAAAACCACCTATATCTGTAAGGAAAGCCAATGAATTAAGTATTCCAAACTCCATTGCAGCCCTGAATAAAATCAGGGTTAGTAATGAGTTTATATATGTGTAGTTCTTAGAATCAGATCTAACACAAAGTAAGTGCTATGCCGTTAATAAAGAATAAAGAACAGATGAAAGAATAAAGTAATGAAAGAATGAAAGAATTGGCACTAGATATTGGGTAAGCAAATAGAATTATTTAACACAGAGATAAATGATGTGTCTAAGTTGCACAGGTAGCTAATGGTAGTATTGTAATTCTCTTCTGAGTTTTTCTGACCTCAAAGGTTACTTTATTTTTCTTTTCTTATTACTACATAACAACATCCCCAACACACATTCAGCTTTAAGTTCCAACATGAATATGTCTATGAATATCGTAAGATTGTCATGAGTGCTGCATAAAATACTAGCATTGCAAGGGAATAATTCAGCTATCAGAAAATAAATATTCCAGTCTCACCAATTTCATTGTCTAGCAGACTACTTAGCCTTTGATATGCCAGGCTGAAAAAAGACCAAGAAGCACTGGCATTCACAGAAGCTCAACCTTGGTTTCAACTTAAGAACCCCGAACTATTCTTGCAATTCTACCACTTAACCTAGAGGCTTGCGTAAAGAAATCTTACTTGCAAAACTTTCACTTCCTCATAAAATTATCATTGGTGATTATTGGAACAAAGGCATCTGAATCAGTACTTCTAGGTAAGCAGAGCACTTGATCCCCCAATAAATACTGACAAATAAACCCTAAATTGTAACGTGGGTACTGCTTTTTGTTAGCTAGTTTGCTAACATTTCTGGGTTTTATCCTTTAGGTTCGTGAGTGATCTTAGCATGGTGTATCAACTATTGACAGTACATCCATATATCAACACAGTGGGTAACTTCCTTTGTTTGACTTTAGAAGCCTTTAAATGCCAAATATCATCTTCCATACACAGACATACCAGGTCGACTGAGGTTTGTCCTAGATGGCAGAAGACAGACTCAAAGATCAGCCCTTATAAAAATTCATTACTGATGAATATTGAAATATTAGAGGAAAATTAATCAGTATTATTAAACATCAAGAGATTAATGCCAGCTTGTTATATGAGAGACAGCACCAACCACTACAGAAACGCTATTAAAAGTGATGATTAAGAATTTTAAAATATATATGTCTATGAATATGAAAATGACTAACTTTTTAAAGGTCAATCAAGGATGAAAAGTAAATGGAAAGCTGACTCTGAAGAGTTCAGTGGTACAGGAGATTGTCCATGGCCCTTCTCAACTAGCCAGTCACATTCAGAGTTCATATTAACTCTGTCTGAAGTACCTCTTTACTAATCAAACAGAGGGGTCTGGCCTTTTGCTACAGCCAATAGCCACTGTGGATTTGGTGAGTATCCATTGACTAGGTGGAGACCTTAAGAACCCAATAAAATAATGAAATCCCATATGCTTCTCAAAAAAATTACTATTTTCTTTTCATGTGGATTATGACTTGTTTAACCCCAGTGACTGTTCAGTTTCTGCCCATAGAAGACAAATATTTGCTATTTAAAGATAAGAATAGATAATTAAAGATAAGAACCAGAAGGTCAATCTGCTTATTTCTTGCTGGAAATGATACAAGGAGGCTGATATCTTCTGAAGTGTTTTACAATACATTTAGAAATTTTTGTCTTTCAGACACACTGACACCATTACCATACTTTAACTTGTCTTCCTTTGTGAAACTATTACTGTGAGCTCCAGAATGAGGACAAAGAATGATTTTTTCTAGATACTCTTGAACTATTTTATCCTGAATCATGGATAACCTCCAGTTCATCTAGAATCAGGTTGCCTGGGTTTGAATATGGGTTCCCCTACTTACCATGGGTATAGTCTTGAACAAGTTATTTAATCTTTAAGCTGGTTTCCTCTTCTGTAACAAGATGATACTGATAATATGTACACCACAGGCTGTGATTAGACTTAGAAGAGATCATACATGTCAAGTGTTTAACGTAACTCCTGGGTACTTTATAAATACTCGATATTTAATAGTACTTATTACATAAATCAAAATAGTATATACTCTCTTTAGGTAGACGGTATCAAATCTTCTTATCATGGGTTTGGAGTAGATTCATATACAGTGTTTCTTCCCAGTCACTCTGTCCTTTCAGGACATTGATAAAACTACCTAACTATATAAATAGACATTTCAAAATTCCAAATATGTCCTAATATAAAGCCAAGTATCCAACACTCAGTAACTTACCATCTGATTAATGAATTAACTGCTTTCTGTTTCTCTGAGAATGTGGTGATATAGTGAAAGAATGCAGGCCCCATCATTAGCGTGGGAAGCATCATCCATTTCAAGAGGAGAGGTAAGATCTTCAGGGAGTGTCAGCACCCCCAGCTCGTAAGTCTTGATACATAAATGGACATGTATCAAGGTGCCTCTCATTTGCTTTAGTAAAACCTCCCTTTGAGAGACATTAATTAAAACATTTAGGAATCACAGCTGAGTCTACAATTTGAGTAGAAGCCAGATATTGAAAAAGGTCTTTCTTCTGTTGTGTTATTTACTGTTGATATAAATATTCCATCCACTGCTCAGAATGCTAAAACAATACTTCAAAGATGTCGTGTGTTTAAACCCCACCCCCCACCTCTCACCCCCATCCCATGAGGAATGAGTCATCATTATATAGTACAGTTCAGACAATGCTGGTTCTGCAACAGTAGAATGGAGAGAAAGAAATATGATGGGGCTCAAGCATAGACCCAGAGGACAAAAGGTTCCTAAGAATACAGTGATAGGCTGATTCAAAGTCTAAATTATTGTGCCAACAGGCCAACATCTGTGACCTTTCCAGATATCACCGTGTCAAATGCATCAACAATCTTTGATGAATAATTTCATTCCTAGAATTATCTCCCAATAAAATTATCAGAGTTGATATATCTCTCACTCAAATCTCTATTCTGTTCCCACTCAGATCTCTCTTTTAAACTTCACATGGGAAACTGCCTATTCTTCAGAAATAGCTCACAACTTTTAAACCAATGCATCTCCACAAACTGGCTTCTTCCTGTTGCTTTTCTATGCACATAGCATCACAATTTCCCCAATGGACATCATCCTTGGCTGCCTCTTCTCCCATACTTACTAAGTAAAATCATTATGTCATATCAAGGCAATTTTTAAAATTCTTTTTCTTCATTCTAATTCCCACTCTCCTACTACCTTTGGTCCAGCTTTCATCATCTATGTTTGCATAATGGGAATAATCTCTTAACTATCACCCCAGTCTACCTTGCTCCTCCCCAGTGCAATCTTTACAAAGCTACCAATAATCTTTCTACAAAGCATTTTCAATTATGCTTCTCTCTGCTTAGAACATTTTAAAGACTTTCACTGTCTTCAGAATAAAAAATAAATTCCTTAAAATCTTGTGGAAGTCCTTTTATGGTCTGGCCCTAAAAGTCCCCACACTCAGTGTTCCAAATGTTCTAAATTACGTATGTTTTTTCAAACTTACGCTTTTTATTGCTTGTAGGACTTTGCACTTACTGTTCATTACACTTACAAAAGTGACTTCTTGCCAATATTTTCATTTATCTGGTTAAGCCTTATTCATTCTTCACATTTGTGTCTAGAGACTACCTCTCCCTTGAAGTATTCTCTCACTTCCAATTGTATCCAGTACTTTTTATATGCCCTTAACACCTTTCAAACAGTAATATAATTGCCTTTTTCTTCCCATTTTACCCAAGACTTCTTTTTTTCTGATGTGCTTAAGTTCAACTATTGTGACTGTTGAATTTCTAGTGCATAAAATAGGGCCTCACACATAAGTCCTCAATAGAGAGTTTTAATGAGTACAAAGATATTCATCAAGGTCTGATTATGAAAAATAAAAACTTGATAATTAAAATGCCTAAATATGGAAATGGGTAAGTAAATTTTGACACATCTATAATGCAGAAAACAACATTTCTTTTTCAAAATGAAAAAGGTTTTAAAATTTTTTTACAGATAGGAGCATAAAATTGATGAAATATTGAGTGAAAATCACAGATAAAATTTGCATTAACAATATGATGTCAAGCCTGCAGATGATAGACAGATGATGGATGGATGGATGGGTGGGTGGGTGGATGGACGGACGGATGGATAGATAGATGACAGAGCGGGGAGAGAAAGATGACATATTGACTGGAAAACATACAAATACAATAACAGCGTTTATATTTGTCTTACGTGTACTTTCGTTTGCATATTATACTTTGAAGTTTATTTCTGACTTTCTGTGATGAGTCAAGTAAAAAAAAATAATAGAAATGCAAAGGCTCACGGTGAATTCTGACTTTATCTTGGCCATGTCTGTAACCAAAGAAATCACATCTGCAGGCATGGAGCATCACAGCTGGATTCTTAGGACAGAGGCAATGCTTGAATAGCTGTATTAGTGTCAGACACAGGTATCAAGGCAGGAACGGAAAGCATGGAGTGAAGAGCAAGTCCAGAAAGTAGGGCTCAATGAATGACCAAGAGCTGTTGAAATTTCCAGAATTGTTCCTAGTGTCATAAATAACAATCTGGCCTAGGAATCAGGGTGGGCCAGCAATGCTAAGGGGATGGTTCTAAACAGATTATTTTTCGTGACCAAAGAGAAACCTGAGCTTCTAATTAGAAACTGAAGTAAACTTACATGATATAGATCAGATATGCATGGCCAGAGTTAGGGTAATTATTAGCAAGCAAGCAATGGGCTCGCTGCCCAATACACAAAGAAGCCAATACTGTGGCACTTACTTTTGAGAAAAGAAAGGCTTGATTGCAAGTTGGCTGGCAAGAAGACAGGAAGCAGTGCTCAAATCTGTCTCCCTAAGATGGAGGCTGAGGCAAGTTTTATAAGCAGAGGATAACAAGGCATGACCTGATTGGATCTTGCAATGAGGTGATGCTGGGAGGCATGATCTGACTAGATCATGCCATAGGGTGATGCCAGGACTCTATCTGATTGGAGTATAGCACATGCCTTAGGTGTTTGCTTCATAATCTAGTCCCTGTTCCTTGGTCCAAGTGTTACAGACAGGCATGAGCGGGGCAGGAGAGGGCTCTCCCCACACTCACTGGGAATGTCAGGTGATGATGGCTCAGCAATGATCACACTGCCTCTCCAAAAGTGATAAATTGGCACCTGGCACCAGGGAGAGGCCATTTCCAAATGGTCCACACCTATTGCACTAACTGTTCATTGAATGCAGGTGCCAGAGAGAAGTAACTTCCCAGGCTTATGCATCAAAAGAGAAAATAGCAGAGTACAACTTCCCAGTTACACTCCACTAGAAAAGGGAAGAAAGCCTCAGATGAGCATGCCTACAATTTCCTAAACACACTGCACATGTTCACTTCCCAAGGGTAAGGGCACTGCACATGTGGGCAGTCCACCCTAAGGCAAGAATCCTGGGAAAGGGGCCAGCCTGTGAAGTCCTAGGATGAAGGTTAAATAGCACATTTATCCTTCAAGTTGCCCACGTGAGTCTCTCCCAAGCATGCTTTCCTTTCTTTCCTGTTCTAAAGACTTTTAAAATAAACTTCCACTCCTTCTCTGAAATGTGCCTCGGTCTCTTTTTCTGCCTAATGCTCTCAGACAAATTCTTTCTTCTGAGAAGGCAAGAATTGAGGTTGCTGCAGACCCATGCGGATTCACCGCGAGTAACTTGGATACCCTTCACCAGTACACTAGCACTTTGTTTCTACCCATGGTTGCACTCTTGGTTCACCAGGGCATGCTCAGGTTGCAAAACCTGCAACCCTGGGATCTGTGGCAGCTGAAAAACAACTCACAACTTTATTATACAAAGTTGAACTAAGTCGGGCTCCTTCTGCAGTTACATAACTCTAATTTTTGGACATGACGATGAGGGTAAGATACCTAGGCTTATTTCAATAAAACTCATGCTGGGCCTCCACTAGCTAGAGGAAATTAATACCCCCACATAAGCTTATCCTCCTCAAAATGTGCCCAAGACAAGAGACTAGGGCAATAATTAAGGCATCAATTTTATATTTAAGAAGAGTGTGGAAGACAGAGACTGAAGAAGAAAAAGTGGTTTTATGACTCTTCTTGGATTAAAAGAAAAAAAAAATCCAGTATTCTTTAGTAGTTTTCAAAATGGCACTAACTAACAAATGTTCTCTTCGAAGAGAACGATTACCTAGTTAAATTAGAGAGTGTTTTCTTATGAGGGTTGCAATTAAAACTAGAGGGCAAGAGAAACTTGCCTTAGCTATTTGCCATCACCCCAGGGTTTGTTGATCAACTTTATGCTCCATTTATGTCTTCATAAACCATTCTGTGGAATTAAAAGTGTGTGGCTGACATGAATATTGCCCACTTTGCAAATGAAAAACAAGGAGCAAGAAAAACTTCATGCAAAAGCATGAGGCTATCATACAAAAATTCTTTACAATTATTATCTTTGCTTCCTCACAAAAGTGAGATTACTCTCTTGGTGGATGTCACAGAATTGAGGCTTTGAATCGGAGATGCCAAGCTGTAAATTACATTTCTGAATCAATTATGCCTCTATCAGAAAGGCTATAAATAACATGCAGAATTACCAGATGTGTAATTTTTTGTTACACTTGAACATTTGGTGCATTTAGAATGTCTGAGTGAGGGACTTGGGTTAATCTGCGAATTTCACGGATTCATCTGACAAGACAGTGGAAAAATGTGGGTGAGAATTATGACGACCTTACCTCAAGGAGACTTATCAGAACAATGTCAACTCAGGAATTTGCCTGCATTTTTCTTAAACAGAATTTAGATGGGAAACGTTCATTGGAGGCTCTTGGTGTTCCATTGGTTAAATTCTCTAAAGAGTTGATTAAAGGAAATACTTGCTTTCAAATGGGTGAGTGAGCAAAATATACTTCAGTGATGAGCCTCTCTTTTGACAGCTTTACACTGATTTTATTTTGTCACCTTCTTGGGAAGTCTAAGTGAGAAGCTGTTGGACAGTTTATTATAACCACTCTTAGCATCCAAAGCTTAAACATTAAACAGTGGATACAGGAAAGGGCTGGAGTTTATCAAGCAGCCTCAGGCAGTGACCTTCCCATGAATATCACTTATTCCTGGGTCTGTTACATCATAGAACTTTTTTTCCCCCTGTGGCAAGTTAAGCTTTTATTCCTCTTATTTGTAGGTGAGCATTTTGTTATTAAATTTAGAAGCTGCCAGTAATAGGACTAAGAGAAAAATATGCCTTTCTATTTAAGAGAATATAATACCCACCTTTTCCTGACAATTGCTGGGGATATGCAGGAGCCATTCTTTGTCACTGCACTAAAGGAAATCTGGCTCCCTCTGCAGAGTTAGGTAAATAATGTACAATCATATAAATGTTTATTGGCTGTGCCTTGAGTTGACTTACCACTTTTAAAGCTTACAAAATTTTTTCTCATAGCACAACCTAATAGAATGAACAAGGAGTTTGGAATCAGCTAGAGTCTGACAGATGAATATATCTAAGATCACAGTATCGACAATGCCCCAGCTGCACTTCCAACCCAGCTCAGTTTTCTTTGCTATAAAATGGATATAATGGCTTCTCATGTCCAGTGTGGTTTGTAACATTAAATTGGATAATGCTTGCAAAATATTTAGCAGAGTTCTCTACCTACAATTAGTACTAGAAGATGTGGTTCTCAGTTTCATTTAGAAAGGTGTTTTTTTTTTCAATTCAGCATGCCTTTCCCCATATTTCTTTTTTTCTACCTACAATCACCTGTCCCCAAGGAGGACTCTAGAATAGCAGTTAAGAGCTTAAACTGAGTTAGTTTGGGTTCAAATCCCAGTTCAGATACTTATCAATTGCATGAGTGCCAGCAAATTATGTAAATTTTTCTCTGCCTCTGTTTTCTCATCTGCTAAATGAGGACAATAATAGTAACCACCTCACAGAGGCAACACTTTTCTTACCTAACTAGTGTTTTAACCGAGATACAACAAAAGGACTCAGAATACTGCCTGCCACATAAACACAATAAATACTTTTCTATTATGAATACTTTTAAATATCTGTTGAATCCATTCTCCCTCCTTGTGATCATTAATTTTACGTGTCAACTTGCCTAAGCCTTTGAGTGCCCAGATATTTGGCCAAATATCACCGTAGATGTGTCTAAAAGGTGTTTCTGGATAAGATTAGATTTTAATTGGTAGACTGAGTAAAGCAGATTGGCCTCCCTCATGTGGTTAGGTCTCATCCAATTACTTTGAAACATGAATAGAACAAAAAGGCTGCGTGATGTTACATTAGAACATTAGGCTTCTCCTGACCTTGGACTGGAACTTACACCATCAACTGTCCTGGTTCTCAGGCCTTCAGATTCAGACTGGAACTCATCACTGGTAATATGTACAGCACCAGCTTTCTTGGGTGGTCCAGCTTACCAACTGTCGGTCTTGGGACTTGTCAGCCTCCATAATCATGTGAAACAATTCTATATAATAAAGATAGATAGATAAATAGATTAGATAGACAGATGATAGATGGATGGATAGACATGATAGATAGATAGATAGATAGATAGATAGATAGATAGATAGATAGATAGATATAGATAGATAGATAGATAGATAATGGATGGATGGATAATAGATGGATGAATGGATGGCTATTCTCTCTATATATATATCTCTATATTTCTATATATCTCTTATTGTTCCTGTTTCTCTGGAGAATCTTGATTAATACACACTTTTTTTTTTTTTTTTTTTTTTTGCTTCAAACTTCCATGTGCATGAAACTCTGTAATATGTGAGAAACACATTTACCCCTTCTAGTTATAAGTGGTCATCACCAACACTTAAGTAACAGGATAAAAAGTACACCGGTGATTGGACCTCCAAGGAATATTGGCAGATGCCAAAGCTAAAGCATTTATCAAAAGAAACACCAAGATTAAGTATCATAATGGAATCTGCCTAATCAAATAAGGTCTGCATCCAAAGGCTAGTAGCAAGTTCTCCACAGAACCAAGCAAGAGAAACAAGGAATAAAGAGGGAGGACAATCACATGCATATGTGTGAGTTCTTGGAGTGATGCTCTTGAAGGCCTTGAATCTCACCCTTGAAAAATACCTTTTATATCCTCATTTCCAGTCATTAGAAAATTAGCAGCTGTTCATTTTTAGAAATCCCCTAATAAATCACTGCTTGTGAGGCCTGAAAAGCACTGTTTTCTTTGTTCTGATGGAGAGAAGCATCAGAATTCAATGGATATCTCCTCAACGAGTACAAAATAGATGTCTCCCATGGTTTTGATCTTGCACTCTCCAAAAGAGTAGGCCGTCTTAATGTTTTCCAAAATCATACTGAGGAAGAAGTTGTCACATTAGAACTTGTTAACGCACTTGCTATCAAAGCTGATACATAAAGAGGTGTCAGATCAAGAGTCAAAGTTTTACCCAAATCACAAAGATTCTGCAATATCCCATTGAGCATTCTGCATCTGGTTACTCTCAGAATGAAGACTATTTTTCTCATTTAGAGTTATAATAGATAGTATTTTCTGCATTGAGGTAAAATTGTCAAATCACATTACATTACACTATCATATACACATTCAACATTCTTATTTGTTTAAAAATACAACGTTTTGCTCCTATCTGAATGACAGCTTTCAGGCAACAGAAGAGAAAAACATTAAAGTTTTAGAATTTATTATTTAAAGCATATAGTCATTAAAATTGAGGCACAGAAAGAAAACTGATGGGGTCAAATCTTCTCTTATGCCAACAATGATGAGTGAGCAAATAAAAAGGAAAATTATAGGATTGTACAAGTGAAATACATGACACAAGTTCAATACAAATCACAGAAATTTGAAGCAAGAGTGGGATAGCACAGGAAAAAAATTCATTTGTGATTTAATGCTTAATCAAATGTGGATCACTTGACTATGAAGACAACCATGATTATTCGCACAAATTTAAAATATTTAAAGACAGGGCCCATGGAGGATGAGCAACACAAGCCTGTCTTTAATTTCTGAGTTAGTTTATGTTTTTATTTTAGTTCAGCAGATAAATAGCCTAAATCGATTATAACAAGAAAATGAAGAGATTAAGCCTTAGCTACTAGACTTAAATGCACCCATTTTTAAAAAGTTATAAAAAAGATAGTTCGGGTAGTTTGAGCGTTTTTTGAATGACTGACAAAAACTCAGTTTTTACCAAAAATCTCTGAATAATTGAGGAAATGTTATTTAAAAGTGATTTTGATCACTGGTTTGGTTCTCAACACAGTTGCATGGGAAACAGAATAGAGAGAGTGAAAGATAGATGCAATCATCCCACAGTATCCACGGAGGATTGGTTCCAAGATCCTTGCAAATACCAAAATCTGCAGATGCTCAAGTCTCTGCTATAAAATGACATAGTATTTGCATATAACCCATAAACATCCCCCTGTATACTTTTAATCATCTCTAGATTACTTATAATACCTAATATAATGGAAATACTATGAAAATTGCATTATATTGTACTGTTTAGGGAATAATGACAAAAAAAAAAATGTCCGTACAAATTTAGCACAGATACAGTTTTTTCCCTCAAATATTTTAGATCCATAGTTTGTTAAATGCATGTATATGGAACCCATGGCTATGGAGGAACAACTGTATGTAGTTTTGTACATAGGAGCCACTGCCTGAAACATTGCATCTAACCTGGATCTAGCTTTGATGGAGAAGAGAAGTGAGGCAGCTATGTTCTAATTGAGGCAATGCTATGGGAGAGTTGGTTTCTGTGTTTGGCTGCTCATGCGTTGCTATAAAGAAATACCTGAGGCTGGGTAATTTATAAAGAAAAGATATCTAGTTGGCTTACAGTTCCACAAGCTTTGCAGGAAGCATAGTGGCGATGTCTGCTTGGCTTCTCGGGGGGGCTTCAGGAAGCTTACAATTAGGGCAGAAGGAAAAGTGAGAGCAGGCAGGTCACATGGAAACAGGAGCAAGAGGAGGTGGGAGGTGCCACACACTTTTAAACAGCTAAATCTCATGAGAACTTAATCACTAATGGGAGGAAAGCATCAAAGGGATGGTGTTAAACCATTTATAAGAAACACACCCCCATGAGCCAATCATCTCCTACCAGACCCCACCTCCAACACTGGGGATTACATTTCAACATGAGATTTAGGTGGAGCAAATATCCAAACTACATCAGATCGCATGGATTTCTAAGTGAACGGATGTATCTAAACAAGAACAATAGCATTGAGTTTTAGGATATTTGCTGAATACTTAATATTAAGAACATTAATACCATATATTCTTATTTATATACTTTAACATCTTATTTTTTTAATTTATATGCTATAATTTCTCCTATAATGTAGCCACATCATGAGATTAATGAAAATTCTGGCTGGCTTATTTATTCTGTTAAATACGTATTATGTCCTTTATATTTAAGGAATAATTATAATTAGGCTAATAATAGGCTAGGAGTTTTAATAACAGTTTATTTACAAGGTGTCACAAATGCCATACAGTGGGCTGTTTAATATGCACTCGTTCACCTACTGTATTTTCCCCTAACAAAAATCCTGTAAGATATAAAAGCTTTAAAAGAAGCTCTAGGCTCTTCTTGGTCCCATTCCTCTTTCCCACATTTTAAAGAAGGATGCTGATCTGAACTGGTCAAACTCTAGAACAGTTTAACGTGTCACAGATTAAGAGGCTGGAGATTTCACAGCAGCGAAAATATCAAGCATACCACTAAGTACTCTCTTTTAACATATGTGGCTAATTACAGTGGGGATACTGAGAGCCACCTAAGTCATGTTTAAATCACCACATTTTGAACTGCTTTTCCCCTTTCCTCTCTTGGGCCTGCTCATACTTGAGTGATAAGAGCTGTGATATGTGTTTTAGCTATAGTGTGATATGGAGAAATAACTTCTCCAGGTAAAAAGAGTCCACCAAGGGAATTTGAAATGTGTGATTGTGACTAAATCTCCAACCAGTAATAGCATATTTGTATGCCTTACTTGTGCCAGAAATCTTCAAGGAACGAAGAATTTCTAGGAAGCTGTATTCCTAGAGATTTCTACCACTATATCTCCAGACAATTTCCTATCTCCAAGACGACAGAATTCCTACGATATTTTCCCATCCTTCCTTTCCTGAATGAAGAGAGCAGTCTTGAGTTATATATATATATATTTTACTTTTATTTTACTTTAAGTTCCAGGATACATGTGCAGAACGGGCAGGTTTGTTACCTAGGTAAACATGTGCCATGGCACCTATCAAGCTGTCACCTAGGTATTAAGCCCCGCATGCATTACCTATTTGTCCTGGTGCTCTCCCTCTCCTCTCTGCTTGAGTTATATTCTTTACCTTCTTTACATTTGATTCGTTTCTTATTTTGATAGACGATTTATAGGCCTTAAGAGAGGCACCTGTCATTTTATTCACGGTAGAATTATTTAAACAGTTGAGAAAATACACACTCACACTTATGTAATCATGACACAGAAACTTTCTCATCCTTTGTTTATGTGGCTAAATTAGCCATTCAAATCAATTTTCAAAGCATCCAGAAACACCTACACATAATTACATAAACTACTGTCAGTACTAAGGAGAATGCCAAAGATCTTCTACTGAGATATTTTGTGCAAATAACAGAATGTCAACTCCAAAAATAATTTAGAGAAAAAATAAATTCAAGTAAAAAAAAATATGACAACTTAAATGAGCAGTGACCAATTGATCATTTTACTCAGCAGCTGGTGAAAAATTTTGGATTTGTGAGGAGTTCATTATTATTTGACAGACAACTTGTTTGCCATTATTTATATGTAATATTTCAGAAGATAAATTGTGCATATTGTCATCCTAAAGGTACAAGGAATTTCTCTCTTCTTCACTCCATCCCTCAAATATTTCATTCCACTTATTTTTTTTCCTTTCTTCTTTGATATTTTTTAACAAAGTGCAGTGGGATAACTTTTTTAGGCCAATTATTAGATTGGTTGGTACAAAAGTAATTGCACCAACCTAATAGATCTGAGTTCAATTTCATGTGAGATATTTATTAAATGTTTGACCCTGAGCAAATCTTTTAATTTCTCAAATTTCCTGACCTATACAATGGGGATGCTTACAAATGCTACTTTCAAATAAGTTTGTTGAGACAGTTAAATGAACAAATACAACATCAAGATGCTCAACAAGTGCTGGGTTCCTCCTGGACTTAAGGCTTCAAACAAGGCATGCAAAAGCTACAGAGATTTTTAGGGAATGCTTGCTATTTTTAAACAACTGAGTCTAGTAACAGACTATATTCAAATAATTAACTTTTGTTATTTTCAAATATAATTATTGCCACCAAAATATGAAGGCTGCTCTTGAATCGTGTCGGCCCCTTTTGGCACTGGGTTCTTACACCGCATATTCTCACTCATAGGTGGGAATTGAACAATGAGATCACTTGGACACGGGAAGGGGAACATCATACACCGGGGCCTATTATGGGGAAGGAGGAGGGGGGAGTGATGGCACTGGGAGTTATACCTGATGTAAATGACGAGTTGATGGGTGCTGACGAGTTGATGGGTGCAGCACACCAACATGGCACATATATACATATGTAACAAACCTATACGTTGTTCACATGTACCCTTGAACATAAAGTATAATTTTAAAAAAAGATGAAGTAATTATAATAAAGAACATCTATAATAATCATCATTATCAATATTCTCAGCTTCTGTACAGTTCCTACAGCTTATACAAACTTTACACATTTTTTCAGAAATATTAAAACCAGACCCTGCTCTTAAAAATTTGCCCTGTGTCACATGACTATTCTCTGTGATTCTGAAAGCCCTCCATAAGAAGTTTGTTATCCCCTAAAAAGTGCTGGCATTGTTGAAAAGGAAGGTACCTAGGCTGGACATCATTTGAGTTTTCTTTGAAACTGAAGAAGTAACTTTCTCTGAATGGTCCTCCTCACTTTCACGCCCCTCTGACAGTCCAGTGACATGAGCTGCAGGGCAGCCCCTGTGTTTCACTAAAGGTTGATAATAAGTAAGTTTGCAAGCGGCAGCAGATATTGGTACCATTTACTTCCTCAATATTGGATTGGATAAAGTACTTCCCCAGCAAATTCATTTTATAATTTTATTTCTTTTCATACTTATGGATTTCAATGGAATGATAAAATATTAATTCTGGAAAAGGTTTATGAAACAGATCTGCCTTGCCTAACCATTTTGCAGATGAAGAATCTCAGATACAAGAATTGACTTTCCCAACAAAAAGGCAAGATTAAGTCAAGATTAATGGAAAAGTCAAGATTCAGAATAAAGTTTCCTTCCTTCCTCCCTCCTTGCATTTCTTCTGCAATAATTAGTTGAGTACCGGTCAAATCAATGTAGGATTAAAGGCAAGAAACTCATTCTTTTCCTATATATTTGCATGTTTGAGAGGTGCTGGGGAATAGGGGGATGTGTGTCCCATTGTCCTTGTTACTAAAGATTCAAAAGTTGACCCTCTAAGAATTAACTGTCTATTGGGAAAACAAAATTGTAAATACATAATCTCACTCTCTCACTCACACACATACACACACATGCCAGTAGTAGTATCGTGATATTTTCAAGATAAGAGTATTGCACGTGAGCCAAATCAGCTTGTTGGTGCTGTTTCTTAGTCTACAGCTTCTCTCTCCAGTTTGCTTCTTATCACCTTGTCAATTGCATACCTCCTAAGAGACCAGAGCAGATGACATTGTAACCTACAGCAGACCTTAGGGACCAGCTGCCTTAGCTGGGACTCTTGACACTTTTCCTTCCATTAACCCTGACTGAGTACTAAAGACAGAACATTTTGGTTTTCAATTCCCTAAGCACCTCTTGAGTTCAGCTTCCCTCAAGTACAACCATACATCAGAATTACATTTCTTCCAGTTTCAGTGCCCTATGTTCTGGTGAGTTCTAGGGGATTTCTGTTTCAATAACCAGACCCTACTCTTCAAAGCCACCATTTAAAATACTCAGAAAGTTCTGTTTTTTAAGTCAATGAAAGATATTAGACAGAAATGGTTTTCCATTTTAGAAGAAGCTAGTCTGGAAACTGAATTGTAAATAGTACAATTGGTGAGTACAGAACGTGTGTTTAAGGGAAAGCTAATTTACCCATATCATTCAACATTTATAGCTGATATGGGCCACTGACATACATTTTGTATTTCGCAAATGGTTCAGGGGGAGATTATTTAAAAGTTTGACCATCATGTTCTTTCCTCCTCAAAATAAAAACTCATAATACCGAAAAGTAGATTATTTAAAAGTTTGACCAACACATTCTTTCCTCATCAAACTAGCAAACTCATAATACTGAAAAATACACAGAGAAAGATTTTAGAATGAGCAGGTATACACAAGGTTAAACTAGCCATTGTCCAGTATTTTTAAAGAAAGTAATGGACATGGTGGGACAGTAATGACCAATCACAAAACTCATTAAATATACACAAAATATAATATATATATCTCTCTCTTTCACATAATACATACTATCTGATGCAATCCTCACATTCTGACTACTGTGCACACTTGCACCATTTATTTCTGTGAAGAATTAGATTCCATAAGGTTTCCATCGTTGACATTTTAAGTTACATATAAGCTCTAGTTTTCGAAATGTTCAACATATGAAAAGGTTTATGCCACATCTAATGATATCCTCTTACACCCAAAGATAAAGTTTTCTGGCTTACATTATAAAAACGCTTTTATTTCTAGGCAGAAGAGAAACAAACAGAAAAACATATATTGTATTTCTAATTATAATGTGCTTTTTCCATGTCCTAATCTTTTCATAACATTCTTCAATGAGGCTAATTATCGTTGAAATGGTTGGACATTTTAGAAGACTTGTGTTAGGTAATATGTAAAAAGAACCCTCAATAAGTATTTCTTCTGAATCATTTAATCATTTATTCAGTACATATATATCAGCAACCGTTTTATTCCATTCACTATGGAACTGCTAAGAATGACAAGGTAAGACATCCTCTCTTTGGAGCCAGTGATTGTAAAGGAGAGACAGGCATATGAACAAATAATTAAATGTTGTTACCTGAATAAAAATATTGGGACAGACAAACTAACATGAGATTACAAAAGAAAAAAAAATGGCTCTGATTTGGTGGGGGAGTCTTGGAAAGTTGATGGAAGAGGAGACTAAACAGGAGCATTTCAGGGGCATTATGTAGGGGAGAATATGCAGAGGCAGATGCAATGTGGGGAGACGGAGATCACAACAGATTTAATGATCTACAAGGTGCCTAATTATGAGTGAAAGGGGAAGTAGAAGTGGAGGAGTGAAGGGATAAAGCTAATGACATTTCTACTTTTACATACCAGTCAGTACCTATTGCATATCTGCAGGTCTTCAGGGAAAACAACCATCCTTAAAAATTAAACTGTTACTACTTATGGTACTCATGATTGCCACTGCCCAACTGGAAAACATTTTCAGATTTTCCCTTTCCTTATTTCATTATAATTTTTCTTCTCCTGTCATTCCCCTCTCCCAACAGAAGCCCCCACATCCGTTCCACAGTACTTGGTATGCAGATGGAAGGTTGAATGATGAAAAATTATTCAAACGGCATACCACAAGCTAACTATTTCAAGCATATCTATTGACTGAAGAGATTTGCATTATGAACTAAGTCACTGCAACAAGACAATGGTAAATAGCAGCCAAAACAAAGAAATAGATCATTTAAATAAAGGAAAAGAGCTAACACCAACGTGTATCCATTTCTCCTCAGTTGAAATTTACCCTGGAGGAACTAATATGAAAATATTACTTCATTGTTTAAAGGAAATCCAGTGGAATGAAATGCTAATTTTGTATCTCCAGTAGTGAATTGGATGAATGAGAAATGCATTCAACTGCAATATATCCAGTTTTTGCTGTATACACATTGTAAAGTCCTACAGATATAAAAATTAATGCCGGGCACGGTGGCTCACGCCTGTAATCTCAGTACTTTGGGAGGCCAAGGCGGGTGGATCACGAGGTCAAGAATTCAAGACAAGTCTGGCTAACATGGTGAAACCCCATCTCTACTAAGAATACAAAAATAAGCCAGGCGTGGTGGCACGTGCCTGTAATCCCAGCTACTCAGGAGGTTGAGGCAAGATAATTGCTTAAACCTGGAAGGCGGAGGTTGCAGTGAACTAAGATGGCACCACTGCACTCCAGCCTGGGTGACAGAGCAAGACTCCAACTGGAAAAAAAAAAAAAAATTAACAAGACATAGTCATTGCACTCAAGGATGTAACAGTTGATTAAGGGAGAAGGACACAAACAAGTAGCTGCAATGAAAATTGGTAACACATACAAAGGATGGCTACACAAAATATCATGGGAGAATGGAAGAGAAAGAAATGGTCCTACCGTGTTCAATTGATATTTGGAGGTTAACAATAAAAACTTAAAAGGTGATATTCAAACCAGAAGATTAGCAAGTGGAAATATTGATGGAGGCACTGCAGATGACCTGGGAGACAAGAGTCGCCTTTCAGAAAGAAAATAATGTAGAAAGTCTCAAGAACAGAAAATAACATGATCATAGCAATTATTCTATACAGAGAAGGAAAAGAGGTATCAGTGGGGTCTAATGGAAAGAAATTGGGTTATAGTAGTCCAGTAATCAGAGTTTAAGCTGAAAAAACTGAATGGAACCAGTTTATAAAGAGCCTGCTTGCCACACTATAAAAACTGCATCCTATCAGGTAGCCAAGGAGAATGCTTTAAATTATCAGACGTGCTTTTGAAGAAGAGAAAAGTCAGGGCAGACTGAGATGAAGGGATTTTAGTTAGGAAACACCTGGGAAGACCCTATTTAGTAATTCAGGGTGGAAGATGATGTAACCCAAATCAGGATTTATATTGACTAGGGTAATTTTTTATCACTTAATTAAAAGATAACTATAGAACATTTAATAATGATATGGTGCTATTAGCCTAAAGCACTTTAAACATAGAAACAGTAAGGAACTCTGTGAGAATACAGATCTTGCTTTCAGGAATTGCAGGAATTCCACTATACCCTCAAGACCTTGAATATTGCCTGGTAAATTACAGGCGTTTAATAGTATCTGGTAAATAAGTCAAGGGAGGGAGGGAGGGAAGGATGGATGGATGAAATTTTATTTGGCTTCTGATTTATATCAGGTTCACTAGGAACAAGACTTTAAGGTGGAGATTCAAGTGCAAGAGGTGTATTAGAAAGCAGTTAGAGGAACAAGGACCAGACAGAGGGAGAAGATCACCCATAGAGAAGCCCCAGCCAACTCTAGGGGGATCTCTGCATGGCTCCTCTAGAGCTATACTCTTTCTTTTGTACCTTAATCAACTAGTCATTGGATAAGGGCCACCCATTGGATTAAAGGAAATTCCTAGAGAGAGGCTCAGCTCTGAGCTGTTAGCAGCTAACCCTCTCAGAAGCTGGAGAAATACATGCCTCATGTTTAATGGGAAACTGCATTTCATGGTTCCTGGCACACGGCAAGCATTCACTAAATGATTAAATATTGGTGTTACTAAGATCTTGAATTACAAGAGGGATTTCCTATTTTCTCCAAATGAGTCTCCAGTAAGTTATTTCTGGAAAGTAAACTTTCTACGTTTCAATTATCTGCAGTTCAAAGTTTTGAGGGGTTAGGGACTCAGACTTTCCTCTATACAGTCAAATACAGAATATCTTCTAAAGAGTGAACATGAAATAAGTATAAATTAATGGTAACAGAGAAAGGGTTAATTCCCTGGGTAAGCATGGCCGTCCTCTTCAAGTTTGGCCAGGGAACAAGAAGACGTATGTTTGCACCACCAGTCTGACTTTGGAGATAAAGAACGCTGACCGGAACTGTGAGTTCAGAAAAGTTGCTTCATCTCTCAGAACCTAAGTTTCTTCACTGATGGTAAGACTTTCCTCAGAAGATTGACTTCAAGAGTTTATGACACAGCATCCCCAAGTTAAGAGAAAAGCAAACTGTCATGGAGTACTGAATATTTAAGGGTTTCAAATTCCAAATGACTGCTTCCTTTATTTGTTCTTTGTCTCTGCTTAGTTTCCAAGAGACCTGGTCCCAGTTCTAGTACTCAACTACTTTTCCCACTGAGTTACATGGGATTATACCCCTAGTGGTTCAAAACCAAACAAAATATCATGAAATATTACTTTACCTTGTAATAAAGAGGAAGGGTTTTTCAATTCAACAAAAAAGATATAAATACTGTATACATTTATTACCTAGAGTGAAATAATGTGCCATTTTATTGGTGTTGCCATGTTAACTTTCTTTGGATCCTAACTTTGTGCACCATCACAAAGTCGTACTAATATTAGTGAAGTGTCTAAGGCAGAAGTTACAGCATCAGACAACCGACATTCAAAACCAAGCTCTGCCAGATTGCTAGCTATGCGATGAATTATTTAAGACCCTTAGGCCTCAGTCCTCACTTACTTTTTTTTGCAAAACATGTATGAATCATAGAATCTAATTCATAAGATTATGTGATGAAGAAATAAGATACTGAATGTAAAGTCCTCAGCGCAGTGCCTAGTGCTGAATAACTCTTCCTAATAACAGCAGCCATCATTTTTTGACCACTGTATGAGTCTGTTAAAGGTGCCATACAGAATACCACAAACTGGGTGGCTTAAACAACAGAAATTCACTGTCTCACAGTTCTGAAGGCTACGAGTCCAAGATCCAGGTGTCAGTAGGTTTGGATTCTCCTGAAGCCTCTCTCCTTGGCTTGCAGACGGCTGCCTTCTCACTGTGTCCTCACATGGACTTTCTTCCTTTTGTACACATCCATACTAGAAGCAGGACCCACCTTACCTGCCTCATTTTAAGTTAATTGCCTCTGTAAAGATGATTTTATTTTTGCCCATAACCAAAACTTTACTGAAAATCTGACATCAAAATAGGAGACCACGGTTGTACACCTTACAAAACCAAATGTAATTACATTATCTTGGTAGATTAATTCGAATTATGGAACTTATGATAAGGCTTTCTATGAGATAACGCAAATTCAGGAAGCATGTGGATCATTAGTGTTGCTTTCTCCTAAATGAATAGCCTTCTGTGATGCTGGCCTTTCCTCCTGTAGGCTGGCACAACACTGTTAAACAACCTACTCCAAGAACCACTCTCTGAGCATGGTTGAAAACCGTGGTAATCTTGTAGCAACCTGGACATTTTACATGCATACAGTAAGAATGTGGACTTCGCAGTAGCCATTTCTTTTTAAGATTTTTCTTTTCCTCTTCCAAGGACAGAGGTAGTAAATCCCTTGCCAAAGTCATCCTTTCGCAAGTCCAGCCCTTCTAGACTCTCAGTCAACACTGCTAGCAAGCTGCACGCGATGTGTGCTCGGCATCTGCTATTTCCAACTGTGGTTACATTCTGAGATACTATGGGTTGGGACTTCAACATACAGATTTTGTGGGGAACACAGTTCAACCCATAACAACCACTCACCATTTGTTATCTATTATGTGTCAAGTGTAATGCCAGAACCACTTTCTTCTGAGTGTGCCCCAAGTGTGTTCTTGACATTACCTCATAAACTGACCCTTTAATTCAACTCCTGCTCAACAAGCAGCTTGCCTTGTTGTTATTTTTCAACATAGAAATAGGCTTTTTCTCTAATAATCTTATGTATAAAATGTATATTCATTGTAAAATGCTCAGACAATATAAACATCTGTAAAGGTAAAAGGAAGCCTATGTATAACCCCAACGCAAAGAAATTAACTGCTGTTTTGATATTTGTAGATGGACAGATATTTTTTCTTTTTCTTTTCTCACATACAGAAACTTACTGTTTCTCAAAGGTGGAATTATACTCTACGTCTGCCCATATTTTACATTTAAAATATTTTAGACATCATTTATGCCAAAAAGTATAAATCTACATCACAAATTTAATACTGAATAATATTTTATAGTAACTGTTTTCCAGCATTACATTGCTGACAACTTTTTTGCTATTACAAAAAAAAGCAGTTCAATGAACATCCCTGTTGAAGCATCTTTGCCCTGATCATTTCTTTCATATACTTTTCAACATAAAAGCATTAAAAAAAACTTAGATTGGCTGATACATTATTTCAAGATTGCCCTCCAGAAAGATGTTCCAATTATAGTCCTTTTAAGTGCTAACTGGTTAATATAATTGCCGGGAAACATGCTGATTTTGCATCAACCCTCTTCTACCCCCTGCCTCCCCCCAGCCATAACTATCCCTTGAGAAGCCATATCGTACTAATTGAACCAATATAACATGGCCCTTTCCCCTCAGAGTGACAAGGCTAAAACAGATTATACAATTTGCAAGTAACACATGGAGACATATATCCAAGTGCTAAATTGCATGTAGTACAGATGCTAAGCACCCTGGGAGGCGCGGCTTATTTCCTTCTGCTTTTAGTCCCCACACAAGGTTGAAATGAAACACACCCATGTGCAGCAATGTGTCTAATGTGTTTTTCTAAAAGAATACTTAATCTTCTAGTTCAACTTTAGAGAAACTAAAGCAAAAGCACCCTCACAACCTGCTTCTCCACCTTCACCTGCTACCATTCTAACTCACTGAACTCCAGCCATGCTGATTTTCTTTATGTTTCTCCAGCACCAAGCTCATGCCTGATCAAGAGCCCTTCGACTTGATGCTCCCTCTGCTTCAAATGCTCTTCCCCAATGTCATCCCCCATGGCTCCCTCTCCCTATTCAGGTCTCAGTGTCATTCATCTCACTCATGACATCCTCAGAAAGGCCTTCACTGAGAGTCCAATTAACAGCACCTTCACCCTACCCCTTTGACCTTCAACTGCTTTGCTCTTTCTTTACTTCTTAGTATATACCATGGGTAAGAATTGTCTCATTTATTTTGAGCTTATTTCATACTGGCCTATACACACTACAATGTAAGCTCTATGGAGACAGTAACTTGGCTGATTCATCCATCACTATATAGAAAACAGTATTCCTACCTGGCATGAACCATATTTCATAGACTTAAAATAATTTTTTTCACATTTAAACATCAAGGTATATGTCTTAAACTTAAGTGTCATTTAGATAGCCATCAATGCATAATTCACATTGCCTACACATGCGGAAACTTGGTCATCACTACCGACGTTGTCATCTCTTCAGTGGAGTCTGTATACTGTTGAAACTACATGGGTAGTGTTTAATTGCCATATAAAATACCCTTGAAATTGATTATATAAAATATCTTTGATTCTGATGGTTGAGCATTGAATTTAAATGTTGGACACCTAGAAAGTCATAGACACATAATACCAGAAACAGAACATAAGTTTAATATTACTCAGGCTAATACTTGTAGGAAGAGGAATGATCACATCTCCATATTGCCTTGTAAAACAAAAAGAAGTGCATTATGGAGCATATGAAATGAAGACATATCCAAGTAGATTACACTATTACATTTTGTTACATTTTGCACATATCTTTCCATGTATCTTCCTAAGATACATGCAAAAGTTTTGTCCATTATGTGCCAAGCAAAAGATTTTTAAAATCCTAAACATTTATGTACCTGATAACATAGGTTAACAATATATGAAGCAAAAAAGAGAGATAGGACTGCAAGTAGAAGTAGAAAACCACAAATATAACCAGCTATAATTGATAGAAAAAGTAGACAGAATATCAGTAAGAATGGAAGACTTGAAAATTATAAACAAATGACTTGACCTAACTGACATTTTAGGACACTCTTCCCAACGACAGCAAAATGAACGTTCTTTTCAAGTACATATGAAACATTTACAAAGACAGGTTATATTCTGGGTCATAATGTAAGTCTCAATAAATGTGAAAGAATTCAGGTCAGATAAAATATGTTCTCTGAACACAATGAAATTAAAATATAATCAACAACAAATATATCTGGAAAAATCTAAAAATATGTAGAAATAAAATAACATCCTCATAAATAACCCATGTCAAAGAAGAAACTAACAAAAATTATAAATTGTTTTAATTGAATGACAACAGAAACACAACATATCAAACTTTGAGGAATGCTTCCAAAGCAGTAATTGGGACAAAATTTAGAGCACTGAAGACCTATATCAAAAACAAAGAGTAGGAGGAGCAGAAGAGGGATGCCTCAAATGAACTATCTCACCATCAATTCTGAGAAATTAGAACAGCAAATTAAACTCAAAGGTAGGAGAAGAAATAATGAAGATGAAGGTGGAAGAAAATGAAAATATAAAACAGAAAAATAAGAGAAAAACAATGAGACCAAAATCTGGTTCTTTTTATTTTCCAAAAATATTGATAAACCTCTAGCCAGACTTTTGAGATACACACACACACACACACACACACACACACACACGAGAGAGAGAGAGAGAGAGAGAGAGAGAGAGAGAGAGAGAGAGAGAGAGAGAGAGAGAACAAATTATCAATATTACCAGTCTCAGGAGTGAGAAAAGTGAAATTGTTTTTAGAGTTAAAAGCTTTTCAAAAAACAAAATTCCAAGCCCAGATAACTTCACTGTTGAAGTCTGCCAAACATTTAACAAATAAATAGTATTCTACACAAACTCTTGGAGAAATTTGAAACCTGAAGAAATAGTTTCCAACCCACTCATGACACAAAAATTATTCCGGTACAAAAAATCAAAGATGTTGTAAGAAAAGAAAACTACAGATTAATAACTCTTAGGATCATGGATATAAAAAGTCCAAGAAAATTTTTTAGCAAAATTATTTCAACATTTTACAATAATGATAATACATCATGATCAACTTGAGTGTATCTCAGGAATGCATAGTTGGTTCAGCATTCAAAAATTAATGTAATTCACCTTCATGTAGCTTGTTCTAACATTGAAAACAAACTATATTATCCTCTCAGTAGATACAGAAAGTACATTTGACAAAATCCAACATTATTCCTGATAAAAATTCAGCAAACTACCAGTAGAAGAAAACTTCCTCAACTCAATAAAGGCAGTTACATAAAACAAACAACTAACATCAAAGGTATTGAGAAAAGACAGAACGTTTTCCCTGAGAAAAGAAACAAAGCAAGGAAGTCCATTCTCACCAGTTATATTCAACATTGTACTGGAGATTCTGGCCAGAGCAATAAGGGAAGAAAAATAACTAAAGGGCATTTTGTTTTGGAAAAAAAGAAGTAAAAATGTCAGTATTCACAGATGACATGATTGTCTATGTAAAAAACACAATGGAATGTACAATAATGCAACTAGAACTAATACATAAATTTAGAAAAGTTGCAGGATGCAAAATTAACACACAAAAATAAATTATATTTCAACTTTCCAGAAAAAGAAAAATTAGAAGTTGAAATTTTTTAATATGTCATTTACAATAGCACTAAAAGTATGAAATTACTAGGAATAAATGGGATAAAATATATGCAAGACATGAATACACAAAACTAAAAAACAGTGTTAACAGAAACGGAAAAAAATCCTAAATAAATGAAAAGATGTATCATGTTCATGACTCAGAAGACATAATATTGTAAAACTCTCAATTTTCCCCAAACTGTTCTATAAATTCAATTAAATCACAATCAAACTCCATGTAGGCTTTTTTTTGTAGAAATTGGCAAACTGATTCTAACAACTCATATGGAAAAGCACAGTACCTAGAATATCCAAATGAACTTTGAAAAGGAAGACCAAAATTGAAGGATGAACATTACCTGATTTAAAGACTTATTAAAAATTCGGTAATCAAGAATGTAAGATATTGCCATAAAGATAAACAAGAAGATCACTGTAATAGAATAAAGAGTCTAGAAAGAGGCCCAAACATATATGGACACTTGATTTTCAATAAAGGCACAAAGACAATTCAGCGGAGCTAGGAAAATGTTTTAAACAAATGGTGCTACAATGATTGGATATCTGTATGCAAAACAGAACTTTGATCCACAGCTCACACCACATATGTTAACTCAAAATGGGCCATAGACCTAAATGTAAAAACTAGAAAGACTTCCAGAAGAAAACCATAGCAGAAAGCCTTTGTGACTTCAGTTAGGCAAATACTTCTTAGATATGTCACCAAAATCATGTTTATAAAAGAACAAATTTTAAATTGGACTTCATCAAAATTTAAAATTTCTCCTTGAAAGACATCCTTAAGATAATGAAAAGACAAGCAACATACATGTAGAAACCGTTTGCAAAGCATATATTTGAAAAAGGACTTGTTTTCAGAATATGTAAAGAACTCTTACGATTCAGCAGTAAGAAACTAAACAACCCACTTTTTCAAAAGGTGGAGGACAAAAGATTTAAACAGATACTTAAAGAAAAATATATATATGAATGGCAAGAAAGCACATGAAACAATATTCAACATTAGCCATTCGGAAAATGAAAATTAAACCACAATCATATACCACTATGAACTCATTTAAAAAGCTAAAAAAAAAAAATTAAGTAAGCATATGAAATATTGGCAAGAATATGGCAGAACTACAACTCCTGTATCCTGCTAATGACAATGTAAAATGGTAGAAGTGCTCTGGAAACTGTTTGGAAGCTTCTGTAAAACTTGAAGATGTGGCCAGGTGTGGTGGCTCATGCCTGTAATCCCAGCACTTTGGGAGGCCGAGGCGGGTGGATCATGATGTCAGGAGTTCAAGACCAGCCTCATCAACATGGTGAAACCCTGTCTCTATTAAAAATACAAAAATTAGCTCGGCATGGTAGCACGTGCCTGTAGTCCCAGCTACTCAAGAGGCTGAGGCAGGAGAATTGCTTGAACCCGGGAGGCAGAGGTTACAGTGACCCAAGATCACACCATTGCACTCCAGCCTGGGTGACAGAGCGAGACTCCATCTCAAAGAAAGTTAAAGATATACACACCTCAAAGTCTTGCAAGTAAATATTTATAAGAAATATATTTGTAATAGCCAAAAACTGTAAACAATCTAAAACTCCATCAACAAGTAAATGAATAAACAAATTGTGGTATATCCTGTAATGGAATACTACTGAGCAATAAAAACAAGAGAATTATTAGGATATATTACAAACATGGAAGGATTTCAAAATTATTATTCTGGGTGAAAGAAATCAGACAAAAAGTAGTACTTACTTTGTAATTCCATGTATGCCAAATTATAGAAAATCTAAATTAACCTATAGTGATAGAAAGTAGATCCGTGGTTGACTAAGAATATAGTGGAGGTGAGGGGGAGGTTTGTGCAACCTGAAAGGGAGAAATGACAAAGAAGCATGAGACTTTTGGGGGTAATAGATATGCATCCTATCTTGACTGTGGTAATGATTTCATGTGTGCAACATACACCCAAACTTGTATACCTTATTTATGTGTAGTTTCTCATATGTCATCTCTCCTCAATAAGGCTATTATCAAAAAAAGCATGCATCCCTAATATGACAACTTTATCTATTTTTAAATTTTAGATTCAGGAGATATGTACATGTGCACATTTATCACATGGATATATTGCATGATGCTGAGGTTTGGGCTTCCAATAATGCCATTGCCCAAAGACTGAACGCAGTACCCTATAGGTAGTTTCTGCAACCCTTGGTTTCCTTCTCCTTCCCGCCTTTGGAATCTACAGTGTTCATTGTTCTCATCTTTGTATCTATGTGTACCCAATGTTTAGCTCCCACTTATAACTAAGAACATGTGGTATTTGGTTTTCTGCCTCTGCTTTAATTTGCTTAGGATAATGGCCTTCAGCTCCATCCATGTTACTGCAAAGGACATGAATTCTTTCTTTTTATGGCTGTGTAGTATTTCATGGTGTATATGTACCATATTTTCTTCATCCAGTTTACCAGTTCACTGTTGACGGACCCCTGGGCTGATTCCCTGTCTTTGCTAATGTGAATAGTGCTTCAATAAACATAAGAGTGGAGGTATCTTTTTGGCAGAATGATTTGTTTTCCTTTGGGTACATACCCAGTAAGGGGACTGCTGGGTTGAATGGTAATTCTATTTTTAGTTTTTTGAGAAATCTGCAAGTTATTTTCCACAGGGGCGAAACTAATTTACATTCCCACCAACAATGTATGTGTTCTCTTTTATCCACAACCTCGCCAACATATGTTATTTTCTGAAGTTTTAGTAATAGTCATTCTGAGTGGTGTGAGATAGAATCTCACTGTGGGTTTGATTTTCATCACACTGACAATTAGTGGTATTAGTCATCTTTTCATGTATTTGTTGGCTGCTTGTATGTCTTCTTTTGAGAAATGTCTGGTTATACAAACATAACAATTTTTTAAAAAGAGTAAAGGACAGAAAAGAGGGTACAAGCTTTTCCTTCTATATTACATATGAAAATGTTTTATAATGAGGAAAATATGGCAATTAAAACAACTTACCTGTAGAGATGCAAAGAGTATCTTATACATCTCACTATCAATGTGCTATAAGTTTCTGTATTTGAAATCAAAGATCAAGGATATAAAGTTAGCAAAAGACTAATTTCTGAATTTTTATATTAAAAACAGAAAAGTTACAAAATTAAAATCATATTGAATATAAATATATTTAAATGATTTTATAAAAAGTGAAAAATGAAATGATACATAGTTTCCCTTATATGTTTATCTGTGAACTTTTTTCTGATATTTAAGAAAACACATGATCACATAAATTTTTCATAAATTATATAGATTTTAAAATTATACTAATATATAATTGCATATGTCAAAGGCAACTGCTGTTTGTTTAAAAATAAAACTAGAAAGGCAGATATCAAAATGTATTTAGCACAGACACTTGAAAACATAATCATACAGTTGTGTATTTTGATTTTTTTAAATAATGAATCAAAATATTTCCTGAATCACAACAAAACCTGCAATAAATTTGCTATTTAACTAATTTAGGGAGGTTTTACTAAGCTCTGGGTGTGTGGCTGTTGTTCATTGACTCTTTTAAAGCTTTTGCTTCCCTTAGTAAATAATATTGATTGGAAAGATACAGGTATGATCCTAATTCCCCATTCTGCATGTCCCTCACCATTCAGTAGGAATAGATAAAATTTCCAGTATTTTTCTCACTTTGAAGTCTTCTCAGGTTTAGTATAAATAGTTATATTGTAGGTCAAGCATCACAACAACATTTCTATAAAACACGAAATAGAGTATGTCCAAATGCTATATTTTTCAGGGCTATTAAGTTCTAATATTATTAAGCTCAAACTTGGACTAGCCCTGTAGGGTGAATTGCAAGAAGTACACTCATAAAATTCTCTGAATTCAACAGCATTCACTTGGACAGTTTGCATGCTTCATGAACGTTCCCAAGAGACTTGTTTTGACTTTGGATTCTTCCCTAGAATATGCATACTCATTCATAAATTTTATGTATATACAACTCTACTCACATAACATACAACATAAATACATTAAAAGATTTTCAAAAATAAGGATGAAATAAGCCATATTTTTAAAACAATTATTTTATGAATTGATAGAACAAGTATCCTTGTTATTATCACTAAAGATATATCACTGTGATTAAAAGGTCTGATCCTTAGTCCAGCTCACTTCAAGACTAGGTTTTAGCGGCAACATAGTTAAACAAGCTACCCTTCAAAGCACAGAAATCTTCAAATGAGGTGTCGAGAGAAAGAGAGCCTGATTATCTTGCTAAATAAGTCTTGATACTCATTTATCAATTGCATAGGATTCACTTGGTGTTTTGGATGTATAATTTTTAAATATCTTGAAACAGGTGGCCATTTCACATAACCTTTACTCAATATACCAAGGCAAAACAAGCAGAATGTGATATATTAATAACTGTGTCTTTAAAAAAATAACTGTCTTCAATCCACATATCAATTTATTTTTTTTCAGCCTACTTACTGTTTGACTTTATTAGCACGTTGTTTTTAACCTTGCTGTGTACCAACCGACTTGTGCTAAGAGCAGAAGTGCAGCTCTGTCATTTTTTCGTGTTTTTTACTTGAATTATTGATATTACTTGAAATTCATTATTTCTTAACAATAATCATTTTTAACAGCTTGATTGAGATATAACTGATATGCAATAGACTGCACACATTTAAAGCATACAGTGTAATTAGTTTTGACATAAGTATACATCCAGGAAACCACAACCACAATCTCTACGCTGTCTTGATGATACAGCATTATATTGTCTTAAATTAGGTCATGCAAGTGGTCCAACTTTATTTTTTTCAAAGAAGTCTGGGCTATTCCAGGTGCTTTACATTTCCACATGAATTTTAGAATCAATTTATCTATTTATACACACGTGCGCACACACACAATCTGCTGGAATTTCTATTGAGAATGCATTGAATCTATAAATAAATTTGTGTAAAATTTTTATCTTAACATTTTTTAGTCTCCTTTACCAAATTTCTATCTATTATCCTATCAATTGTTAGACAGGTATTAGTATCTATGACTAAAATTGTGGATTTGTCTGTCTATACTTGCAATTCTATCCATTTCTTGTGCTATGCATGTTGAAGATCTATTATTAGGTGCATCAAGACTTAGAATTGTTGTCTTCTTGATAAACTGATCCACTTATCATTATGAAATGATCTTTTTCCCTGATAAGAATCTTTTCTCTGAAACCTGCTTTGTCTGATTTAAATATAAAATCATTCCTGATTTATATGGTTAGTATAAGCAAGATATGTTTTTTCATTCTTTTACTTTTAACCTATTCATTTCTTTATATTTAAAATGTATGTATTTTTTTCTTTTTCTTTTTTTTTTTTTTTTTTTTTTTTTGGAGATAGAATTATCACTCTGTGCCCAGGCTACACTGGCACGATCTCAGCTCACTACAACCTCTATCTCCCAGAGTCTAGTGATTCTCCTCTTTCAGCCTCCCAAGTAGTTGGGAGGTACACGCCACCATGCCTGGAATGCTTTTTGTATTTTTAGTAGAGATTGGGTTTCAACAGGTTGGCCAGGCTGGTCTCGAACTCCTGACCTCAGGGGATCCACCCACCTCGGCCTCTCAAAGTGCTAGGATTACTGGCATGAACCACCGCACCCAGCCTAATGTGCATTTCTTGTAGGAAGCATACACACTGTCTTGTTGTTTAATCGAAGAATCTCTGCTTGTCTGTAAAAAAAAAAGAAAAGAAAAGAAAAGAAAAAAAAAAAGCAAGATCATGTCCTTTGCAGGTACATGGAATGGAGACGGAAGCCATTATCCTTAGCAAACTAATGCAGGAACAGAAAACCAAATACTGTATGTTCTCACTTATAAGTGAGAGCTAAATATTGAGAACTTATGAACACAAAGAAGGAAACAACAGACAGTGGGGTCTACTTGAGAGTGGCGGATGGGAAGAGGGAGAGGAGCAGAAAAAATGACTATTTGATAGCTTAATACCTGGGTAGTGAAATCATCTGTACAACAAACTCCTGTGACGTGAGTTTATCTTTGTAACAAACATGCCCATGTACCCCTGAATCTAAAAGTTTTTTGAATCCTCAATTTTTATTTGAGATATTTAAAGTATTCTCATTTAATGTAATTACTTATATGGTAAGCTTTCAGTATTACTATTTGTTTTCTATTAGTTTTATCTTTCATGTTTTTTTTTCCTTTTCTTCTACCTTCTTTTGGATAAAATGAGTATTTTTATAAGTTCATTTTATCTCATTTGTTGGTTTACTGCCCATAATTCTTTGTCTTTTTATTTTAGTAGTTTTAGTGGCTGCTTTAAGGTTTTTAGTATTCATTTTTAATTTATTAGAGTCTACCCTCAAGTGATCCTACAGCACCTCCTAAAAGTATAATATTTTTATAATATCATACTCTTGAGTTATCTGCTTCCCCCTTGTGCTAGTGTTGTCGTATCTTTCACATATGTTATAAACCCACACTATGTGGCTGCTTTTGTTTGAATGGTCAATGATCTTTTAAAGATATTTAAAAATCAAGTTTTAAATTCTATATTTATTTCACTAGTTACAATTTCCAGTACTCTTCCTTCTTTTGTCTAGGGCCATATTCCGATCTGATATCATTTTTCTTTAGCCTGAAGGAATTCCTTTAACATTTCTGTAGTGAGAGTCTCTAAATGATCAATTCTTTCCATTTTGGGATGTCTGAAAGAAGTCTATGTGCCTTCATTTAAAATATTCTTACTGAATATAAAATTCTAGGTTGACTTCTTTTCTTTCAGTATTTTTAAAGATGTTGCTTCACCATTTCCTCACTTTCATTGTTTGAGATAAATGTGCTTTCATTAGGAAAAATAGCTAATGGATGCTAGGCTCAATACCTAGCTGATGGGTTGATACGTGCAGCAAACCACCATGGCACATCTTTACCTATGTAACAAACCTGCACATCCTGCACATGTACCCCGGAACTGAAAATAAAAATAAAAATAAATGTGCTTTCATCCTCATCATTTCTCTGGTAATAAAATTTTCTCTTTATTACTGGTGTCGAGTAATTTGAATAAAACATATAATGGTGTAGTTTTTTGTTTTTTTTTTTCTTGAGACAGTCTCGCTCTGTCGCCCACACTGGAGTGCAGTGGCAAGATCTTGGCACACTGCAAGCTCCGCCTCCAAGGTTTATGCCATTCTCCTGCCTCAGCCTTCCGAGTAGCTGGGACTACAGGTGCCTACAACCAAGCCCGGCTAATTTTTTTTTTATTTTTCTAGTAGAGACAGGATTTAACCGTCCTAGCCAGGATGGTCTCGATCTCCTGACCTCGTGATCTGCCCACCTTGGCCTCCCAAATTGCTGGGATTACAGGTGTGAGCCACCGTGTCCGGCCATAGTATTCTTAATAGTTCTTATGCTTGTTTGAAGTTTCTTTAGTGTGAGCTTATAATTTTCAACAAATTTGGGGAAAAACTTGTTCATTACTTGTTCTGACAACCTCCTCTTCTCCCTTCAGGGACGTCAGTCATACACATATTCACATATTAGGCTACTTGAAGTTTTCCTATAGCTCACGGATGTCCTGATCATTTTTCATTCTGTTTTATGTGTTTCATTTTTTATTTTTTAGTTTCTACTGTTATGTTTTCATGTTTACTAATCTTTTCTTCTACAGTGTCTAATATACTGCTTATCCCTTCCAGTGTATTTTTCATCTCATTCATCACAGTTTTCTCCCCAGATGTTCAACTGGGTCTGTTTTATGTCTTCTGCATGTCTAATTAACTTGAGGACATATATAACCCAATTATAGTAATTGTTTTAATGTTCTTGTCTGGTAATTTTGATATATATAGTATCAGTTCTGAGACGCTTTTTATTGATTGATTCTCTCCTCATTATAAATAGTAATTTTGTGATTCTTTGCCAGCCTCATAAGGATTTGTCGAATACCAGACATTAAGAGTTTACCTCATTGGGTGCTGGATAATTTTCTGTTCCCTACAAATATTCTTGAGCTTTGTTCTTGAATGCAGTTAAGTTACTTGGAAAGAGTTCAATCTTTTGGGATCTTGCCATTGATAATCATTTCATGGCACTGAAGCAATGCTCAGTCCAGGGATAATCACTATCCACCAATGTTGTAAGACTCTTTTATGCACTCTACTGAATACTTCATGGATCATGTGCTTTTCCAGTCTGGTAGTGAAAACACACACTATTCCTGAGCCTGTGTGACCAGCAAGTGCTATTACCTCTCCTTTTTTCAAGTAGTTCTTTTTCTAATATCACATAGTTTTCTTACATGCATGCACTAATCAGTACTCAGCTGAACACTTGAGCAGAACCCTCTACAGATTTTTGGAGTGCTATTTCTGAGACAGAGTTTCATTCTGTTGCCCAGCCTGGAGCGCACTGGCACAATCTTGGCTCACTGCAACCTCCAACTCCTGGGTTCAGGCAATTCTCATGCCTGAGCCTCCCAAGTAGCTGGGACCACTGGTATTTGCCACCACATATGGCTAATATTTGTATTTTCAGTAGAGAAGAGGGTTTTGCCATGTTAACCAGGCTGGTCTCAAACTCCTGACCTCAAGTGATCCACTCAACTCAGCCTCTGAAAGTGCTGAAATTACAGGCATGAGCCACTGCGCCCAGCTCAGGAGTGCTTTCTTTGTGCAGCTTTCTCTTCTCCAGTACTTTGTTTTCTGATCTCTAGTGGCATTGATTGTTCTATGAGATGGGGCTCATCTCACTTGTTTTCCACCTCTCAGGAATCGCTCTCTTTTATTGCCTGATGTTCAAAATCTTCAATGCCATTTTTCATATATTCGCCCGTTTTTTGGTTATTGCAGATGAAAGGGTAGGTAAATCTGGTCCTTGCCATTCTATCTTGACCAGAAGCAGAAGTCTTCTCTGTCTCTCAAAAATGGTTGTCATAGTTAATGTTAGGTGTCAATTTCACTGAATTAAGGGATACTCAGATAGCTAGTAAAGCATTATTTCTAGGTGTGTCTGTGAGGGGTCTCTGGAAGACACTGACATTTAAATCAGCGGACTGAGTAAGGAAGACCTGCCATCGTCAAAGTGGGTGGGCACTATCCCATTGACTGAGTGCCCCAATGAAACAAAAATACAGAATAAAGGTAATTTTGCCCTCTCTCCCTTCTGGAGCTGGGACGCTCACTTTCTCCTGCCCTTGGACATAAGAACTACAGTTTCGGAAAGAAGAGGAACCCGGAGCAAGATGGCCGAATAGGAACAGCTCCAGTCTATAGCTCCCAGCGCGAGCTACACAGAAGATGGTTGATTTCCGCATTTTAAACTGAGGTACCAGGTTCATCTCACTGGGGAGTGTCAGACAATTAGTGCTGGTCAGCTGGTGCAGCCCAACCAGCGAGAGCTGAAGCAGGGCGAGGCATCGCCTCACCTGGGAAGCACAAGGGGGAAGGGAATCCCTTTTCCTAGCCAGGGGAACTGAGACACACAACACCTGGAAAATTGGGTAACTCCCACCCCAATACTGCGCTTTACCAAGGATCTTAGCAAACGGCACACCAGGAGATTATTTCCCACACCTGGCCACGAGGGTCCCATGCCCATGGAGCCTCCCTCATTGCTAGCACAGCAGTCTGCGATCTAACTGCAACGCAGCAGCAAGGCTGGGGGAGGGGCACCCACCAATGCTGAGGCTTAAGTAGGTAAACAAAGCTGCCAGGAAGCTCGAACTGGGTGGAGCCCACAGCAGCTCAAGGAGGCCTGCCTGTCTCTGTAGACTCCACCTCTGGGGACAGGGCATAGCTAAACAAAAAGCAGCAGAAACCTCTGCAGATGAAAATGACCATGTCTGACAGCTTTGAAGAGAGCAGTGGATCTCCCAGTACGGAGGTTGAAATCTGGGAACGGGCAGACTGCCTGCTCAAGTGGGTCCCTGACCCCTGAGTAAACTACCTGGGAGACATCCCCCAGTAGGTGCCCATCAAACTAACAGCAGATCTCTCGGCAGAAGCTCAACAAGCCAGAAGAGAGTGGGGGCCAATATTCAACATTCTTAAAGAAAAGAATTTTAAACCCAGAATTTCATATCCAGCCAAACTAAGTTTCGTAAGTGAAGGAGAAATAAAATCCTTCACACACAAGCAAATGCTTAGAGGTTTTGTCACCACCAGGCCTGCCCTACAAGAGACCCTGAAGGAAGCACTAAACATGGAAAGAAAAAATCAGTACCAGCCATTGCAAAAACATGCCAAAATGTAAAGACCATTGATGCTAGGAAGACACTGCATTAACTAACGAGCAAAATAACCAGCTAATATCACAATGACAGTATCAAGTTCACACATAACACAATATTAACCTTAAATGTAAATGGACTAAATGCTCCAATTAAAAGATACAGACTGGTAAACGGGATAAAGACACAAGACCCATTAGTTTGCTGTATTCAGGAGACCCATCTCACATGCAGAGACATACATATGCTCAAAATAAAGGGATGGAGGAAGATCTACCAAGAAAATGCAGAACAAAAAAAAGCAGCGGTTGCAATACTAGTCTCTGATAAAACAGACTTTAAAACATCAAAGATCAAAAGAGACAAAGAAGGCCATTACATAATGGTAAAGGGATCAATTCAACAAGAAGAGCTAACTATCCTAAATATATATGCATCCAATACAGGAGCACCCAGATTCATAAAGTCCTTAGAGACTTACAAAGAGACTTAGACTCCCATACATTAATAATGGGAGACTTCAACACCCCACTGTCAACATTACAATGAGACAGAAAGTTAACAAGGATATCCAGGAATTGAACTCAACTCTGCAGCAAGCAGACCTAATAGACATCTACAGAACTCTCCACCCCAAATCAACAGAATATACATTCTTCTCAGTACCACATCGCACTTATTCTAAAATTGACCACATAATTGGAAGTAAAGCACTCCTCAGCAAATGTAAAAGAACAGAAATTATAACAAACTGTCTCTCAGACCACAGTGCAATCAAACTAGAACTCAGGACTAAGACACTCAATCAAAACCGCTCAACTACATGGAAACTGAATAACCTGCTCCTGAATGACTACTGGGTACATAAAAAAATGAAGGCAGAAATAAAGATGTTCTTTGAAACCAATGAGAACAAAGATACAACATACCAGAATCTCTGGGACACATTTAAAGCAGTGTGTAGAGGGAAATTTATAGCACTAAATGCCCACAAGAGACAGCTAGAAAGATCTAAAATTTACACTCTAACATCACAATTAAAAGAACTAGAGAAGCAAGAGCAAACACATTCAAAAGCTAGCAGAAGGCAAGAAATAACTAAGATCAGAGCAGAACTGAAGGAGATAGAGACACAAAAAACCCTCCAAAAAATCAATGAATCCAGGAGCTGGTTGTTTGAAAAGATCAACAAAATTGATAGACCACTAGCAAGACCAATAAAGAAGAAAAGAGAGAAGAATCAAATAGACACAATAAAAAAGGACAAAGGGGATATCACCACCGACCCCACAGAAATAAACTACCATCACAGAATACTATAAACACCTCTACGCAAATAAACTAGAAAATCTAGAAGAAATGGATAATTTCCTGGACACTTACACTCTCCCAAGACTAAACCAGGAAGAAGCTGAATCCCTGAATAGACCAATAGCAGGCTCTGAAATTGAGGCAATAATTAATAGTCTACCAACCAAAAAAAGTCCAGGACAAGACGGATTCACAGCTGAATTCTACCAGAGGTACACAGAGGAGCTAGTACTACTCCTTCTGAAACTGTTCCAATCAATAGAAAAAGAGGGAATCCTCCCTAACTCATTTTATGAGGCCAACATCATCCTGATACCAAAGCCTAGCAGAGACACAACAAAAAAAGAGAATTTTAGACCAATATCCCTGATGAACATTTATGCAAAAATCCTCAATAAAATACTGGCAAACCGAATCCAGCAGCACATCAAAAAGCTTATCCACCATGATCAAGTGGGCTTCATCCCTGGGATGCAAGGCTGGTTCAACATATGCAAATCAACAAACGTAATCCAGCATATAAACAGAACCAAACACAAAAATCACGTGATTATCTCAATAGATGCAGAAAAGGCCTTTGACAAAATTCAACAGCCCTTCATGCTAAAAACTCTCAATAAACTGGGTATTGATGGAACGTATCTCAAAATCGTAAGAGCTATTTATGACAAACCCACAGCCAACATCATACCGAATGGGCAAAAACTGGAAAAATTCCCTTTGAAAACTGGCACAAGACAGGGATGCCCTCTCTCACCACTCCTATTCAACATAGTGTTGGAAGTTCTGGCTAGGGCAATCAGGCAAGAGAAAGAAATAAAGGGTATTCAGTTAGGAAAAGAGGAAGTCAAATTGTCCCTGTTTGCAGATGACATGATTGTATATTTAGAAAACCCCATCATCTCAACCCAAAATCTCCTTAAGCTGATAAGCAACTTCAGCAAACTCTCAGGATACAAAATTAATGTGCAAAAATCACAAGCATTCTTATACACCAGTAACAGACAAACAGCCAAATCAGGAATGAACTTCCATTCACAATTGCTTCAAAGAGTATAAAATACCTAGGAATCCAACTTACAAGGGATGTAAAGGACCTCTTCAAGGAGAACTACAAACCACTGATCAGTGAAATAAAAGAGGATACAAACAAATGGAAGAACATACCATGCTCATGGATAGGAAGAATCAATATCGTGAAAATGGCCATACTGCCCAAGGTAATTTATAGATTCAATGCCATCCCCATCAAGCTACCAATGACTTTCTTCACCGAACTGGAAAAAACTGCTTTAAAGTTCATATGGAACCAAAAAACAGCCTGCACTGCCAAGACAGTCCTAAGTCAAAAGAACAAAGCTGGAGGCATCACGCTACCTGACTTCAAACTATACTACAAGACTACAGTAACCAAAACAGCATGGTACTGGTGCCAAAACAGAGATATAGACCAATGGAACAGAACAGAGTCCTCAGAAATAATACCACACATCTACAGCCATCTGATCCTTGACAAACCTGAGAGAAACAAGAAATGGGGAAAGGATTCCCTATTTAATAAATGGTGCTGGGAAAATTGGCTAGCCATAAGTAGAAAGCTGAAACTGGATCCTTTCCTTACTCCTTATATGAAAATTAATTCAAGATGGATTAGAGACTTAAATGTTAGACCTAATACCATAAAAACCCTAGAAGAAAATCTAGGTAATACCATTCAGGACATAGGCATGGGCAAGGACTTCATGTCTAAAAAACCAAAGCAACGGCCACAAAAGCCAAAATTCACAAATGGGATCTAATTAAACTAAAGAGCTTTTGCACAGCAAAAGAAACTACCATCAGAGTGAACAGGCAACCTATAGAATGGGAGAAAATTTTTGCAATCTACTCATCAGACAAAGGGCTAATATCCAGAATCTACGAAGAACTCAAACAAATTTACAAGAAAAAAACAAACAACCCCATCAAAAAGTGGGCAAAGGATATGAACAGACAATTCTCAAAAGAAGACATTCATACAGCCAACACACACATGAAAAAATGCTCATCATCACTGGCCATCAGATAAATGCAAATCAAAACCACAGTGAGACACCATCTCACACCAGTTAGAATGGCAATCATTAAAAAGTCAGAAGCCGGGCGCGGTGGCTCCAATCTGTAAACCCAGTACTTTGGGAGGCCGAGACGGGTGGATCACAAGGTGAGGAGATCAAGACATCCTGGCTAACACGGTGAAACCTCGTCTCTACTAAAAAACACAAAAATCTAGCCGGGTAAGTTGGCGGGCGCCTGTAGTCCCAGCTACTCGGGAGGCTGAGGCAGGAGAATGGCATAAACCCGGGAGGCGGAGCTTGCAGTGAGCTGAGATCTGGCCACTGCACTCCAGCCCGGGCGTCAGAGAGAGACTCCATCTTAAAAGAAAAAAAGTCAGGAAAAAACAGGTGCTGGAGAGGATGTGGAGAAATAGGAACACTTTTACACTGTTGGTGGGATTGTAAACTAGTTCAACCATTGTGGAAAACAGTATGGCGATTCCTCAAGGATCTAGAACTAGAAGTACCATATGACCCAGCCATCCCATTACTGGGTATATACCCAAAGGATTATAAATCATGCTGCTATAAAGACACATGCACGCGTATGTTTTCTGCGGCACTATTCACAATTGCAAAGATTTGGAATCAACCCAAATGTCCATCAGTGACAGACTGGATTAAGAAAATGTGGCACATATACACCATGGAATACTATGCAGCCATAAAAAGGGATGAGTTTGTGTCCTTTGTAGGGACGTGGATGCAGCTGGAAACCATCATTCTCAGCAAACTATCGCAAGAACAGAAAACCAAACACCGCATGTTCTCACTCATAGGTGGGAACTGAACAATGAGATCACTTAGACTCGGGAAGGGGAACATCACACACCGGGGCCTATTATGGGGAGGCGGGAGAGGGGAGCTATGGCATTGGGAGTTATACCTGATGTAAATGACTAGCTGATGGGTGCTGACGAGTTGATGGGTGTAGCATGCCAACATGGCATAAGTATACATATGTTATCCACATGTGCGTTATCCACATGTACCCTAGAACTTAAAGTATAATAAAAAAAAAAAAATGCTTATTTTAGTCTCTAAGAAAATTATCATCTTAAAGCTAATTTTTGGCATACCAATTAAATTAACTTGTTGATTTTATTTTTAGTACATTTTTGAGTTTTTTCTTAGACATATATTAATGCGCATCTGATCAAAAACTAATGTTGACTAACAATTATTTATATTTGGTAAAATGTAGAAAATTTGCATAAGTTTAACTCAATTTCTTGTCACATGCTTTGTGCTATCATCGCCATACGTATTAAATTTATGTATGTTAGAATTCCAAAAACACAGTATTCAAATTATTGTTTGGTATAATCTTGTGTCTATTAAATAAAGAAAATAAACTTTTAAAATTTATTAAAAAAAAAAAAAAAAAAAAAAGAACTATAGTTTCTCCAGACTTTGGACTCTGGGACTTGCACCAGTGGCCCCCTGCGTTGCTGGAAGTCAGGGACCCCGAACAGTGGGACTGGCTGAAGCCACAGCAGAGGAACATAAATTATGAAGATTTCATGCACATTTATCAGTTCCCAAAATTAATACTTTCATAATTTCTTACCCCTCTTTACTGCAATCTCTGAACATAAATTGTAAAGATTTCATGGCCATTTTAACAGTTCCCTAATAATACTCTTATAATTTCTTATGCCTGTCTTAACTTTAATCTCTTAAACCTGTTATCTTCGTAAGCTGAGAATGTACGTCACCTCAGGACCACTATTGTACAAATTGATTGTAAAGTATGTGTGTTTGAACAATATGAAATCAGTGCACCTTGAAAACGAACAGAATAACAGCAATTTTAAGGAACAAGGGAAGACAACCATAAGGTCTGACTGCCTGCGGGCTCGGGCAGAAAAGAACCATATTTTTATTCTTGCAGAGAGCCTATACACGGATGTGCAAGTAGGAGAAATATTGCCGAATTCTTTTCCTAGCAAGGAATATTAATAATTAATACCCTTAGGAAGGAATGCATTCATGGAGGGAAGTCTATAAACAACCACTCTGGGAATTTCTGTCTTATGTGGTTGAGATAAGGACTGAAATACACCCTGTTCTCCTGCAGTATCCTCAGGCTCACTAGGGTGGGGGAAAACCCCACCCTGGTGAATTTGAGGTCAGACCGGTTCTCTGCTTTCAAACTCTGTTTTCTGTTGTTAAAGATATTTATCAAGACAATACATGTACAGCTGAACATAGACCCTCATCAGTAATTCTAATTTTGCTCTTTGCCTTGTGATCTTTACTGCCCTTTAAAGCATGTGATCTTTGTGACCTACTTCCTGTTCGTACACACCCTCCCCTTTTGAAATCCCTAATAAAAACTTGCTGGTTTTGCGGCTCAGGTGAGCATCACGGACCTACTGATATGTGATGTCACCCCCAGTGGCCCAGCTATAAAATCCCTCTCTTTGTACTCTTTCTCTTTCTTTTTCAGACTGGCCAACACTTAGGGAAAATAGAAAGTACCTGCTTTGAAATATTGGGGGTGGGTTCCCCAGATATCCCTGGTTCCCAAGACTTTGGACTCAGATTGGGCCATAATTCCCTGGGTATCTCTGTTGTAGACCACACTGAGAGGTGACAATGTGCTAGCAGCCCTCATTCTCAGCGTCTCTCCCTCCCCACCTCCCCGCAAGCAGAGGGAGGCGGCTCCGGCCTCAGCCAATCCAGAGAGGGGATCCCACGGTACCGAGTCAGGCTGAAGGTCTCCTCAAGTGCCGCAAATGTGCTAGCAGCCCTCACTCTCAACATGAAACTTCTTAGCCTCCATAATCACATCAACCAATTTCCCTAGTAAAGGCCCTCATAGAAATGCAAATCAAAAGCACAATGAGATACTATTTCATACCAGTCAGAATGGTTACTATACAAAAGCCAATAAACAACAGATACTGGCAAGGTTGCAGAGAAAAAGGAATGTTTATATACTACTGGTGGTAGTGTAAATTATTCCAGCTACTGTGAAAAGCAGTTTGGAGATTTATCAAAGAACTTAAAACAAAGCCATTATTTGACCCAACAATCCCAATACTAGGTATATACCCAAAGGAAAATACATTGTTCTACCAAAAAGACGCATGCATATGTTGACTGCAGCACTAATCACAACAGCAAAAACATGGAATCAACCTAGATGTCCATCGACGGTAGACTGGATAAAGAAAATGTGGTCCATGGACACCATAGAATGCTATGCAACCTTAAAAAAAAACGGTATCATATCCTTTGCAGTAACATAGATGGAGCTGGAGGCCATTATCCTAAGCAAACTAAAATAGAAACAGAAAACCAAATACCACATGTTTTCGCTTCTAAGTGGGAGCTAAACATTGAGCACACATGGACATAAACATGGGAACAATAGACATGGGAACTACCAGAGGTGAGATGGAAGGAGGCAGCATAGGCTGAAAAACTACCTATTGGGTACTGTGCTCACTGCCTGGGTCCAATATACTCATGCTACCATCCTACATATGTACCCCCTATGTTTAAAATAGAAGCTGAAATGTTATAAATAAATAAAAACCCTTCTCTATATATTATATGTGATATATGTTCAAGGTCATACAACTGGTAGACATAAAATTGTTTTTTAAAGATATATATAATTCTCATTGTTTCTATTTCTTTGGAAAACCCTGATTAATAGAATGGCAGTGTGGATTTTTTGTGTGATAGTCAACAAATGCACAAAAAAATGTCATGAACTGAGATCAGTGCAAGCAAGTAATGCAATGCTTTTAATTTCAAACATTTAACCATGGAAACTGACTGGCTATGTAAGAGAAAACATTTGCTTAAGAAAGTAAACAGGTGAAGAGTAGAAGAAACCTCTCCAAGGAAAGAGAGAGTGCTTGTAAAAGACTTGTAACAGAAGATGTGTGGAGCATCAGAGTTCAGAGTACCACGTGGGGCAGGAGGGCCCAGGCAGAAGCCAGGGGGTCTAATCAAGCAAAGTTTGAAAACCTTGGTAAGTATTTTAGACTTTATTTGAGAGCAATCAAAAACCACTTAATGACTTTTACCATGGGATAGTAACATAATCAGATTTGTGATTTGAAAAGACTATGTGGGGTTTGTTGTTGTTGTTTCTTCCGAAAAATCAAAAGGAAAGAGAAAAAAATAGACGAAAATCTAGTTGTCCTTGACCTAAATTAAATTAGTATGTTAGTGAAACCAGTCCAATTGTCCCACAGAACTGATATTTACTGCTTTTCGAATAAACATAGGAATTGACCCTTCTAGTCTTTAAATCCTGAAACTTGAATTTATCTTACTTGACCTTTTTCCCAGAAAACCAACCATGAGGCCTTCCAGAGAGTAACAAGGAACTGAAACTCACCAGATCATTGCATCTAGACAATCAGACAGCAGACCTCTCACCTGTCATGATTGCCTAACTGACCACCTGCTTCCTGTTGGCCAACTCATCTTCCTTACCCCTCTCTAATTCCTGTTTTTCCACACTTAGTTATATTCCTTCCCCTCTGTGTAACTCCACAACTGCAGTTGATCAGGGAGGTAGATTTGAGACTCATCTCTTCTTCTCCTCAGCTGCAGTACCCAATAAAGTCTCCTTTCCTAGCAATACTCATTGTCTCAGTGATTGGCCTTCTGTGAGGCAAGCAACAAGATCTAGACTGAAACCCTGGCATTTTGGTAACATTAGAAGGAAGTTCAAACATATATGGGGAAGAAGAAATAATGTACCAATGTCAGCTCACAGAGCACACAAGGTTGGGATGCCCTTGCCACAGAAGGCTGAGGAAAAGGACAAACCAGGCAGTATAGTATGCGGTGAAAAGTGCCCTAGACCGTACAGCACAACAGACTTGGGTTCAATTCCTGGCTTTGCCATAGGCTACTCATGAGACTGTGGATAACTTAATTTTCCCTACATTACAGATAAACTGAAACTCAAAGTATCTAATCACATCGACCTTGCACAGTTCTAATGTGATGTGTAAGCCTGTCAGTATAATTCTAACTCAGTAACTGCACAATATATGTTAGCTCTTGGGGTAGTGGTATTCTATAATTAAGTCAACTCACGAAGACCAATATATGTTCAAGGTCACACAGCTGGTAGACATAAAATTGATTTTTAAAAATTACCTTTTAAGTCACATAGATAATTGATCATAAGAATTACATCAGTTTACAATCCCATAAAAAATATCAACTTCGCACTCTGGTACCAACATTAAAAACTGTCACTTAAAGAACATTATGTGATCAAATAAGATATTAAATGATTGTATTCTACTTCTGGATTTCCTAGCAAAAAGATTTATTTCAGATAAAAAAGTTAAAATGTTTGGTACTTATATGATCATAGAAGTCTAGATCAAAGGTTACACTGAAATACAGATTACAGACACCAGTATTATGAGGTTGAAATCATCTGTTGTCATGTGATTTCATTATCTGTTATTATTTTTCTTTTATTCTTTGACATGAGTTTATAAAGACTTTAGTGTTACTCAAAATAATCTATATTTGCAAATTTATAAGGGAACATAGAGATTACACCTATATAAAATCCCTAAAGAGCATATGCATTTTCAATTTGGCTTACCAAGGAAATGCACATTATGGTTTATCTTACACATATGCTGGCCATCATCAAAGTCACCTTCAATGAAAGACTTAGGGGAGTAGCAGTTTCAGGAGTTAATTCTCCCCAGTCTTTGAATCTATCTCATCTCTACATAGTATGCAAATTTCCTTGGAGATATTTCAGAGACTGAATACTATGGGAAAAATAAGTTTAGAATTAAAATGTTTGTCTTCTCTGATTAAAATTCCAGTAGATACACCTTTTAAGGGGAGAAAAGTTTTTGAATGCACTTACAATTGGACACTTTTAAAGTTTCTTAATTATTTACACTTCCTATGTTTGAACCAATATAATGACAAGGCTGAATGAGAGCTAAAGAGCTCTCTTTTACTTGAATGTAGGGATAAAATTCCGTAAGGATGAATAGGGTCAGAGAGTGGACTATTTCCACTTCAACTCATTTTGCTGCCTCTAAGCAAATCACATAAAGCCGAAAATTCTCCTGTTTGTAATCAACAGCTTAGCCTCTAATACCATCACAGTTTTCTCTGTAAATATTGCCTGAGAACTTGAAAAATCATCTTAAAATATATTTTTCAAATGGCAAGGGGCAGGCATAATTTGTATAACATGAATTAGTCTAGTATTTAAGTTGATCATGTTTATTTTGATCTTTTTCAGACATTCCCCATATTCTTATGTGTAACAGGGCATAATGGAAATAGTGCTGATTAGCGACATGGGAGATCTGACCTTCAGTGCTGACCCTGACCCTTGAATTTTTCTTTTCGCTTGAAAAAGTAATTTCAGTTATTTAAATCAGCATTAGGTAAAATGAGGTTATTTAGACTAGGAGCTAAGAAAGTTTTCAACTTATGTTTTATGAATCTCTGACCAAGGTCATGTTGATAATGAGCTATCTCCCAACAACTGAAAAGGTGAATCTAAGGTGTTGTGAACACAGCATAGGAGGAAGTTCACCATTGTATTAACGTGGATATATCACAAGGTAGAATTTGAAGTGGACAGGTAATTATTTTTTCCTTCTAATTTTGTTGTCACTTCAGATTTACAAAGCTGAGTTTATTTCTCAATTGTTCTATGAAAAGCCCTTCTCTTGTTTTACTTTTTATTTTTCACTTAATTTTTAGTGTCCATTTCCTTTCCCCTTCCTCCTCATCATCTTGGTCATATATGTAACCTTGTAAAACATATCATGTTATTGTACATGTGTGTTTTTGTGTTTTCAGGGTATATAAATGATGGTATTCTACAGTTCTTGGCTGTTCCTTAATTTATAACTCAAAACTATGCATTTATGGGCATACAGTGTGGAATGATATACACTGGAGACTCAGAAGGGTGGGGGTGATGGATGAGAAAGTACTTAGTGGGTACAATGTACATTATTCAGGTGATAGTTAAAGTCCAGATGTCACCACTATGCAATATATCCATATAACAAAACTGCTCTTGTACCCCCTAAATTTATACAAACAATAAAATCTATGCTATATGGTATATTTAAAATCTATCCATTTTTCTATATGTATCTAGCTTATTGTTACTTATTTTTCCAGAAATTAACACACAGATCACCTCAAATTGTTCATTACCATAAATACACTATACCGCAACTGAAATCTAAAGTTCAGCACAAAAAGCATGTTAGCAGGGGAAGAAGGGGAAATCTGATGATCTTGGACACTTTTTAATAGACCTGTATGATATTTTTTAACAAGGCACATAACCAGAAGTGGGCATTGCTAATCCATAATCATGTCATTCTGAATTTCACTACTAACTGCCAAACTGATCTCCAGAATGGCTCTTTCTTGTTGGACATTGTTCCAGAAAAACTCTACTTCTTGTGGTTGCTACCAGTAGCTTCAATCTCCTGACCCTCTAACTCAACCACTGGCCTCCAACGCTACCAGTGAGTGGGAGAAAGGGATGGAGGAGACACATTAGCTCTTTCCTGCCTTAGCTCAAACATGACACATGTCACCCGGAGACCAGCAGCCAGAACTAGTTACTCAACTCCAAGGATGCCTAGAAAATACGAAAGACCCCATGAATATTTTGTGAGCAATGTCCGCACCGTGATTTAACTTCCCACTCTGAATGCTTTGGCTTGTTACAATACATTTTATGCCTTTATAATAAAGAAAAAAAAGGGTTAGCAATGATCAAAGAATCAATTTTATGTGTCACTGCCAGATTTAATCATGTCACTCCTCTGTTCACAAGCTGTTCATGGCTCCCCCTCTGCCTAATAGGCTAAACTTCTTGGCCTAGTTTTCTCTCCAGCAATAGTAGATCAAATTTAAGATGACTTTTCACTCCCATAAATTTTTGATCCGTTTTTATTCAATTTTTGTGTAAATTGGAAGATAGTGATGGTCCCTTAAGAATTGGTATGGGATTGAATGAAATTTAATAAGGTGCCTGACAGTTATGTGATTGTGATTTGTAGAACTTTCATTTTATAACCTTAAGCAATATTGACCTCAGAAAAGAACAGAATGAGGAACAAAAAGAATGAATATGTTATTCATCTTTGTTCTAGTCTTTCTACTTGTTAATTGCCACAATAAACGTCAAAATTAATTTCTGAATAAGACTTGAACAAATTATTTCAAGAAAGTTGATTTATTACCAAGATTTCATGTACAATATGCAAGAAAACACAACAGGTAAATGGGTTTCACAAAGAGCACATTGACAGATAACATGAAGGGATAGAAATAACCAAAAAACAAAAACATGTAACTGAGTGATTCTCATGAGGATACCCTCAGGGATTTGGGAGGTCCCTTTAACATACCTGGGTTTACTCTCGAACCCCAAGAGATGGCCCTGATTCTCTCAAGCAGAAAAAAACACATCTTGAAGCTATGCTCTCCAATTATTTCAGTCGAGCACACAATACAAAGAGCTCTTAGGGTGAGCTGAAATATCTGAAAGTTTGCAGGCCTGCTTTAAAAAACATTTACCTCTGCCAGATTTTATAAAATGTCATTTCAATTATTTTTGCACAATAGCATTGAAGAAACAACATTTCCTTGATTAGCTTGACATGTGGTAATTTGGGTAGAGTTTAACTTTATTTATCCTTGACTAGAACAAATTGTCACCCTGCCCTTGTTTATACAAAGTGCTGTTATTTTTTTTCTCCTTTCATTTGTATAATCTGTGGCTTGGTTTTATTTTAAATGCTGGTAATTGGTACATTGAGGCAGACTTTAACTGCATCAAATTCACAGCTAAGAAAGCAAAGTGATGCGTGGAGGAGAGGGGGCATAGATCCAACACATACATGAGACCTGTTAAACAGAAGCCAAAGATAATTAAAAGCAAAAAGAAAAGAAAGAAACTCCTGACAGAACAACGAACTAGCAAAGAGTTTCCAACTTTAGAAAAAAAAGAAAACAGAAGAGGAAATATTTCTACCACATGGCTTCAATTGTATTTTACATTGAAGAATATTTATTCACTCTCAAATCTAGACATCTGTAAGTTAAGACCCAGGGGAGACTCTAATACTCTGGCCTTAACCTCATGGGAAAAGTTTACATGTGAAGTTATAAGTCTCCTTTAAAGAGTATTGTCACATTTAATGATGTTCAGAAATGGCAATTAGTCTGGAGAACATGTAAACACATATACTATTGTGATTTTAGATGTAAATTTTATTCCCTTTATTATGCTACATTTAATGAAACCATACTGGAGTAGATTATGGAATCAAACAAAACCTGGAGTTTAAAAGTCAGCTCAGAGGCTACTCCAACCCATAAAATGTTTTTTCCTCTCTATGACACATTTCATTCTTATTTTGTTGACTTAAATTTTATTCCATGTCAATTTGGCCTTCGTATGCAGCATCCTAGATGGATTCTTTCATATAAAGGCTCAGTACTGAACAGAAAAAAATTTTAAAAGAAAAGGGAATTTACTGAGCACCTACTGTGGGCTAGTCACTCTTTTAAGACTTTCACATATGTTAAGTTTTATTAGTCCTCATAATGAAAATTTACACTACTTTGATTTGTATTTATAATTTTTGCTTTTAGATTTTATTTTTGATAAAAATTAATAGATGTTCCCCCACAGAAATCTTGGAAAGACATTCAGAGGGAACTATGAATTATCTATAATCTACAGTCTACATATAATCATGATTAAGCTTATATTCATTTTTCAGGTGGATATCTTCATTTTTAATGTAATTGGAATCATACAGGTTATACGGTTTCTTGCCCTTCAATTTTTGCTGAAATTATATCATCAACATTTTCCTATGTCATTTTGAATTCTCCATCCATGATTTTCAAGGGCCCATTATGTTTCATTATTTGGTTGTACCATAATTAGTCTAACATCTCTGGTATTTTGGGGGCCATGTAATTTACTGAGATTCTTACCTCCTATGTAACCAGAATGCATCTACAAATAATAACACTGTGAACTGCTATGGTCACCGCTTCCCTTTCAAGGTTATTGCTGTAACCCAATTGAATTCTAAATGTTGGCACAAAAAGTAAGTTAGCAGGAGATGAAGGGCTAGGGATAGCATAGAGAGGTACTGAGAAGAAAACGTCAGACAGATACACAGTTCTCCGGCCCTATTATTTACTCTATTATTCTAGACAAAATTTAAAAGAGCTAGGTTCAAAACATCCAGCCGTTTGTGTCCTGGGCTCCAGGTCTTCCTGAGGCCAGTTAAACTGGTGCACACCTCAGTAAACTCCTAATATAAACTCTTTTCTAAGGGGCAATATATTTTTGTCAGATTGCTTTGTACCTTAGGACCAAAGAGGCCCAAATGAACAAAATATTTAGTGTCTATAACAAAGATGGTAACTTTTTTTATTAGGGTTCTCAGAGAAACAGAACCAATAGAAAACACACATCTATATAAACACACACACACATATATAACCTGTCATATATAAATAATATAATAAATATCATATACAAATATATGTAAGAAAATGTATTATGAGGAATTGGTTTATGTAATTATGGAGACTGAAAAGTCCCAAATCTGCCATCTGTAAGCTGGAGACCCAGCAAAATCCAGCAGTGAAATTCAATCTGAATCTGAAGGCTTGAGAACCAGGTAAGCCAATAGTATAAATCCCACTCTGAGTGGGGATTCCAAAGGACAAATGGAGGGAAGGGTACAAGAGTTGAGAAACTACCTCTGGGGTACTGTGTTCACTATTTGGACAACAGGATCAATAGAAGTCCAAACCTCAGCATCATACAATATACCCTTGTAATAAACCTCCATCTGCACCTCCTAAATCTAAAATAAAAGCAGAAATTTTAAAAAGAAAATGAAAGGAAACAGTTCACAGTATTACCATTTGTAGATGCCTTCTGGTTTTGTAGGAAGAATCTCAGAGAAATATGTGTCCCCCAAAATACCGGAGATGTTAGACTAATTCTGATACAACCAAATAATGAAACATAAAGAAAGGAAAAAGAAAAATTATGTGAAAAAGAAAAAATAAAAACAAAAAAATGAGCAAAAATCCAATTCTAAGAGCAGGAAAAGATGAGATGAGATGTTCAAGCTCAAGCAGTGAGGCAAAAAATAAAAGGCAAGCTCCTCCTTCTTCCACCTTTTGTCTATTCAGGCCCTCAACAGGTTAGATGGTGACCACTCACACTGGGGAGGGTAATCTATTTTACTGAGTCCACTCGTTCAAACACTCATCTCATCCAGAAATATCCTCATGAACATAGCCAGAAAGAATGTTTAACCAGATATCTGGGCATTCCCTGATTCATTCAAGTTGAAATATAAAATCAGCTTTCTCAAGTCCACCTCATCAACTCGGCATTCACACAAATTCCCTTAAGCCACAACTGATCTCCAGATAAAGATAATAATAAGGTCATAATTCGACCTAACATGATACAATTATCCTGCTTACAACCCAGAATGTACTAACTCATTTCCCAGAAGAGGAGGTAAAGTCCTTAAGTGATAATTACTCTTCTTCTTTCCATCCTGTAACTTAAATACCATGGTATCAAATTAACAATACTGTAACACTATGATATAAAGTCAATATGTCTTATGCTCCTTGATAATGAGAAGAAAAAAAAAAAAAAACAAATACACAACAGATGTCCATATCAAAATAAGGAGGAAAATTCATGACAATTACAGTCCTTCTTTCTGCAACTAGTCACATGATCATAGCTGGTATTTATATCTACCTTCTTCCACTACCCATTAGGTATTTTCCTTGCCTTCAGCAAGCACTTCAGGTAGTTTTTGTTCTTTATCTGCTGGGGTGGCCCAAATCTTCATTCCTGAAAGGTCTGGGCCATTTGTTGTCTTGCCTGGATGGGATTGTTGTAGTGCTCCATCTACCTTAATCACATAGCATGATACTAATAAGAGATGCCCTAAAGGCTCTCTTGTATTTCAAATCATACTCTTTTTTACCTCCATTGTAAAGCAGTAGTCCAATTTCCTCCTTGGCAACTAGGATCAAGCAGCCCAGCCAATCCCTTAACTCCTCCTTTGTCTGCTGACTTGGAGGCATGAAGAGCCCAAAGTGGCTGGTTCACAGTCTTAACTTCCAGTTCAACTGAATCACTGTTGTATTTATTGGAGGAAGAAGTTCTCCCTCTGGAACTAAATCTGCTAGGCCAGCAGAGCACAAAGTCACAGAAACAGGAAGCAAAAATTGTGCTAGTGGGTCACTAGGGGTACTAGTGGGTGGTGCCATTCCATTTCCATCCTTTAATTTCTAGATGATGAACCCTGCTTGTAAGAGTAACAGCATCATATACTGGACACTGATTCAGAGCATATACAGTCTCCTGAAGGACCTCACCCCTGGCCAGTAACAGTGCCAGCCAAGTGACAGTATCTTGGCTGGCACTGTAATTGAGTCTTCAAAAGACCGTTCCACCATTCTATCAAGCCAGCTGCTTCAGGATGGTAGAAAATATGGTAAGATCAGTGAACTCCACAGCCATGGGCCCATCGCTGAACTTTTGTTGTGAAGTGAGTTCCCTGATCTTAAACAATGCCGGGTGGAATAGCATGATGACAGATAAGGTATTCTAAGCCACAGATGGTAATTTTGGCAAAAGTATCACATGCATGGAAGACAAATCCATATCCAAATTATCTATTTCAGTAAAGACAAAACATTGTCCTTTTCATTATGGAATGGATCCAGTGTAGTCAACTTGCCACCAGGCAGCGGGCTGGTCACCCCAGGGAATGGGACTATATCAGTGGTCTCAGTGTTGTTCTCTGTTGCTGGCAGATAGAGTATCAGCAGTGCCTGGAGCCAGGGTGGCCTTGGTGAGTCCATGTTGCTGAGCCCACACAAAGCCACCATCCCTGCCACCATGGTCACCTTGTTCATGGGATCATTGAGTGATGAAATGGATGGCTAAAGAAAGAGGCTGACCAGCAACCACAGAACAGATCATCTTATCCACTTTATTAAAATCCTCCTGTGCTGCAGTCACTCTTTGATGAGCGTTCACATGATACACAAATATCTTCACATTGTTTGCCCATTCAGAGAGGTCTATCAACATATCTCTTTACACAAATCTCCTGGTCACCAATTTTCCAATCATGTTCCTTCCAGGTCCCTGATTGTCCAGCAAAAACACTGGCCACAGCCCATGAATCAGTATATAATCACACATCTGGCAACTTCCTCTTCCAAGCAACATGAGAAACCATTGCACTTCTCAAAGTTCTGCCCACTGAGAAGACTTTCCTTCACTACTGTGCTTCAGCATTATCTCAGAGAGGAGCTGTAATACGGCAGCTGTCCACTGTTTTGTGGTGCCTGCATATCATGCGCATATGTGGAAACCAGGCCATGTGTAAACCAGGCCCCCATCTTCTCTTCCTTTGTCAACTGATTGTAGGAAACTTCCCATGAGGTCATAGGTACAGGCAGGGAGAGAAAAATTAACTATCACATAGGTTCACTCTATTCCGAGCAGATCACATTGAAATTCAAGGTAGTCCATTTAAAATAAACATTTAAAGAGTGGAGTCCTTCCACCCCACAAGAGACAAAGACATAAAGTTTACAAAACCAGCCCCTATGAGGAATGATAAAAAATAAATGAAAATATTTAGAATAGTGAAAGTTATTGACAAATGTTAAAATACTGTCTTGTGTAAGAGGAAATTGACTTGTTCTATGTGGTTGTATGGTTTAGAATTTAGACCAATGAAATATAATTTTGCTTAATATAAGAAAAAGCATTCCAAAAGAGTGGAATACAAAATGGATTGGCTGCTTCAGAAAGCAGTAACCCACTGCAATAGTCAGGTATATTATATAAATAATAATCATTAAAAAGATACATTAAGAAGGGAAGTCAAGATATTAGTAGAAAGCTCTATTATGTGACATTCCAATTGACTTCCAAGTTTAATGGTTTTTAAAATAAAGGCTATTAGCCAAGAGGATACCTTTTTAAAGCTTTAAAAAAAATCAGAATGAATATTAACTGTCTTTTCTTTGAGGGGTCAAAAAACAAAAGCTTGGTTAGGAATGTTATCCACTAATGTGCTACCAAGATTATTTTTCCAAGACAGTATGAGAAAATGTCATTGAGAGTGAATATAAATTATGGTTTAGATGGAAGAAAGTCAATATCCAAGGGGACAGTGTCAAGTCCAAGGGTGAGAAGAAACAAGAAATGTGAGAACTAGTAACACGATCAAGAAACTTTGAGAAAAAGTCAGAAAGCATTGAAGAACTAGAATAAATAAGTGGGTCAGAACAGCAAGGTGAGCAATGAGCAAGTGTTACCTTCTGCAGAGTTTCATGCTAGGCATTAAAAAAAATGGCAAGATGGAAAATATGAGGAAACATATTTATGGAGACCAGCACGTAACAGTATTTTTATCTCAAGCATTTACGTTAAATTGTGACGATAACTTTTAAGAATTTTGGAGCATTAATAAATATAGAATGGGTGATAGAAGTTCAAGATGCTCACAAGAAAATAAGTGAATTTATTAAAATTTAAATATAATTGAAAACTCATGTATAGAAGGAAAACCTAGATGAAGAAGAGCAATCACACTGCAGTATTTTTGCAGTTTTTAATGTTTTTGTAATATTTAACTCTTGGGCTCTTCATAAAAGAGAATCTCTTGCTAAAGGACACCTCATGGTTTTGTTTTGTTTTTGTTAAAATTGAACCCATAGAACTGTCATGCATTCATGACATAGAAGCAAAGAGCATGAGCTTTGAAATTATACAGGCATGAAGTTCAATTCCAGCTTTGCTGTTACTATATTACCTTGTAGAAAATGGCACTGGAAAACCAACTTTGTGCTTCAACTTTCCATTTGTCAACTGAAAGTTGTTCTGAGAGTTAAATGAGAAATATATCCCATGCATTTAGTGTGGCTCTTGGAACATTATAGGTGTGCATTAAATTGTAGGGAGGATTATGAGTTTTTCTAAAGGTTTTGTGTATTCATCTGCTCACTAATGAAAAGTTCATTGGCTATCAGGAGCTTCAACTGATCTATTCAGCCATCACCATTACAGAGGCTACAGATTTTCACAAAATCTAAGCAAAAGGTGAAATCAATGATGGCATCCAAGTAAGAAGGGACACCCAAGTTAGAATTGGGAGCTACAATTAACTTTTCACTCTGCTTTCAAAGCAGAAAAACCAAGTGGTCTGTGTTATAAACAGATCTCTATTTATTGCAGTGTCATAGCATGAAGTGAGTAATGATGTTGTCTAAGGGTTTATTAGCATCAGTCAAGAACCCAATAGTAGAATTTGGGTTTAAGCTAGACCAGCCAGGTTTCCTCTAAACCTGCTGCCTACAGTGAAGTTAAATAGCAACTCAAATTATTTAATTCAGATCATTTATTTGGATAAAACACATTTTAAGTTCAGCTTCACAGGGCTAAGACTGTCATTTTACTTAAGTTACAACTCTGTTAAATTGACAGCATACCAAAGCTACAGCAAGATTTGGCAGTTGACCCAAGAAATTGCACATGTGATGGGTCAATTGTCAAAAAAATATTTTCAAACTGCAATGATTCCACGCTGTGTCTCTTGCATACAAATAATTAGAATGGACTCATAAACAGAAAATGTGGTAGCAAAGAACGAAAAAAGTGGGATGAGATTAGAGATAAAATTGCTTGCCTTGCAAAGAAGGGTGGGATGAAAGAGTAAGGTAAATAAAAGATGCCTTTCAGCAAGAGAAGGAAGTATACAGCCAAAATCCCAGCCCATAACCACCATATAATCCATAAATTACCAGCATGACTACAATGTAAATAAATTGTTTGAATCTCTAGCTTAATTTCTCCATTATAGATTTTAAAAAGGAAGTCTCAAGAAGTAAAATGACTAGTGACTCTCCAAAGTGTACCTCATTCTTCTGACAAAACCAGAAATTGAACTATGGTTTTCTCACTTCAGTGCTATTTCCATGTTACATTTTTCAAGTGACTCTGCATTATGAAGGCCCTATCTTAGAAATGGGCAGCTGGGACTACAGGTGCCCGCCACCATGCCTGGCTAATTTTTTTTTTTTTTTTTTTTTAAGTAGAGATGGGGCTTCACCATGTTGGCCAGGATGGTCTCGATCTCCTGACCTCGTGATCCACCCGCCTCAGCCTTCCAAAGTGCTGGGATTACAGGTGTGAGCCATTGCGCCCAGCCTAGATTTGATTTTTTTAAACCATAGCTAGCTAGTTATGTGGCTTTGAGTGGTGTGTTTATTTTTTCTGAATGTTGCTTTGGTTTTTCTTCTCACCTTATTTCTAAAAGGTTTGTGTATTGATTGACTGGAGGGTGGTGAGAAATAAATATGACCACCTCATCCAGTAATTGGTCTTGCTATAATACTGAATTATACAACAAATATAAAGTACTTAGCATAGTCCCTGCCACATAGGAGGTATTTAGTAAGTGACAGGTCTTATTATGAAGGTCAGAATTTTGAATATATCTCCCTAATCAGACTATTAGATCTGACAGATCTACTTTATTCTGAAATAAAACTTAACTACACAAGAAGGTAAAGTCTGATCATGTTTGCTAACTAGCTGTAAAGGGCACCACAAATACAGTATATTCATTTTCAAACATAGATGAGGCACTGAAGCTGATCAAATCATATGTTTTATGTTAAGTAAAGATTTGGGCTGATTTTTTTAAGTATATAAAACCAAAGATTTGAGAAACTGCCAGCAGAAACATGTAGAAAAATGCTGGAGCTAATCGTGCCTCATCATATCTACCTCTTGGTAAAGATCTTAGCCATTCTTGCTAATGGCCATGTGGAAAACTGTGTCTTTCAGCCTCCTTCTGAGAGCATTCAGAGCTAACCAGTATTTGTTTTCATTTTTTTAATTTATTTTTTCCTGTGGACAATACAGCTCCACTATATTTTTATTTTATTTTATTTTTATTTTATTTTATTTTTAAGATGGAGTCTTGCTCTGTTGCCCAGGCTGGAGTGTAGTGGTATGATCTCAGCTCACTGCAACCTCTGCCTCTGGGTTCAAGTCATTCTTCTGCCTCAGCCTCCCAAGTAGCTGGGTTTATAGGCATGCATTACCACGTCCGGCTAATTTTTGTAATTTTAGTAGAGACAGGGTTTCACCAAGTTGGCCAGGATAGTCTCGAACTCCTGACCTCAAGTCATCTGCCCGTCTCAGCCTCCCAAAGTGATAAGATTACAGGCGTGAGCCACTGTGCCCAGCCCACAGTATTTTGCTTATGCCAACTAAGACAACAGGAGTTAAAAGTTCAAGTGAAAAGAACCTTTAAGTTCAAGTGAAAAGAACCTCTGGCAACGAATCCACCCGGAGGAAGTGGTTAAGTTCAACCATTGCAATTTTAGCCAATCTAGACCCTAAATTAGAATAAAGTGCATGGCAGGGAAGCATAGGAATTTATTGCTTTTGGTGGTAGTGGTAGTTAGCAGTGGTAGTTTTCTTCTTTCAGTACAAACTTGGAAAAGCAAAAGGCAGTGGAGGCAAAATGCTTGCATTTTTTGAGTTATTTTTATTTCTGTTTCTCATCTGGAGGACAATCCTGTACGAGAACACAAAAATAAAGTGTTCTTTAGAGCTAAGTCATGGAATTATCAAGGACAGAACTAAAAACACAACAGCCTCTGTACTGGAGAGGGGTTCAGAGAAATCACTCTTGAAATAAGTGAAATTTATTATTTGTATTATTTGAAGATAAGTAAGAGAGGAAAAAGGCATGTACGACTATATTCATCAGGGTCCTCCAGAGAGACAGAATCAGTAGGAGATAGGTAGGTAGGATGATGGAGGACAGTAACTCCCACAATAGGCTCTCTACAAGTTGGAGAACCACAGAAGCCAGTGGTCTGGCTCAGTTCAACTCAGAATGTCTGGGAACAAAGAAAGCAGATGCTGCAACTCTCAATTCAAGGCCAAAGGTTTGAGAGGCCCCAGGAGGCTGCTGGTGTAAGTCCTAGAGACTGGAGGCCAAAGAACCTGGAGTTCTGACATCCAAGGGCAGAAGAAAGGCATCCCATTCTAAAAAAGGAGAGAGAGAGAATTCGCCCATCTTTGTCCTCTTTCCATCCAGGTTCCCAGTTGAATGGAAGATGCCTGTCCACATTAAGGAGGATCTTCCACCAGCTCACATGCCACCAGCTCACATGCCAACTCACACGCCAACTCCTCACCTGCCAACCCACCAACTCACAAGCCAACTCCTCCAACTCACATGCCAATCTCCTCTAAAAACACCCTTAAAGATACTCAAAAACATTTCGCCAGCCATCTAGGCATCCCTCTATCCAGTCAAGCTGACATCTAAAATTAACCATCACAAGCACCTTTAACATTTTCTTAATATACTGCAATTTCAGAAGCCAAAGTGGAAACAGAGGCAGGGAAACAAATCTGTGAATGGTTCTGTTTCACTAACAATATAACAATATAAAATGGCTTAAGAATTCCCTCAACTTTGTCAGTCTGCCCCAGCCAACAAGCGAAATATCCATTCTCTGAAGTCCCCATCTGGGTCTCCCAGCCTACCTTCTCACATCTATTTTGAAAGGCTAAGGGTAGAAGAAAAACACACAAAAACTAAAAACCCTCATTTCTTATTTTCTAGGAACTTACTGTTCAACAAGTTTCCAAGGGGTTCTTGAAATTACTTGGCAACTTACTAGAAATGCAGACCCTTGGTCCCCAATCCAGAAGCACTGAATCAGAATCTGCATTTGAACAAGGTCCCCAGGAGACCCCATGCAAAGATTGAGTTGCACTGTTCTAGTCTGTTCCATCATCGGGAGAAACACGACAAAGTCTCTTCTGTCTGTCCCTCTGTCAGTTCCAAACAGAGCATTGGCAGCGCAGATTGCAAAATGAGTATTTGTTAATTGTGCAGGGATTAAACAAGCCCAGCAAGCATTCTAATTCAAATGCATCTAAAATGACTCTGCTCATCAGTAAGAACACAATTTGTCAATTTGTACCTGGCTCATGGAAACCATAACTACTAATCAGCCTAAGTGGAGAGACCTGCAAATGAGGGGCTGCATGTTTATGGTGATCACGGTTAGATGGTCTATTAACACTCACATTCTGACCTCCGAACTAAACCTATTAGAACAGACTTATCCTTCCTGTGATCAAACTTGTACCAGCAACCCTTATCCTTGCTCACTACCAGTAGCATTTCACTTCTCAGAACATCTATTTTATGTTATAAAGGACATGCCTTGGATTTGCCCACAAGATTCAACCATTCACATGTTGTGTCTATAAGAGAACACCACTCTTGTAAAAAATTTCAATGCTTATCAAATGTTAAAGTCATTACTTACACATTTCAACATTCATTTGAGAAATATTTCTTGGTTTGTCTGTGCCTTGCTGGGAATAAAGATATATCCAAGCTTACCATTAACCTTGGGAAGATATGATAAACAGATCGTTATGATGCTCAGTTATATGCACTAACTAGGGAAAGTTTAGAGTGATGTAGTACAGAAAACTTTCCCTAATGAAATCCTTAGACATCGGAGCATATTACCTGGAGACTGTGACATTTAAGTCAATGTGGACAAATAGCAAATATTTACAAATAAAGGAAAGAATGTGCCAGATAGAAAAGGGAAACAAAATGTACTAAGACTTAGAAGTAAGAAGGAAGACAGAACAACTGGATACTTGCAAGTAAGTAATCTGTTATTCCAATTTGCCTGCAGTATGGAATGATGTCACAGAGTAGGGACACAAAGGATGAAACCACAGGGGTAAGTAGGGAACTATCATGAAGAACCTCGTAAGTCATGTCAGTAAATCAACATCTGTTGAATGTCACAAGAGTTGGAGAAAGAGATTCTTAGATTCTTTGGGATGCAATCTGGGGAAGACATCAGAGTAGAGTAAGACTAGAGGTAGAGAGACCCGATAAGAGAGGCACAGGTTCAGAGATGAGGAGGAGTTTCCTGACGTCTGTCTGCACAGCTGTTACAGAAGGCTCAAAAAACAAGACCCTTTGGGAGGCCAAGGCTGAGGTCAGGAGTTCGAGACCAGCTGGCCAACAGGGCGAAACCCCATCTCTACTAAAAATACAAAACTTAGCTGGGTGTGGTGATGCTGGTCTATAATCCCAGTCACACAGGAGGCTGACGCAGGAGAACTGCTTGAACTGGGAGGCGGAGGTTGCAGTGAACTGAAATTGTGCCACTGCACTCCAGCCTGGGCAATACAGGGAGACACCGTCCAATAAATAAATAAATAAACAAAACAAGAAAATGAAGTAAAGCTTCTGAAACCCAGAGAGATCTGATTAGCGCATACCCCTAAAAGGATTAGGCAAAGTCAAACCAAAAGGGAGGAAGACAAACAAGGAGGATGGAGAAGAAAAGGGAGAAGTTGGTGAAATAAGACAACTCAGGATCCAGGATCACGCACACTAAACAGACATTCGCACACTAAACAGACATTAGCTGCTCTTTCAGGGCACGATGTACTTCTCCAGGCTGCAGCAGACCTTTAAAGAGGGGAAAACACGGATGAAGAGGGTGCCCATTTAATTTTTTAATACCACCTATCATTGTTACTCAAGACTAATCTGAAGCATTTAAAAAGTATACTAACGCACAGCATTTTAAGTGAAAAACAAAAGTTGTTGAAATATGTTAATCTATGATGAATTAACCTGTCATGAAACACCCAGGCAAATACAAAATATTGAATAGTCAGGCTTGGTGAAAATGTTGTTTCCAGTCATCCAAATATTTGAAACTTGAGTCTTAATGTGAGAGTGGAAAGTAACAAAGTTCACACAAATTAAGCAGGTAGGCATATGTAATTTGTAAAGGTGTGCTTGATTTTCCACAATAAAAATTGTGAATTAAATTTTAGACTATTAATCAAGTGTTAAACACATCCTTTTGGCATAAAAAAATTTGTCGTTAATTAATCCTTTGGCATTAGGAATTCTCTCCATTCACATTGTCCCATACAGACCCAATCAAACTAACATATATAATTTATATATACACTATATAAATATATATTTATAAATTTTTATGTATTATATATATATTCATACATACAAATTTATATTTATACTATATAGTATAAATATATTTATGTATATTTACTATATATAAATATATATGTTCTATACATACACCTATTCTGCCAACAGTTGAATAAACCTGGGGAAACATTCTGACAGTATAAATATATTTATACTATATAGAGAGAAAATAGTGTATATATATATACACACACACTATATGTATATAGTATATATACACTATAGTATGTAGTCTATACACTGTACACACACGTGTATATATGTGTATATATACACACACTATATGTATATAGTATATAGACTAGTGTATATATACTATATATATAGTCTGATAACAACTGAATAAACCTGGAGAAACAGATTCTGCCCTTAGAGCCCTCAGAAGAAAATACAGCTCTGCTGACCCCTTGCTTTCTGCTACTGAAGGCTCCAAGGCAGAGAAACCAGCTGAGCCCTCCAGGTTACTCGTCTACAGAATTATGATATAATAAATAGATATTGTTTTAAGGCACAAATTCGTGCTAGTTTGTTATGACAGCCATAGAAAATTAACACAAACCTCTTCTGATGGGGGCCTGAGGAATCTGTTATTTTCAGCCTCACTTCTTTGTGCTTTTGGATAAGGCACCGTTTTGGTCAAGGCACCATTTTGGACTCTACAGAGATGGCAGTTAAGAATATCCATCTTTTGTTCTAGGTTGGAGGGAATCATATAATGTGCACTGAATTCATTCGCGGTAAGCATGGACAGGCTTGCCATGCTTACTGTTCTCCCCTCCAAACTTTTTTCACTCTGCAGACTCGGAAAGGTTGGTTTTCAAAGTAAGGATGGTGAGTGCTTCAGGAAGTCTCTAGAAGATTGTTATTCAACTGATCCTACGTAATAGATTAAAAATAACATTGTGCTAGTTTCCTAGGTTGCTGTGACAAATTACCCCATGCTGAGTGGCTTGAAACAACAGAAGTCTATTATCTCACAGTTCTGGATGCCAGAAGTCTGAAATCAAGGTGTTGGCAGCATTGTGCTCCCTCTAGAGCTCCAGGGCCACTTCCTTCCTTGCTTCTTCCAGCTTCTGGGGTGCCAGCAATGCTTGGCCTTCCTTGGCAGTAGACACATCACTTCAGTCTCCACCCCCTCATCAAATAGTGTTCTCTCTATGTGTCTTCAAATGACTTTCTCCTCTGTGTGGCTGTGCCCAAATTTCCCTTTTGTTATATGGACACCAGTCAATGGAATAGGGCCTACCCTAATACAGTATGACATCCCTTAACTTGACAAATAGCTTCTGCAAAGACCCTATTCCCACAGAAGGTCGTAATTTGTGTTTCTACGTGAACATGAATTTAGGGTGGGACACTATTCAACCTAGTACAGACATAATGTTTGCCTGCTACTTTAGCTTTGGCAAGAAAAATAAAACATCTAAGAAGGCATTTTAAAAATCTCAGCGCACGGTGCTTTCCTCAGTTAAACATTTCAAAAGGTTAATCTATTGTTTTTGTCTATGTGGTGCCAAGCTACAGTGGATGAGATTTATTTATTTTAAAATAAAATGACTTTTATTATTTGATTTGATTTTTTAAAGATGGGGGTCTCACTGTTACCCAGGCTGGAGTATAATGGCATGACCCTAGCTCACTGCAGCCTTGAACTCTCCTGGGCTCAAGCGATTCTCCCACCTCAGCTTCTGAGCAGCTGGAACTACAGACATGTGCTGTAGACATAAATAACCATGCCCAGTTATTTATTTTTACTTTTTGTAGGGACAGGGCCTCCCTATATTGACCAGGCTGGTTTCAAACTCCTGGCCTTAGGCTATCCTCTAAGCCTTGGCCTCGCAAAGTACTGGGATTGTTGGCATGAGCACTGCACTGGGCTGTGGATGAGATTTAAATTTTAACTAAAATATTTCACAATAATTTAAGGCAACAGAACAAAAATCATGTTTTCATTAAATCATAAAAGGATATAATAACTAGTTTAGAGTTATAGAATGTTGGGTTTTGGAAGGCATCTGCCTCCCAGCGATTACAAGAACCCTTCCAAGATTGTTGCTCTCTGCTCTAATAAAACACACACACACACACATTATATATACACATATATAAATATATTTATATATAAATATTTATTTAATACACAGTATATAATAATAAAATTCTGTTGTTTCAAGCCACTCAGCATGGGGTAATTTCTCACGGCACCCCGAGAAACTAGCACGTTATTTTTAATCTATTATGTAGGATCAGTTGAATAACAATCTTCTAGAGACTTCCTGAAGCACTCACCATCCTTACTTTGAAAACAAACCTTTCCGAGTCTACAGAGTGAAAAAAAAATTGGAGGGTAGAACAGTAAGCATGGTGAGTCCATCCAAATGAAATTTTCATTCAGTGCACATTGTATGATTCCCTCCAACCTAGAACAAAAGATGCATGCTCTTAACTGCCATCTCTGTAGAGTCACCAGTTGTCCAAAATGGTGCCTTATCCAAAAGCACAAAGAAGTGAGGCTGAAAATAGCAGAGAGATTCCTCACGCACCCATCAGAAGAGGTTCATGTTAATTTTCTATGGCTGCCATAGCAAACTAGCACAAATTTGTACCTTGTTTACAATATCTATTTATTATATCATAATTCTGTAGACGAGTAACCTGGAGGGCTCAGCTGGTTTCTCTGCTTAGAGCCTCCAGTAGCAGAAAGCAAGGGGTCAGCAGGGCACGATTTTCTTCTGAGGGCTCTAAGGGCAGAATCTGTTTCCCCAGGTTTATTCAATTGTTGGCAGAATTCAGTTCCATACGGTTGTAGGATTGAGGTCCTGTTTTCTTGGTGGTTGTCAACTGGGGACAACCCTGAGCTTCTAGAGGCCTTTCTCCAGTTGCACATAGCAACCCCTAAACCTCAGAACCAGCAATGGGGAGACAGATCCCTGCCCATCTCCTCTGCCTCCTCCTCTCCTTCTCTCTTTTTTTTCCAATTTCTTTTTAAATTCTATGTAAAGTTACTTTATTTTCCTATTTTTCAGTTTTATTGGTTTATTTTGGGGGGCGTGGTTTTGTTTTTTTTTTTTATTTTGAGACAAGGTCCTACTCTATCACCCAGAAAGGAGTGCAGTGGTGCAATCATGGTTCACTGCAGCCTCATCCTCCCAGGCTGAAGCAATGCTCCCACCTCCGCCTCCCAAGTAGCTGGGACTGCAGGTGTGTGCGACCAGGCCAGCTGATTTATTTTGTACAGGTAGGGCCCCACTATGCTGCCCAGGCTGGTCTTGAACTCCAGGGCTCAAGTGATCTTCCCGCCTCGGCCTCCCACAGCACTGAGATCACAGGCATGAGCCTCCATGCCCAGCCCCTACTTTCAAGGGCTCATGTGATTACCCTGGGCCCACCCTGACACTCCTGGGTAGTCTCCCTATTTTAAAGTCAACTGATTTTAAGATTACCTAAGATTACAAAATCTTAATTCCATCTGCAAAATCCCTTCACAGCAGTACCTAGATTCTTGTTTGACTGAATAACCAGAGAGCAGGAATCTTAGAGCTGTGTCTAGAATTCTGCCTATCACAATGTTATAAAATGACTGTTAGGGAGGCTTCATGAACAGCACCATGCGAAGATTCTTCGCGTGACCAGAGGCCGTGCTGTCTTTTGGCTGGTCAGGCTGGTGGATCTGACCAACCACACAGCCAATCCAAGACAATTCATGCTGATTACTCCAGCTACTGCCCCAAAGGTTCCTGCTAAGCACTTCTAGGGCCCAATCTCCATCCTTTGGTCCCACTGGAGCTTGAAGTAATCTACCTACCAGCTATACAAATGCAATAAACTAAGCAAATAACCCAGCAAAAAAGGGGTTTAATCTTCTACAAATCTAACATGATATACTTAGGTAGCATCTTCTCATCTGTCGGTCACAAGGTGATTGTTCTTTCTTGATCATGGGTGTGAGTTTCTGGTTTTCTTTCCTAAGTACTAAGAACACACAGTAACCATAATGAAGAAGCGCTGGGTACTGAGGGAAGAAAAACACCTGATTTGTGAGTCGGGTTTGTTATTACTTAACTGCAATTACGCTTTCAAGAGAATGTTGCTTTAAGAACCACCCATTTAATTTCTTAAGACTGAAAACTTTCTGGTAGAGTAATTGCCTGACATAGAACACCTAAAAGGTGAATTGAAATGAGACTTTTACCGAGTGGCAAACAGAAGTGTTAAATGCTTGATTAGAAGTTCTATGTCACTAACAGTGAATGCTCCCCTCTCACATCTTGTCTTCCCAGTTTGACTTTCTGTTCTCTGGGAACATGCAAATTCCTATTCTACACTGGAAATCCCAAAGTGGCTTTGAAATCCTGTTTTGTTTACAGAAAACAAGGAAATTCAACTGATTTGTTTGGGCTGTTGAGTGTTTTCTTGCTAACATCACTTCCTTAAATGATTGCTTTATAATGATTCAGTGTCATATCATGTAAAGAATTTGAGCCTGATATTCCTGGGTTCTGCCACTTTCCATTGATGAAAACGTGGATAAGTCATAGAAACCCTGTGAGACTCAAGTTTATCAACTATATTATGGGAATAGCAGCATTCATTTCTCAGGTAGTGAAGAGAATTAAAACACAGAAAATTGTCTGGCACATGGGAGATGCTCAAATATTCAATCTCTTTTCCTTATTCTCCTTTCTCCTTGTTTATATTCTAATTAATCTCTGGCTTACGCACACAGGCATGTTGCAAATAGATTATAAATACCCTAAAAGCAAGGACTACACCAGTGTAATTCCATGAGAAGATTCTTTGATTGGCATTCAGGACATTTAGGCCCAGGCATGAAAAGTGACCTTAAGTCAATTGCCCTCTCTATGTTGCAATTTTCAGTTATGAGAGGTTATTTCACCACATGGATTGCCCAGCTATAAAATGTCATGTTAACACCAATTTTTTTTTTACCCCTTTGAAGACTCTACTGAGCAAGTGGTAGGCATTCAGTTAGTGCTTGTTGACTGTTTGCTGGATGAAGGTGTTCAGTAAGATAGGTGTAATCGTTACTGGATCGTAACAGGAATAGATCCAAAGCAACTCACTCTCAATTTTAATCAAATATTTCTAAGGGAATTTGAAAATAAAACATAACAAAATTTCCCCTTGGGAAATGGAGATAGCAAATGATGCCTAAAACTCAATTTCCTCCTAAACATCATTTGGAGATGACTCAGTTTCTCCAGCTTCTTTTTGCTCCCAGATGAATTATTGATCTATTTCTCATTTGTGGGTTGGACTGATATCCATCATGGAGAATTACACATGAGAGGACACAACGGTGAATTCCTAAAAATTGTGAAATCTTACAAAATTCTTGTAGACTGTGATCTCACATTAACTTCTGAGATGGGAACTAGGAGGCCTGGTGCATTTTTAGGGGGGGGGGTGTTTTCTATGTAGCTTATAATTACATTGAATTCAATGCTCATATTCTAAGTACGCATCTTGATGCATCTAGACAACATACATACCCTTGTAATTTCCACCCCAATAAATATATGGAATATTTCCCTTCACTCCAGAAAGTTCCCCGTTCCCCCCTCTATAGCCCACCCTCCCGACTGTTCTGATTTTTATCACATTAGCTTAGCTTTGCCTGTTCTGGAACTTTATATACCTGGAATATATAATATGCACACTTTTGTGTCTAGCTTATTTTGCTCAACATGTTTCGAGAATTATCCCTGTTGTGTATATCAGGAGTTAATTTATTTTTGTGGCTGACTAGTATTCTATTGTATGAAAACATCACAATTTGTATGTCCATTCACCTGTTGATGAACATTTGGGTCGTTTCAGTTTTAGAATTTTAAGAATAAAGCTCGTATGAACAGCCTTGCCCTTTGGGGATGTATGTTGTGTTTCTCTTCGGTAAGTAACCAAAAGGTGGAATTGCTGGGTCATAGGGTAAATGTATGTCCCTATGCATTTTTTTTTTATTTTATTCGTAAGGGTGAAAATCACACAACATTTTTCCTCTTCTGGCCTCCATCCTCATTACAGAAAAGTTTCTATTAATCTCTAAGAACAAACAACATGTATTTAGTGTTTACTATGTACCAGGACTAGGAGTAAGTTTTCTACATGAATTATCTCATTTAATATTAATAAAACCTATCATTATCACCATTTACAAAGGCCCAAGGAGGTTAACAAGGGAAGCTGCTATTGACCTCGTGTAATAGAAAGATAGAAAATAATTCCACAACCTGCATTCTTACCAAGTTTACCCGTATTATTTCCTTTCTTTCACTAAGTCTTTTATTTTTTATTTTATTTTATTTTTGAGACAGGGTCTTGCTCTGTCACCCAAGCTGGAGTGCAGTGGTGCAATTAAAGCTCACTGCAGCCTTCCAGGCTCAAACAATCCTCCCACCTGGGTCTCCTGAGTATTTGGAGCCACAGCTGCACGCCACCACATCCAGCTAATTTTCCATTTTTTTGTAGAGACCAGGTCTCCCTATGTTGACTAGGCTGGTCTTGAACTCCTGGACTCAAGCAATCTTCCTATTTGATCTCCCAAACTACTAGGATTACAGGCATGAGCCACCACACCTGGCCCACGTAAAGTTTTTTCTTCTCATCAAGAACTACTGAGTCTTTGGGGTAAAACAATGAAGGCCTTCTCAAACAAGTGGAAATGTTTCATCTCTTAGAGCCTCCAAACCAGAAGGCACCAATGTCTACAGGAACCTGACTCACAAAGTGTCATTTATTCCTCACCTATTGTGGTTAGGAAGTGAAAGAGTATAGATATCTCAGCAGGACAGCCAATCTAACAAGAATAAAATTTGCAGTTAAATAATCCTGAGGCTACAAATCAAGAACATCATATCTGTGGGAGAGATTAATAATTCACATCTTTAGAATGCATCAAAATCACCCAAAGAGCTTGTTAAAATACACATTTCTAACTCAGGTCTGGGATAGACCTTGAGATTTTGCATTTTTAACAAACTCCCAAGTGATGTTGACGCTTCAGGTCCTCAGACCACACTGTGTTTAGCACTGGGCCAGATCATCTTCATCACTGAAATAAATCTCTGATGAGAAACTAAGTTTTAGTTAGAGAAACTGTTTACTGAAGAATGATGAGGTTCATGAATTTGGAAAGCAGAGCTTCATTTCTCAAAGTGTTGCAGCCTGCAGGGTGGCTGTTCCAACAGGTTGGGGAGTGTAGCCTCCAGACAGAAGCTGAAAACAGACACTTTTAGGGTAGGAAGAATAAGACAGGAATATATGCTGAACAAGGTGGCCAAATATACATATCTAACAAGCTATATGAGGAGCATGAATACTTATGAAAGGAGAAACACAGACATGCACAGTTGAGCTTCATCCCTCTCCCTGGGACCCATGTTCAAAGAATGGCCATGTTAGTATAATCCAAGGGTGGAGTTTTCAGCCCTCTCATGTCAAAAGGTGAAGCAGAGGACACCAAAACTCTCAATATGCATCCTTTGCAGACTGGCAAGAACCACTCATTGTCTTCTCAGGAAGAAAAGCTGTTTGGTGGTTATGCCGAAGCCACAAAAGGGAAGGGCAGCAATCAGGCAGTTGGTTGAAATCAGCAGTGGAGTGCTTTGAAAGGGCTGGTTTCTGTTTAGGCTCTAAGAAGAAAGCCTAATGGTGGTGTAATGAGAGAGGGTATAACCAGGCGAGTCTGATCTCTCACCCCATTATGGCTGAGAACTCAGCTTCCAAGGTTTTTCTCAGAGTCCCCTTGGTCAAGAGACAATCCATTCACTCAGTTGCGGAGGGGGGCATTTAGAATTGTATTTGTATTTCTCAAAAGAGACTAAGAAGGTTATCTAACTAATTAACAGTAAGAGCTACAAGGTCATCATTGAAGTCTTCACTCTGCATCACCGGTACCCACAATGGGAATTTCAAAGACCAGTTAAGTTGCAAAGTTAAATGAGAATGATCTAGGCTTGCCTCCGCATTTTGAGATAGACAGATAGATGATAGATGGGTAACAGATTGTATAGCTAGAGATACAATATGATACAATCTCAGAATAAGCATGCCTTTTAAATTGAGCGAAATTTGTTTTGAGAAAAACTCACTGCCTTGCGCTTACCAAAAAAAAGGAAAGTCTCCAATAGGATTCAGTATTCTATGAAGCCACATGTTATTATTCCTCTCTGAAATACTTTTCCAGTGCCATATAGATCCAGCTCTAAATGGATCCTTCATCTGAGTTGCATATTGAGTGTTTAATTTCCTTACCACAGCAAAACTTTGGTTATTACTTGATTAATTTAACCTCATTCTTCGTCTCTAGAACAAGTCTAAATGTCTCAGCTGACAAATACCACTTTGGAAACATCCTGATTCTGATAAATGGTTTCCTTAAACGCCTTTTAAGTATTAATAGCATAGATGCTTGTTTGATTCCAAACTTCTGCTCCTCTGAGAGCCCTGAGGGTAGGAACCAGAATCCGGGAGGGTGGCAGAACCCTCAGGCAGAGATAGAGATTGGTATGCAGAACCTGTATTCATGACTTCTTAAAAGTCACCTTTCCTTTTTTTTTTTCTATTTTTCCATTTTCAGGTTCCCAAAGAGAGCTCAATTATTCAGTGTTACAAAATGATCATTGATTATCTTGAAAATCCAGGCAAGAAAAAAAAAGGTAATGATACTGACTACTCAGTTGCTTAAATAGCTTTTTATTAAGAGATATAATTATTTTTTACACCTTATTAAATAACATGAAGAGCAGGAAAGAAACAGTATTATTGGTGATTTTTAATCAGGTTTCCATAAGTTTCAGTCATGAAGTAAGTATTCAAACAAATGAAGGAAGACAGCACAATCCATAATTGCACATAAATATCTATTAAAGAAATAATATCTCATTTTAAGATAAAGTATATAAGTGGTGTAAATTCAAGTACAGCATTTTTCCTTATGTACTTTACCATTTCATCAAAAACAAATTACATTATATTTAATGATTATGTTATGAACAAAATAATGTACCATTGTATTTCTAATATCTTTATCCTTAAAATAGATTATTGTGATTAACAGCATTAACTATAACAATAGCTCATCTCATGAAGCACCTTTTCTATGCAGTGTTTTACAGCATTACTGAAGTTTATTCACATCACTTTAGAGTTACTCTTGATTTCTTGCTGAAGAAGTTGAAACCAAGGGAGCTTAGCTTGAAGACCGAAGTGTCAATTTCTACTAATTAGTAGAAATAATTGGAAATCTCATTAATTAACTGGGAATCCACTGCATGTTTGCCTGACTCCAAAACCCATGCTTTTGGCTTGTCCCACACGTCCACCAGTTACAGGATTCAAGGATAACATGCTTAATATATAGAAAAGAGGTGTTTCTCTGTATATACTAGCCCAAGATGGCATTTGCTGATAGAACAGCTTTGCATTCTATGTTCTTTACCCTCAGTTTTCTGTTTTCTCTTTCATCCATCAATCCTTGGTGGCTGAGGCCTGATGTAATGTATCTGGCTGACCAGTGTTTCTACTTCCATGTCCTAATCGCTGTTTCTCTAACTTTACCAGCAGAGAAAAGTTGAGTTTTTGCTTTGGCTGAGATAATCTCTTGCTTCCTTAACACTCCACCAAGATAAATTTTGTCCACAATGGCTATACGGCTAAACCAGTTATCCCAGGAGAGGGAAGAGGATGAATAGAGGAATTCAGTAAAATCTACCCTATGCAAACATCTTTCTTAACAGTTCCTAATGTTAGTCTCTATTGCTTTACCTGTTTTCTTTCACAGGAAAATTTTCAGTCTTTTTTTTTTTTCCGAGACAGAGTCTCGCTCTGTCGCCCAGGCTGGAGTGCAGTGGCTGGATCTCAGCTCACTGCAAGCTCCGCCTCCCGGGTTCACGCCATTCTCCTGCCTCAGCCTCCCGAGTAGCTGGGACTACAGGCGCCCACCACTTCGCCCGGCTAATTTTTTGTATTTTTTAGTGGAGACGGGGTTTCATCGTGTTAGCCAGGATGGTCTCAATCTCCTGACCTCGTGATCCGCCCGTCTCGGCCTCCCAAAGTGCTGGGATTACAGGCTTGAACCACCGCGCCCGGCCAGAGTCTTTCATTAATACAGATCACTGGTATAGTGGAAAGAAGACGGCTTCTGGAGTCAAATAGACCTAGGTTATAATGCTGGCTCTACATTTTAACAGTTGTTTCTGCACCATTTACTTCTCTGAAACTCAAATTTCACATTTGTAAACTGCTACAAAGGGATGTTTTGAGGATTTAAGGGGCAATTACATGTAAAAACATGGTCCATCAAAGATGCTCAAATAATTAATATTGGTTCACTTCCCCTCTCCCCTCTGCTGTGGATGTAATTTTTTTTAAAAAGGCATATGCTTAACAGCAATGATATCTCCAAGTGTGGCAGGACAGAGAGCCCTGGAAGCAAATCAATATAAAAATGATGCTAAATAAGCCAGCAACTCATCTGCTCTTGATTTTTTTCCTTTATTCAAAAAATATTTATTGGTTATCAATTATGCTCCAAACACAAAAGATGACAATAATCCAGACCTCTAGCCACGAAAAGAGAGTTCCAGAAGGTGGAAGCAGTAGGCGCAGAAGCCCAGAGACAGAAATATCTGATTAATTCAAGGATCAAGAAAGAGATGAACACAGTTGCAATGTGATGGGTCTAGGGAGTGGCATGAGATGGCATTGAAATTAAGTAAAACCTAGACTATGAGAAGTGTAATGCAGTCCCTTCTCCTGGCTCCCTACCCACGGAACTAATCATTTCCTTAAATTCACATGGCTTTGTTTTTGTTTTTTTTTCCCACAATTTCATGATATAAATCTTGCTTAACTTTTTGTTGTAGAAGATGCTGTCCCTGTCGGCTGAGTGGTATGGTGGTCTTCTTTCCCTCTATTGTTGCTACAGAGACTGTAACTTAAGTAAATATCATAAATAAAGAGCATGACCAAAGCATTTTAGGTTTTTCAGATTATTCAATCCTGCATCACTTAACAGTTTAAAGCATACCTTCTAAAGTAGAAGTAGCCAAGTTTAGTTCCTCAACTAAGGCATGTGCTGGCTTTACAACACAAAAATTTTTAAAAAATTAAATTAAAAAAAGCCAAGTTCCTTCACTTCTCTAATCCTAGCTCTTCTTGTGTAAATAGAAAGTTAGCTCTAAGAATGAAATGCCGCACTACTGTACTTCTCACAGTACTTGATGCACAAGAGTCTAATGCAAGATAGTTATTGATATTATTGTGTTATCACTTTTCAAAATAAACATCTCACTTGCCTATTGCTTTCAAAACCAGAACAGATAGAAATAGTATTTATTTTTAAGATAAGTTTGTAATGGCCAACATGTTTACCTGTGGCTTCTGCCAATTAAGTAAAATTCTGAGTTAAATTTAAGCAGTAATGAGTTTCTCTTTTGTCAGAAAATCTCACCTTAAGGTAACAAGCATGGTTCTAAAAAGTTGTGCAGTTGGCCAGGCGCGGTGGCTCACGCCTGTAATCCCAGCACTTTGGGAGGCCGAGGCAGGCGGATCATGAGGTCAGGAGATCGAGACCATCCTGGCTAACACGGTGAAACCCTGCCTCTACTAAAAATACAAAAAATTAGCCGGGCGTGGTGACAGGTGCCTGTAGTCCCAGCTACTCAGGAGGTTGAGGCAGGAGAATGGCGTGAACCCAGGAGGCGGAGCTTGCAGTGAGCAGAGATTGCACCACTGAACTCCAGCCTGGGCGACAGAGCAAGACTCTGTCTCAAAAACAAACAAAACAAAGTTGTGCAGTTATGTTTCAGCAGCACAAACTCAGGCTGGAACAGCTCTCATGCGTTAATTCATTTACGTATTCATTAAGCATGTGTATTATGTGCTAAAACCTGTATTAGGTACTGCGTATAATATGGAGAGGGATAAAATACTAACAGCTGAGCAGGTTTAAGAGCTAGTAAATAAACACTTCCATTAAGTTAAGTACGATAAAAACAAGCACAGAATGCCGAGAGAAGCATCTTAGAAGTGTGGATGGAGGTCATAATGTTGTACAACACACTGGGCCTTGTGAAAGCTTCCTGGAGGAAGTCACACAGGGACCAAATCGAAAGTAATTAAAAATATGTCAGATAATAAAAGAAGAAAGTGTATTTTAGGCAGACCTGGCTAGAGACCTAGTTTGTGGATGAGTGGTAATCAAAGCAGCATTGTGTCATGGGGTTGTATTCAGAAGGCTAGTCCTGAGTGTAGGACTCAGAGGGGGCATGGGAGGAGCAGGTTTACAACTAAGAGATCAGAATTCCCAAGGAGGCATGGTCTTCTGCACTCAAAATAGGGTCCAGATACTGGAGAGTTTCATGTACTGCCCATGTGAAGACCAAGCAATCAGAAAACTCGTGAAGAATCCAGCAATGGGCGATCATCCTAGCTCCTGCGTGTTTAATCTTTCCTTTTTCATTTTGGAGGTTCCTGAATTTAAAGGCTGTCTCTTTTCTATTAGGTTGGTTAAAAACCACGATGTCTTTTGCACCAACGTAAAATTTAGTCCAAATATGAAGCAGAACTGAAATACTGGGAAGCCAATTCTCTGTTCTTATTTCTTTGTTTCTTGCTAAGTTTCCAGTGAGTTTAATGTTTAAGGGACACTGAAGGCTCAGTGTGGATGACTCATCCTCTCTTCTCAGGCATCACTCACAACACTGTCCCTCCTGATAGTCTCCAGTGGAGTAACAACATAAGCCAAGATGTCTATGCCTTCACTGCATCTATTAGACTCAGGGTACTTACGCCTCCACACCAAAGAGGCGACTGCTATTCTATTATTTCGGAGTCTCGGTTCTCACTGAAAGAGATCCCGCAACACTCCTGCTGCTCAATTTTCAGAAAAAAAAAAAAAAAAAAGTGTATCTGTCACCTGTCTTGTCACTTGGCAAATCTGAAAGACAATACCAGAAGCACCTCAAATTCCAGAGTTGTCCTCTATAGCTTTAAAATTAAAGGAGTCAAGACAAGCCCAAATTTCTCTTTTCCCTGCCAAAAAGTCTCCCACAGAGACTTTATATAAGGACTTGTAGAAGGCTGGTCTCTTAGCCACAGATCTGAGCATATGGCTTAATAATACTAAAGAGAAAACTGAAACTAGTATTGAAAAGATAATTAGCTTTATTTTTTAATTTATACCGCCATCCAGTTAGTAAACATAATGTGCCCTAGCCTATAGAACATACACACAATAGTTAATATTCAGGCAGTATTCTTAGGAAACTCTTCAAACGTAAGAACAAGCTAATTTGTTTCTAATGACAATAAAAAGAAGCCCTAAACCATATCCTTACTTAATTCATACGACTGCCACTCATTAATGCATCTAATTCCATTTTCCCAGCAAACAGGTTCATTTTAGAAGAGAAAATATGTTTATGCAAAATAAGTTGATGTTTCATTCTCCTGGACAATTTTTTGGGGTTGTCTTTTGTTTTTTGAGACAGGGTCTCACCCTATCACCCAGGTTGGAGTACAGTGGCTCCATCATAGCTCACTGTGGCCTCAAATTCCTGGGCTCAAGTGAGCCTCCTGCCTTAGCTTCCCAAGTATCTGAGACTACAGGCCTGAGCCACCATGCCTGGCTAATATTTTTTTTCTTTTTCTTTTTAGCAAAGACAGGGTCTTATTATGTTCCCCAGGCTGGTGTTGAACTCCTGGCCTCAAGCAATCCTCCCACCTTGGCCTCCCAGAGTGCTGTGATTACAGGCATGAACCACTATGCCTGGCATCTCCTAGACATTTCTGATTATTTCTGATTTTCTTCGTTGCTTATATTAACCACCCAAACTACCTCATGGGATAATGAGGTAGTCAGTTAATGATCCCCTCAAAGATGTCTATATCCTCATCTCTGGTACCTGTGAATATAAGAAGACTTTGTAGACGTGATTAAGTTATGAACCTTGAGGTGAGAGGATTAGCCTGGATTATCTAGTGGGACCCATATAATCACAGGGTCCTTATAAAATGGAAACAAGAGTGTCAGAGTCCTAGAAGGTAATGTTACAAAGAAAGCAGAAGTTGGAGTGATTTGGGGCCATGAGCCAAGGAATATGGGCAGCCTCTAGAAGCTGGAAAAGGCAAGGCATAGATTCTCCCCTAGGGCCTCCAGATGGAGCATGGCCCTGCCAACACCTTAATTTTAGTCCCATTACACTCATTTTGGACTTCTAACCTCCAGATCTGCAAGATAATAAATTTGCATTGTTTTGAGCTAACAAGTTCATAGTAATTTGTTATAGCAGCAATGGAGAACTAATAAAGACAGTAATAATCCCTTCCATTTGCCTATCATTTGGTGCCACTTTCACAGACACTATGCAATTTGGTTCTTGTAATCTTCCTCTGAGTTGGGCAAAAGTTTTATGATTCCCAATTTTCAGATTAAAAAACTGAGCTTTATAGAGTTGAATAGATGTGTTTAAAGGCAAACAACGAGGTAAGACTGTAAACTAAATTTGATTTCTTGTTCAACCATCACTACTATCTTCATCATTTCTTGTACCAATACTCCCTTTTATTGCCTTATAACTCTCTCAAGCTATGAAAAGGTAGTAGGAAGAGCCATCTTGGTCCTGCTCTTCTGGAAATTCTCTTCTGTATACCCACCATATGATTCATAGGCTTTAAGGATATGCCTTCATAACCCTTATAAACAAAATGTTTGTGTCCCACCAACATTTACATGTTGGTGCTCTTATCCCCAATGTGATGTTATTAGTGGCTTTTAGGAGGTGATTAGGTTTAGATGGGGTCACAAGGGTGGAGCCTCCCCATCATGGGATTAGTGCCCTCATAAAAAGAGGAAGAGACACCAAAGCTTCCTCTCTCCACCATGTGAGGATACAGCAAGAGAAAAGCCATGAAACCAGGAAGGAAGCCCTAAGTAGAGCCCGACCATTCTGGCACCCTGATCTCAGACTTCCTAGCCTCCAGAACTCTGAGAAATAAATGTCTGTTTTTTTTAAGCCACCCAGTCTGTGGTATTTTATTATGGCAGCCCAAGCTGACTAAGATAACTCTTATTCTTCAGTGTGTACCTAATAATGCATCATTCCATTGATTATTTTAGCTGCCTGTTTTAGGACCTCCTTGATTCTACTGATTATATCTTGCAGTTAACAAAGCAGAATTATATTCAAGTTACAGAAGGACTGTGGTTAAGTGTCACTTTCCTACATCCTATGGATTATTTTCTCCAATCCCATAATGAATTCAGGGCTTACACACAGTTTTCAAAATATAAACCCCATGCACGATTTATTTTGTACATTGCTGGTAATAATAGTAGGCGAAAATATTATGTCTTGAGATTTTCTTAAGTACGTCCTCACAGATTCTCTCTCCAACTTGAATCAGATATTTGATTTTCATTCACAACCATCACCATATGCTCCCAACACTGTATTTCTGATGGGTTCCCATGGTATAGCCTCATGCTTGCTCAGAAGAAATCCTTCAAGGCTCTCTTCTCATTAGTCCATGCTTTGCTTTTCTGTAGTCAATAATCCTTTTGAAATTTCAGCCTTCTTTTGGTTGCAGACAATATTCCCAAGAGATATAAGGGTGGAGGGACCCTGCTTTTCACTGTATCACTTCATCTTCAGTGGACAAACGCCAATTGATTGACCACCACACAACTAACTCTAGAGCATCACTTTAAATGACAGTTTCCAGATAGAACACACACAAGACTGGGTGTTTTATGTACTTCATTTCCTCTAATCTGCACAACCACCTGGTGAGGCAGCTGTTTCAGGAGTCCTGGATTGATTGATCAAGCAATCAATTGATTGATTTTACTATTTTCACTACTTTAAGACAAACTGCTTTTTGAGAACATCAGATTCTTGGCTGCCTTCATATATCCATGGCTTACCCCCCAGCATGAGCCACTTTTGCAAGCTTTAAGTCTTACCTACTTCAATCTTTATAGGTAAGAATTGGAGGAATGGCAGCTTGGCCCGGCGATTAGATCTTTACATCAGAATGGATTTGATTTTTGACATCAGTGAACAAACCCATTTATCTGCCCCTTCATTTCAGTACTAGAAATCCATCATAGTTTATCTGCCAGCTGTTGGTTCACCCCAGTCATGATTTCTTACTGAAAAATGCTTTCTAACCTCCACCAAAGTCCTCATTATATTTGTAGTTTTCAGGTATCTGAAGAGCTTGCATTTTTAATGAATTCCTAATGTACTCACTCAAGCAAACAAGGAAATTATAACCATGGAACATTACATTTCAGACATTAATCATAATTAATAATATCAAACAGGGAGATTTTATTATAAACTTAGACTTCTTATTTAACTTTAGAATCAGAATAATTGTCACATTTGCACATGTTCTAAATGATACCACATATTTCCAAATGCCTACGTTAAACAGTTTAGTCATAAAGAAATATTTTGTCAGCTAGTTTAATTTAATTGCATGGCATAATCATTTCACCTATTTCTCTAAAAACAGATTTTAATACGAGAACTGCAAGAAGGTTATAAAATCTCACTTTATTTCTCGATTACTAGGAAAGGTCTCTGCTGAAAGTTACCAGACAATTACAGATTCGGTGGGTTTTCATAGTTCTTCAATGTATTTGTTATATACCATTAGTCACCAGGTAAAGCCCTTCACTAATAGCAATACCCTTCAACAATAGCCCCAGAGAATTTAACACTGATTGATGGCAGGTCACCTGGAATTGGCTGGCAGAATTTCCAATTTTCTGTTGGGAAATTGCTTATTTCTCCAAGTCTATTCCCATTTTTACAAGTGGACAGAAAGCTGAGATTATACATTATTATGTGTCTAAATATAAAATTGTGATGGATGGTGTCACACATTTAAAGAGAGTTAAGCTTTTAATTTAAGATTTAAAAAGTTTCAAGAAGTTTAAAATGTACTTTTGGTCTTTCTTGGGAATTCACAAACTGATCCATATTGGGAGAAATACTGAAAGATTGCCTAAGGAGTATCATTTAGATGGGGTATTATATTCATAAACATTATCCTTCTAGATTTTCAAAGCAGCAGGACCAGAATTTTCTTGTAAATATATTTGAAGAGTTCAGACTTATCTGGAAACTGAGGGGATAAATGGATTATTTTTCATAAGAGACTAGTGCCAAATTTGGTAGAGAGAAGACAAAAGTAAGCAATCAAAACTCAAAAGCCACACTGAAATCAAAAGACAAAGTTTGCTACTTACATTAAATTTTTATTTATTTGAGGCCATGCGTGGTGGCTCACACCTGTAATCCCAGCACTTCGGGAGGCACTAGGCAGGCGGATCACCTGAGGTCAGGAGTTGGAGACTAGGGTAGCCAACATGGCGAAACCCTGTCTCTACTAAAAATACAAAAAAATTAGCCAGGCATGGTGGTGTGCCTGTAATCCCAGCTACTTGGGAGGCTGAGGCAAAAGAGTAACTTGAACCTGGGAGGCAGAGGTTGCAATGAGCCAAGATCATGCCACTGCACTCCAGCCTGGGCAACAGAGCGGGAATCTGTCTTAAAAAATATATATATCATTTATTTGAAAACATACATTGGGGTAAAATTTAAAACTATGTGTTTAGGATGCTAAAATACTGTATATTACAAAAATATTATTTTGCAAGTACTTTTGCACATACAATCTCTATGAAATTCTTGAATTAAGTATTAAATAACTGGCTACCTACATAAAGATATTAGATGTGACAGTACTTTGAAATGTAGTCAATATGGGTCACTCTAGAGAAACAAACAAGCAAAACCCACAAAATTCTTAAACCTCAACACAACTGCTTAATTTATCTGGGGATTAAAAATGTCTTTATCATTTTATTTTTTTACATGAAAAATACTTACCATTAACATCTTTATTTCTTTTTCATACACACACACAGAAATATGTATGCATGTAAAGACGGCAACAGAGAAACAATAATATTGAACAGTAAAAAGCCTGTTTTTTAAACTTTACTTTTATTTTTTACTATGAACATGTTGCCATGTTATAAACTATATATACTTATTTCTAAAAATGCCATTTTAAAAGCTGTATTGAATTTTATTATATGCTTACCTAAAATATTTGGCCAATAACCTACTGATGGACATCTAGTTTTTTTTCTTTTTGCAATTTATTCATTCAACAAATATTTATGTAATATTTTCTCACTGTGTAATATCTACCTTTTCCCAAACTGGGAATACTTTTTCCTTTTCTCATGGAGCTTCTGTTCTGGGGACTGAGTGACAGAGACAGATGAGAAGAACAATGCACACCATTAAATATGGCAGTCAGTGGTTAAGTCCTGTAATGGAAGTATAATAATCGTACTAAAGTAGAGAAAGAAGACAGAGTGACAGGAAGTGATAGATATCTCTATGATAAGGGGACCTTCGAACAGGGATCTGAATGAGGTTATGGCATGGGCCATCTGGAACTCTGAGTGACAAGCCTTCCAGACTCAGTAATACAAAAGACAGAAGAGGAAGCATGCTTGGCATGTGAATTAATAAAAATGAGAAAAAAGCTTAAAAAATCTGTATGGTAAAATCTTTATTTGTATCCTTATATCTTTGGAAAACATTTTCAGGAATATATGTGTGAGGTCCAAGATCTGCACAATTTTTTTCTCATAATTTTTGAATAAAATTTGATTTTTTAAAACCTTCAGTGTTTTACCTCATTACTTTAGTGAAATATTGAGACACTCTGCAAACAAGTGCACTTTCAAGAATCTGCTATGTATATATATTAATACTTTTGTTGTTTGCATGTACAATCAGGCCTATCATTTGACATTATCCAACAGTGGTTGCTGACAAATGTCAGCATGCCACGATTTGCATGTTACTTTGCATAAGTTCCTTTCCAGACCCTGAGCTCTAACACCTCACATTCCAGAGATTCTATAATTGTGTGACAGATGTTTTATTACACTTCCTTTTTTATATTGAATTTATTCCTTAAGCAGTAAGAACAGTGACCACGTATTGTTTGCTCAGCATTTAGCATACATGCCTAGAATGCAATAGATGCCCAGTATGTACCTTAGATGGATGAATAAATGAAAAACATCTTAACCAGTATTATAATTGAGATAAGGACCAACTCATAGCCAAAGAAAAATAAGAAGTTAATTTTAAACAGTCAGTAAATTGTCAAAATTTGCCAACAATCTTGAGCCCCAGGAGTTTCTCTTTATGATTTCTAGTTGCTCAGTGGTCTCTCAAAGACTGCATATTGCCTTAAAATCTCATCTTAAACATCATTTTAATCCTCTGTGCTGATCCCACAGTGTTAAGGACGCCTTATAAAACAAGAAACATAAAATACCTTCTGTCAGTTACAAATCATTCATATTTGTTGAACACCTACTATAGGCCAAGCATTTAATTAGGAGCTAGCAATGCTGTGTCCACAGGGTCCATGTGCAGAGGAGAGAGACATATTAGTGCACAGTTCCAGGAATGTGATATTTCTCCCTTTAATTTTCAAGAGATGTAGCTGTGTTTGTTGTGTTTGTTTTGCACTGAGGATAAGGAATAAAAGATGAAATTTAAATTTATTCTATCACATGAAAAATAAACTGGCCTAGCTGAGCAAAAGTAGTGCTTCTAAGGTCCTGCCTGGTATAGCCCCTGCCTACTTTTTCCAATTCCCCAGACTTTCCTCACCCTCATTCACTGACTTATCAAATCTCTGATAAGCCAAGCTCCTTCCAAGTTCAGGTTCTTGGTGTTTGCCTACTTGTTATGTTCATGCTCTGAACAATCTGCCCCTGGCTGTTCAACATACCTGCTTCCTGGTTCTTAAGGCCCCACCATATAACATTGCTTATTAAAGATGCATTTCTTTATAGATTATAGATACCTCACAGTAGACTAGTTTCCAAATATGACCTACAGCATGTAACTTGAACACCCCCCCATAGAAAGGACCATGCCCTGCAGAATTTTTTTTTTTTTTTTTTTTGAGACAGTCTTGCTCTATCACTCAGGCTGGGGTGCAGCTGCATGATCTCGGCTCACTGCAAGCTCTGCCTCCCAGGTTCACGCCATTACTCCTGCCTCAGCCTCCCGAGTAGCTGGGACTACACGCACCCGCCACCACGCCTGGCTAATTTTTTGTATTTTTAGTAAAGACAGGGTGTCACCGTATTAGCCAGGATGGTCTCCATCTCTTGTGGCCAGACTGGAGTACAATGGCGTGATCTCGGCTCGCCACAACCTCTGCCTCCTGGGTTGAAGCAGTTCTCCTGCCTCAGCCTCCCAAGTAGCTGAGATTACAGGCATGTAACACCACGCCCAGCTAATTTTCTATTTTTAGTAGAGATGAGGTTTTGCCATGTTGGTAAGGCTGGTCTCGAACTCCCGACCTCAGGTGATCCGCCTGCCTCAGCCTCCCAAAGTGCTGGGATTATAGGCATGAGCCACTGCGCCCGGCTCAGAATTTCTTAATACCTGACCTGAAGTTACCACATGTTTGTGCACATACTTGTGTACTGAAATGAGCAACATGTAATTTGCGATGAAATGCTTGTAATCTGTGAAATCACTTCCTTCTTTACAAAGCATCACAATTCATCATCATTCTAATCAGGGCAGCTATGCACCAAGCCCTGCTGGCAACAGGTTTACCTTTCATTATGTATCTCTTCTTTGGTGTGCTACCACTTACTGACTCCACAGTCCTCAATATCCTATCTAGGAGTCTAACTCTGGTAAGAAGTAGAAGTTCCCTTTTCCTTTAGCAAGTATGGCCAAGTCTCTGGTACTTTGACTAATTTCAATATGATTTTATTTCCTTCAATATATTCATTGTCCTTTGAAATTGTATTTCTTTGTTTTGTCTCTTTCCATTAACATGTCAGCTCTACGATGCAGAAATTTTGTCATAAATGCTCTTTATCGTATCTCTTCCCCACCCCATCTCCCGTGCATAAAACCTTACCAGACTCCAAGCTGACACTTTTAACAAATGTTTGAATCGAAGAACAAAGAAGTGAATGAATGAATGAATGAATGAATGAACAAATGAACAATGTATCACTGGTGCCTATGGATTTAATGTGTCAGATGTCTTTCTACATTTGTTTTATCTGCTTTAGTTGTACTGGAGTTACCCTTGTAAACACAAGCAGAATGCAGAAACCTACCTTCAGTCAATGGTCTATATTTGTAGAATAAATACAAATTACATGAATGTTAAGTTTGTGTCCAATGTTCCTCACATGCAGACTCAATGAAACACACACTATTAATACCACTGCACAAACACCAGCTGCAGCTCCTTACGTACCATGAACTGTTTCCTGTGGCTCTCTGCCTTAGGATGTTTTTAGAATATGGTAATATGATAGTGCCTAAGAATTAATTTCCCAGAAGCAACCCCCAATCATTGAGGTGTAGGAGCTGGTATCATTCCCAGCTCCCTCATCCTTCGGTGGAACATTGAAGCATGTTCCATGTAGTCTCCAGAGGTACCTGAACCTTTATTGCCCATAGCACAAACCCACTAATTAACAGATCTTTATTTGATTTCTTTCTTTCCCTGTCTCACTTCCTCACTCACTCACATGGAATAGAAAACCTGGAATCATTTCTCACATAAAATATTTGCACCTGAATTCTTGTCTCAGGGTCTCCTCTTGGAGTAATAAAAATTAAGACATTGGGAAATAATAAGAATATCTGTTAGATAAAGCATTGAAAAGATTTATAGCATTAATATAAGCAAAAGCAATTAAAAGAGGGCTCAGGGTATAGTCTCTGGTCCACAAATGTTAGCTATTAGTTTTGTTAGCTAGGTCTATTAGTGCTAGATCCAGTATTATTTATCTCCTCTGACCTACTGCCCCTTGATTTTGCCAATCCTAGTTCTCTATTTAGGTTCACACTTTTCCACTTGATATTTGTCTCTATCTCCACTCAATCAATGACACACTTTAAAATTTCCAGACTGAGTTTCCCACCTCCTGTTGAACTCACTTTTGGTATTTGTCTTTCAACTTGTCCTTCACTGGAATGAACCAACCTGGGACATTTCCAACAGCTTCAGAGGTAGGAAAGTGAAATTGGACAAATCTAACTAAAAGACTGTATTATTGCTGAAACATGGTTGGAAAGACATGGGTTTTCCAGTTTCGCCTCTTTTCCTTCAGAAATGTACATTACAGAAGCAATTTCTAGGTGAGCATTTAAACCCAATGATAAGTAGATCCATCTGAGCATGTTCCCATGTTACCGGAAAGTTCATTCTCCTTTTTTAACAGTATCAGCGCTCTGAATTTCTTGAGTTAATTTTCAACTAAGATTAATTCTAGAACAATTCCAGAATATCTGACTTGACAAAGGAGCTGTGTCAATTCTCTGGTTTTATGAGCAATGACTTTGCTACATAAAAGCCCTCAGAATATAGTTGGATAACCACAGTCTTGATATTCATTGTTATCCTTTCTCAAACTCACCATATCTGAGTATGCAATAAATAAATCGATGGATTGGTTTGAAAATTATATAACAGTAACTTCTCTTTTCTATGTGAGTATCCCTAAAAAAAGAGATGATCCTATTTAGACTAGCTGCCCAAAGACTGTAACTTAAGTTATAGATATTAAAGCACCTTCGGGATGGCTTAGTCTGATGTAATCAGTAATGTGATCATGAGGATGATTTCATTTTCTTTTCAGTTTTTTTAACTGTGATAAAATACATCTAACATGAAAGTTTCCATCTTAACCATTTTAAGTGTACCGCTCAGTAGCATTAAGTACATTCACATTGTTGTACAATCTCCAGAACTCTTTTCATCTCACAAAACTGACTCTCCCACTGAATAATCTCCCATTTCCCTCTCCCGAGTTCCTGCCAACTACCCTTCTAATTTCTGTCTATATGAATTTGACTGCTCCCAGTAACTCACATAAGTGGAATAATATAGCATTCATCTTTTTTGATTGGCCTATTTCACTTAGCATAATGTATTCAAGCTCCATCCATATGGAGCATATGTCAGAATTTCCTTCCTTTTTAGGGGTGGCGATATTCCATTAGATGTACGTATCACATTTTGTTTACCCATTCATCATTTGATGGACACTTGGGTTGCTTCTACCTTTGGCTATTGTAAATAATGCTGCTGTGAAAATGGGTAGACAAATATCTCTTTCAGGCCCTGCTTTCAATTATTTTGTGTAGATACCCAGAGGTGGAATTGCTGGAACATAGAGTAATGCCATGTTTAATTTTTTGAGGAACCATCACAGTGTCTTCCATAACAGATGCACCATCTTGCATTTCCACCAACCGTGCACAAGGGTCCTGACTTCTTCATGAAGATGGTCCCATTTTTTACACTATTTTTGTATGTCACCATATCTTGGACTCCATTTTCTTTTAAACTTCCTTATTACTTGTAAAGATGCTATTTATATACTCTTATTTACTACTGAATCATTTTTATAAACTAATATTTACTGAGTACCTCTTTCGACCCTGATTATTTTTTAATATGAGTAAGTTCTGGCCCCTAACCTTTAGCTCTCCCTAGTACACATAAAGATACTTGTAAGTTACGATGTGATACAAAACTGTCATCATATACATATGTAAAAATACTATATAAACATGTGCAAAGAGATTACCTTTGCTGGAAGAATGTCAGTTGAAGCTTTGCAGAAAAGATATCATTGTGTTTGAATCTAGGCTGATGAGCAGTTTCAAGCTGGAAAGATAGTGCATGGGGAAAGTGCATAACAAACTGGCAATAGCATATTATGTATTCAGGCAAATACAGTTTGAAAGACTGGGACCAGGTCAGTCCCGAAGAGTATTAAAACTCATGCAAAATTCTTCTTTATGTTTGTATCAATGATACTGGTAATTACAATTTTATTTATGAAAGTATAAAACAGAATGGACATAGAATCTATCTACCAGAGATTAGCTGCCTTTTGTAAAACAAGCTCAAGCCAGACCCAGACATACAAAGCTTGACACTGTCATCAGACCACTGCAATTCAGTCAGTCATCTGGGACTGGGACGGGAAAAGGAGGTTAACTTCCCACTGTCCGTGTGATCTAGAACGTTTAAAAAAACCTTATAAATCATGCTTTCACTAATTTGGTCATGTCATAGAACCACTGCTACCCTTCATTAAAGACAGACCTCTCTGCATGGGGTACCATCTATAGACACTGCTCAAAGAGCATCCTCATCATCCTTGTATGATTAAAATTATAAAGTCACAGGAAACTGATGCAGCTAGATCCCAAAGACATCTGAACACAAAGTTCCATCAATTTATAAACCCACACAATGATATGTGGCTCATATATGTGTGTGTGTGTGTATATATATGTGTATGTGTCATATATACATGACACATACATACACATATATGTCTTAAGAAAGAATGCATACTGTAGAATAGAGGATAGGCACGTGTCATTGGCGGAATAGGGTGGATCAGTGGACCTTCAGGGAAAAGCCATTACTTCTTCCATTTATCAGGAAAGTTCACTCAAGGATGTTTTTAAAAAGTTCAATTTTGAATGATAATCATCTCCTTTCTACACTTTGCAGATAAAGAGCTAACCATTAAGGTAGTAAATCATAGGCCAAAGTTACTTAGCATAACCTAAATAGCAGAAAAAGGCGTTTTTCACAAGTAAGAAGTAAGAAATTTACTACCACAGTAATGTTATCTGCAATCGGATCATTTTCTATCATAAAGAATGACACACAAATGTTCCCATAATATTTGGGTGCATGTGAGCTAACCTTATTTTCTCTGTACCCAGAGCCAACACTTGCGTAATTATTTGATATATATAATTTTTTATCAAAAGCATTGGTGCGCATCAGTGAAAACTTTCAACCACCTTGAAAATGACTTTTAGAATATTTCATTAGCAGACTGTCTTTCACAGCCTGGGTTGACATTCATGTTTCTTCATACCAGTCTTTCATCCATAAAACCCTTTGTTCTGCTGAACAGTTTTCAGACAATGTGGGCAATCAAAAAAAGCATCTATTCCAGCATCTGATCAGTCTTATTCAAATTTCATCTATTAATACTCATTTGAGAGCTTTCTAAGAATTTTATTTCCTTTCTTTCAGTATCATATTATTTCCTCAAAAAACTCTCCAAATTTAATGAAACGGAAGCTTGACATTTCATAGGAAATAGGCACAGTTCATGACTGAGTGTTATTCATTTTTATCACTTTCAATGAAGTATATGGGAAAATAACTTATGTTCAGTCTGAAAATTTATTTTTAATTATAGAAGATTAAAATTCTAGCACTCAAAATATTAGGAAAATGACACTCAATTACTTAAATAGCCTTTTATAAACACCAAAAAAATAGTATATTCAAAACTAAATAATCCAAATAGCCAAATCGATTATTTTCAGCATTTTAGTAAAAATAAAATGGTAAATGAGTATTTCGAGGAGCAACCTATTTATAACACATCCTATAAGCAGGATATATTTTAGAATTACGAAGTCTTAGGAATATGTACAACATATAACTCCGTTGTGTCTAAGCTCCACAATGGATCCACCTTGGCAACTTCAACCTCTCCAATATTTATGTGAAAATATAAATCAGTTTAGTTAACCTATTTTGTAAGCTTAAAAATGAAGCTGCCCCTAAACAAATGAAACTTCAATGTATGTGAAAGTACATACTTTGTGAGGTATATACATTTCAGAAGCAGACAATTCTGCTTTTGCTGCACAATTATGCTTACTAATCCTACTACAGTACTTTATTTATGTATTATTTATCGGAGACATTATCTCACTCTGTCCCCCAGGCTGGAGCGCAGTGGCACAACCTCAGCTCACTGCAACCTCCGCCTCCCAGGTTCAAGCGATCCTTGTGCCTCACCCTCCCAAGAATCTGGGATTATGGGCGCACATTAACTTGCCCAGCTAATTTTTGTATTTTTTAGTAGAGACGGGGTTTTATCATGTTGGCCAGGCTGGTCTCAAACTTCTGGCCTCAGGTGATCCGCCCATCTCATCCTCCCAAAGTGCTAAGATTACAGGCATGAGCCATCATGCCCAGCTCTACTACACTAATTTAAACAACCATTTGGAGAGTTTGGTCCTAAGGTTAAATACAAACATTAAAATCAAAGAAGCACTAAGCTCAACTTGATTTACCTCCTTTCATATATGTATGTTTCTGTCTATTGTAGGAAGGACCCCAGCAACCAGACTGAAATTTTTCAGATTCCTTTTCCTTAGATATTAATTTCACCTTTTGTTTTAGAATTAGTTTATGTTTTAATATTTTGTTGTTTTGGCTGATGTGCTCTTATGGTACTTCATGATATTTATGTTTTGTGAATTAAATAAGAAACGGAATTTGGATTCAAATAATGTAACTTTGAAGACAGAAATGGGAATTGTGAAACATCAAAGGATGGGAAGAGGCAGAGTTGTGTTTATATTTTTCTTTCAAAAACTATTACTGAGAATTTCTAAATATGTCAAAGTATTTCTTAAACAAGAGAACCATATTTATGTCATGGAGTAGCTAAAAAGCAACTTTCTGCCCTCTTATACCCAGTTAGACAGGGAATATTTCTCAGTTAGTCTTAGAACTCAGGCACTGTAATACCAGGTTGGAAATGGAACTAGTTAAGACAGGAGGGAAGATCCTACAAAAGCCTACTAAAGATCCTTCATGGAGAGAAATGGCTTAGTGAATAGACTTAAATTCACGTAAGAGATGTTCCAGCGTTTGTGCAAAGCTGATATGACTTGCCACACAAGAATCAAACTCTCCCCTGAAATAAGGGGTTAAAACTCATTTAAGGTAAACTATTTCTTGAGGATAAAATGGATGATAAAAGCAAGGTATGTGGTATATACAGTAGAGGGATGGGTCTATACTTCACAGCTAAATAGCTTATTTTGCTACCCTAATTATAGCAAAATTGCATTCATGAGTTACACTACGCCTTTGCAATGTGGTGGCACATGCTTGCAATCTCAGCTACTCAGGAGGCTGAGGCTGGAGAATCGCTTGAACCTGGGAGGCAGAGGTTGCAGTGAGCCAAAATCATGCCATTGCACTCCAGCTTAGCCGACAGAGGGAGACACTGTCTCAAAAACAAAAAAACAAAAAAACAAAAAACACATTTTCCTTTAACTATAATATACTATGTCAAGTCAACTGTGTAATAAAGAATGTGTTTCGCTTCACATAAAAGTTAAAACTTACAAATTTTAAAAGTGGTATACTTTCTATCTTGTAGGGGAGGTAGACACAGAAAACAGTCACAATACAATGTGTGCAGAACTTACATGCGTATACAAGGTTCAATGAACACAGAGAAAGGAAAACATACATTCTATTACAGATTGGTCCTAATATGTGTCTGTTTATATCAAACCAGCCTTATCATTCTCACAGTTCTGGTAAATTAAAAATTACAGGGCTATCTTGGGAAACAGACACTGTTTTCAGTCCGTGATTTTGAATGACTCACCATATAGACATAAATAGGAATCTACCATCTTAACTTGTGCCTGCCACCCATGACAGCAAATTTACTTCCAGTCACTCCCCAAACTCCCTCCCTTAATAGTAGCTCTTCCTCCTCACTCCTGGTTCATCCTTAATTTACTCTCCATAATCTACCTCCTGCCCCACTGCTGCCCTGAAAGCTCTATTCAACTACAGTCCCCAGTGACCTTTTGGGATGAATTCCAGTAACAATATCCCTCAGTCTATGCTTCGTGTATTTTGTTTGTCCCCTTCGGATCCACGCCCATCTCTCTTCCAACCTGCTCTGCACCCAGAGGCTGCTGTACATGAACTACAGTAATTGACTCCCTTGCTTCCAATGGGACTTGGCCAGTGGAGAGCACAGACAAGAGAAGTGAGGGGAGGAGTCAAGAGAGGGTCAGGGGAAATACCCTCCAGCTCCTCCCTGCAAGCCTCCTCAATCAAGGTCTGCAAATCCTTCAGCAACAGTCTCCACGAAGCTCTCTCATGCCAGGTTCTGGGTAACAGCTCCTCCTCTTGCCTGTTTAGGCAGTCACAACATCACCATCTTCCTGTCCTTGTGAAAGACACCATCGCATAGTCTCCTTACATTCTGCCCACACCTTGGTAAACAGTGTCCTTATCAAGCCTCTTTGCCTCATCTTACCCAATTTGAGAGTGTAATGTTGCCTGCTGACAACCTGACAAACTACAGTCCTTACCTTACTTGCTTGCTTTCCAATATTGGATACCAATGTCCCCTCCCTTATCTCTGATTCTACCTGCTTAGTCTCCTTAGTGAGTCTGTCTTTGTGTGGTCAAGAAAAGGTGACAATATTCATCTCCAACAGTCCTCTCTCATAAACACGTAGTCTGAGTAAAAACTCTAGGTTTTGATGGAAACACAGTTTCAAGACAAGTTCCCTATGCAGCGCTTTTACTGCCAGCAACGGGGGCGCGCGCGCGCACACACACACACACACACACACACACACACACACACACACTCACTCACTTCTAATCTGTTTTCTGCCCCACATCCCCAAAAAATAAACTCTGGATTCACTCAGTAACTTTTCTTCCTCTGCTTATTCCTTAAATGCTGTTACTTTCCAGACTTACACTTCACATTTTCCATACTTTTCGCTTTTTATTTTATAAATTCTTTTCTGTGAAATTTCAAGTCAATAGCTTTAATTTCCATACAAATACTGACCGCTTCCATATTCTTACCATGAAACCAGTCCTCTCGTTTGACATCTTTAGTCCCAAGTATCCTTCCGACTACTGGACAACTCCCCAAGAGAGTCCCCAAAGAATCTCAAACTCAACAAATTCAAAACGGAATCATAAAGAGCCCTTCAAAACTTACTCCTCTTGTTCTCTATCCCAGTGAATGGTACTGATCTCTGCTTAGAAATCTGTGATCTGTTCTTGATACCTTCTACTCCATGATCCTTCACCTTATTAAATCACCCAGAGAAGACCACAGGTTCTGTCCTCTTAAATACATCTCAAATATTCCCCTATTTTATTCAACCTCACTGCCTCCTGATTACATTGCCTGTCATGTCTCATGCTTCTATAATCCATCTTCCATACCACTTTCCCTCTGAGGTTTCGAAAATAAATTTTATTGTTACTCTTCCTTTATAATTCTTTAGTAGCTATATATTATCTTCATGATAATATGTTCAAACTTCCCAAAAAGATATGCAAGATCCCTTCCTACATTTCCAGGTTTATATCTCCATAAAAATGCACAAATATCATAAACTATAGTAATTTTTAATTATCATTTTTATAATCATGTATACCTATACATGTATAGATCAATTTCCAGATTGTCTGTTCCACTGATCTGTCTGTCCTTATGCCAATAACTTACTGTCTCAATTATTGCAGCTTTATAATGTCTAGGTAGGTGTTTACGCTATTCATTTCCCATTCATGCTTAAATGGCATGCCACAAATTTTCTATGTTGTATAATATTTTTATTTTCATTCAATTCAAAATAACTTTTAATATCCCTTTTTATTTTTTCTTTCACCTATGGTTAATTAAGAAGTGTCTTACATAGTTTCCAAGTATTGGGGGATTTTCCAGATAACCTTTTTGTCAATGACTGGTCATTTTATTTTATTGTAGTCAGAGAATATACAATGTATGTCTGACATCCTTTTAAGTTTATTGAGATTAGTTTCATGGCACAAAATACTGTGTAACCTCATAAATGGTTCATGACTCCTAGAGAAGAATTCTGCTGCTGTTGGGTGGAGTATTGTATAAAAGTCCATTAGATTAAGACAGTGATCCTGCCATTTAAGTGTTCCATAACCTAACTGATTTTTCAGTCTACCTTTTCAGTCAGTTATTGAGAGGGGATATTGAAATAATCCAACTACACTTGTGAATGACTATTTCTCCTTCCGGTTTCATGTTTTCTTTATGTATTTCAAGCTCTGTTATTACATGCTTCAACATTTAAAATTGACATGTTCTCCTGATGAATTGGCCCCTTTGTCATTATAAAATGACCTTTATTTACCCTGGTAATATTCTTTGCTCCGAATCCTACTTTATCTGAAATTAATATAGACAACTCAACTTTCTTTTTAGTGGTATTATGTTAGCATGGTATATCTTTTTCTATTATTTTAGTTTAAATGTATTTGTGCTAATTTTCAATTAATATTTCAATTTTGTTTTCTGTAGACAGCATATACTCAGGCCATGCTTTTAAATTCAATATGATAATCTTTACCTTTTAGTTTTGGGTCTTTTTATTTTAGTGGTTGCCTTAGGGTTCACTATATAGATCTTTAACTTATCATAGTTAACTTTCAAGGTATATTTTACCACTTCATGTAAAATATTAAAACCTCACAACAGTATACCTCCATTTCTCTCCACTTAGCCATTTTATTTTTACATGTGTCATAAATCTCACAATAAATTATTTTATTTTTGTTTAAATAGCCAATAATCTTTTAAGGAGATTTTTATAAATAATCTTGTATATTTACCAGTGTAGCTATCATTTCTAGTCCTCTTCGCCAAGCAGAGCATAGTGGTTTTGAGCAATTTGATCATGATGTGCCTTGGTGTCATTTTCCTTGTGCTTGGGTTATTTGAGCATCTTGCATTTCTGAGTTTATAGTTTTCCTCAATTTTGAATTTTTTTTTTTTTTTTTTTTTTTGAGATGGAGTCTTGCTCTGTCACCTATGCTGGAGTTCAGTGGCATGATCTTGGCTCAGTGCAACCTCTGCCTTCCGGTTTCAAGGAATTCTCCTGCCTCAGCCTCCTGAGTAGCTGCAACTACAGGCACTCACCACCACCCCCAGCTAATTTTTGTATTTTAAGTAGAGATGGGGTTTCACCATATTGGCCAGGCTGGTCTCAAACTCCTGACCTTTTGATCCACCCGCCTCAGCTTCCCAAAGTGCTGGGACTACAGGCGTGACCCACTGCGCCCAGCCCTGGAAATTTTAAATTATTATTTCATCAACTATTTTTTCTGTGCCCCTTCCTGTGTGAACTACATTGCATATATATTACACTACTTCAGGTTGAGCCACTGATCATTGATTCATTTTGTCATTGTCTTTCATTTTGGATACTTCTTATTGCTATATCTTCAAGTTCACTAAACATTTATTCTGCAGTGTCTAATCTGTCATTCGTTCCATTCACTATTTTTGCCATTCAAACGTTGCAGTTTTCAACTCCAAGTCTCATTTGGGTCATTTTTGTATCTTCCATGTTTCTACTTAACTTTTGGAGTATATAGAATACAGTTATACAGTTATTCGGACTTTTTATGGTATTTTCTGCTAACGCTAATACTTGTCAGTTCTGGGTTGATTTCAAATGATTGATTTTTATCTTCATTATAGGTTATGTTTTCCAGCTTCTTTACCTCCCCCATAATTGCTTAATGGATGCCATTGTGAATTTTACCTTCTTAACCCATTTATGCCTGAGGTTGCAATTTTTAAAATTTTTGCAATCAGACCATGGTGGTGAGCAGAAGGATGTAAATAACTCCCACATGCTTAGCGCTCCAATAATGGAACACTAGGCATAAGTAGCTACAGACTGGGTATTTTTGTAGTACCACAAATATTCTTGAGCTTTGTTCTGGGATATAGTTAAGTCACCTGTAAACAGTTTGACACTTTCGGGTTCTGCTATTAACACTTGTTAGGCAAAACTACAGCCTTGTTTAGTTTAATGCTAATTATTTCCCAACACTAAGGCAAGAAATTTGTGAATACTCTACCCAATGTCCCATATGAATTATGAATTTTTTCACTCTGGTTTGTGGGAACTGGCCCTGTGTGAGATCTGAGTACTGTTCCTTTTAATCCTTTCAGGTGGCCCTTTTTGTAGCCTTGGGTAGATTTTACACACACACACTTTGAATAGTAGTCAGCCACATACTCAAGAAGTACTCTACAATCTCTGGATTTCTGTGTGTGTGATGCTCCCGCATCTTAAGTACTCTCTCCTATAAACTCTAGCTGCCTTCATCTCTCTGGACACTCAGCTCTGTCTTCCCACAGGGGGATCTTCTGGCTCCACCTGAGGCTGTCTCTAGGCAGAAAACTGGGGCAATCACTGGGGTCATCTCCTTTGTTTCTCATCTCTCAGGGATCCCTGTGCTCCACTGCCTCAGGGCCAGTGTCTTGAAAATCATTGTTTCATATATTTTTTCCAGTCTTTGTGTTTTTTTTTTTCAAGTGGGATGATAAATTTATCACCTCTCACTCCATCTTGGTCAGGAGTGGAAGTCTCTCTAAATAATCTTATTTGAATCATTTATGAGAACCTTAATATTACTATTTTGAGTTCACTATGGCCTAACTTTTGACATGTTCATTTCCATTTATTCTGTTTAAATTTGTAGCAACCCAGTCAGATACTATTATTGTATATATTTTACAAATGGGGAAACAGAAAGAGTTCAAGAAAATTATCCTTTGTCACCCATGTATTAAATGCTACAGCCATGTTTCAACTCTGGACACTTTGATTCAAGTTGATATTCATAGCTGCATATCACCATACATTACAAGACAAACCACAAAATATAACATTCTTAATCATTATACAAGACATTCATAACATACCTGTTTTTTCATCTTCGGCTGTGACTTACAATAGAAATATAGTTTATGACACCACCCAATACACACACATACATACCCCTAAATATATAACTAAAACCAAAGTTTCATAGCAAAATATTTATTGTTGTTATGGGTAATAATACCTACTTTATCTCAATTTTTTTCCTATTTTATCGTTAATGCTTATGTGACTCAAAAATTAATTTTATGATCCATTAATAGGTATGATTTTCTATTAGAAAAACAAAATGATGTAATGTTCATTTGGATCCATTTATTCTAACATTCTCCTCTAAGATTACTATCATTATTTCTGGCTTTTCTTTTGATTTTATTTGATTGCAATTTTGCAGTAATCACGTAGATCCAAGGACGAATTATGAGTCACATATATTTGTCCCAAGCCTTGATGTTTTGACTTAGTAGTAGTATTACTATTATTTACTTTTGAGCTTTATAATTTTTTGTACAAACTGGCATCAAATAGATGTTGTGAATTAACATGAAATGTTCACTTTCCCTACGAAGAGTCCTCAGTCACCAGCACTTTTATAAAACTTCTGATATGATATTCTATCAACTGACTGCATCCTCCCCTAAACAGGCTATTTTTTAATTATTAGAAGTTTACCTAATGTTAAATATATGCAAATAAAACTTAGTCATATAGTTTTCTTTTCTTAGTATAATACATATAGATTGTATTGTTTCTGATTGCCTGGTATATTATTGTTACAATTTTTGTAAATTGATTGTGAGCTACCATCAACATTTAATTGAGATTTACTGACTGTTATGGATATTTATCAGTAAAGCAAAGAAAAATCATTAATTTTAATAAATGAAAATATATGAGTGTCAGGCAATTAACTTTGCAAATAAAAAATGTATATTTTGATTTTTATTGATAAACTATTTTCTATGTAACGGTTTTTGACTTAATGGGCTATTTGTAGAAAGATTGATATCAATTAATATGTCTATTAAATGCCTTCATTTTCAAAAGTAATCCCTAATTATCTTGCTGTAGGCTATTTTGATAAATGTGAAGAAAGTATCTGTATATTTCATATGCAGTTAATATATCAAGAATTAAATTTGGCATTTCCTGCTTATGTAATTTTAATCTAATTATATGACCATTAGATAAACCTCTCAAATGATCAATAATTCTCTCTTTACAATCAACTTATGTTTAATTAAACAACAGTGATGAACTTCCTAAGTCTGCATTAACTACTCACTTATGATATAAAATTAATAGCAGGTCTAAATTTTTTAAGTGATTTAAGAAATTCCAGTACTCTCCAACGTCAAAACTACTCAGGAAGCAAAAATATTACTTTTTCTGTTTAACAATAATACATTTGCATTTTTTACTTTAATCTTGGAATATAACACATTAATGCTTAATTTACAAAATAGGAAATATAAATGACCAGTGGATATATGAAATTTATTCAGTGAAATATAATTTAAAAATTAAAAGGCCAATGTCAGAGAGAAGCTGATTTTGCTCTCAATTTTAGCCAGAAAAGAATAAAAGGTCCTTCTGTGGATGGGGTTATCACACAGTTAGCATCCCTGACTCTGCTTCTCTGGTGGTAAATGATTAGGCTTGGATGTCCTGCTGACAACTGAGATGGTATGGTGCAAAGGGATGACCCAGAAGGAACAATCATGATGCTCTGAACCAATAGTATTATTTATCTATTAAGTTTAAATGTGAGAAAGAGAAAGTACACACTTGCTAGTAAGGGCAGAAAGCAAGCTGGGTGTGGTGGCACACACTGGTAGCTCCAGCTACTTTGGAGGCTGTGGCGCAAAGATTGCTTCAGCCCAGGAGTTTGAGTCCAGCCTGGGCAACATAACAAGACTTCTATCTATAAAAAAAAAAAAAAAAAAAAATACTTTTTTAATTTTTAAAAAAGAGCAGAAAGCAATAAGAAATAGCCAGGAGGGCACCAGAATGGAAAAGTGTTGAAGAATTAGTAAAACTTGTAGTCCCGGCTACTTGGCAGGCTGAGATGGGTGGATCACCTGACCCCAGGAGTTCAAACCCAGCCTGGGCAATATAGTGAAACTCCATTTCTAAAGAAAATTAAAACTAAAAGGAAAAAAGAATTAACTAAAAAACTTCTTACTGAAGGGAGCAGATGAGAAGATCTGATAACTAGAGTTGTACTTCATCTTGAAAAACCTTCCTCTCTCCAATTCAGTACCAGATTCTTTGGCACTTGGCTTCTCTATTACTCTAGGACGTGCAGTTAACACAAGCTTCCTCACAAAATCCTCATTTCATGAAGAAATGTAAGTGAACATCAGTTCTTTCCAGTCTTATAATGTTATATGGCCATTAGATATATCTCTCAAATGCTCAATAATTATATGCTCAATAATATACCTCAAATGCTCAATAATTCTCTCTTTACAATCACCAGGCTTTATGTCATCAAACTGTAACATCGCAAGACTGCCTTTGTTGACCAGGACATTAACAAAAATTTATATAATTACATACAATGCCCAAGCATGCTGATATACAGTGTATATGAAAATTCATATGTTCTCAGTGAAAAGGAAAATTATTTGTTTCCTTCACAGAAATTTCATTTGTAAACATTAATCCAAAAATTGTAACTAATTTTAGGTGTAGGTGTAAAGATTTCGTTAAGTAGATTTGTCTATAAAATGCCAATAGTAAAAGATTAGTAAAATAAATTATAGTATAATGGAATTCTATAGATTCAGTAGAAGTGGTATTATAAAAGCACGTTATTGGCCTAGGAATATGAAAAATGAAGTACTAAGTGATAATAAAAATTAGCACCCAGGCCAGGCACGGTGGCTCACGCCTGTAATCCCAGCACTTTGGGAGGCCGAGGCGGGCGGATCACGAGATCAGGAGATCAAGACCATCCTGGCTAACACGGTGAAACCCCGTCTCTACTTTAAAAAAAAAAAATACAAAAATTATCTGGGCGTGGTGGCGGGTGCCTGTAGTCCCAGCTACTCAGGAGGCTGAGGCAGGAGAACGGCGTGAATCCGGGAGGCAGAGCTTGCAGTGAGCCGAGACCAGGCCACTGCACTCCAGCCTGGGCGACAGAGCAAGACTCTGACTCAAAAAAAAAAAAAAAAAAAAAAAAAATTATAACCGAATATATAGGGTTCCTTTTTGTTAAAAATTAAAATGTTTATTTTAAATACCTGTATGTATAATCTAGATAGGAATTGAGACCAACATGTTAGAAGTAGTTCTTAGTGGTGAAATTACAAGTGATTTCATTTTCTTATATTTTGCATGTCTGAATTTTCTAAATTTCTTCTTTAAACATGTTTAACTTGTGTAATCAAAACAAATTGAAGTTTAAAAATATGAAAGCAGTGATTGTCCCTAGGTGTTTGAGATTATGTTTTACACTCACTTCTCTATAATAAGCAAGTATTACTTTTATAATTGAAAAATAAATTGTTTTTTTAAAACAGCGTAGATATAATAGAAAATGAAAGAATGTTTGATTCCACAAGAGACTTCATCAGGATTATAAACTGCTTTTGCTAGATCTTGCACGAACCATTTTGTTGTTAAAACATACCACTGTAAATATAATTTTCTCCCTCAACATGCTACAACATAAGCTTGTTCGGTGGCAAGGATTTCCAATTACAAATTGATCATTATGGACTTCATAATATACAAAGACAATTTACCTCTTTGGATATGAAAAATAAATTCCAAGCTGTGTTCTAGTAAATCTACTATCACTAGCATTGCTGCCAGAAATTGCCATTTGCCATCCTCATTGGATAAACCATTCTCTCTAGAAAACCAGAAGTTTGGTGGGAATAAAGAAATTGTCAGTATATCTAACTATATTATTGCTAACATAAACAGAGAATACATTTTCTATGTGGCAACACACAATGTGAAAGTTATAAGCAGAAAATAATTAAGCATTTAATAAGCAACAAAGTAATGTTTGTTGATAGCTACAAGAGTACTTTTAGTGTCATAAGACCAGAGCTTTCTAATAAATATGCTTTGTAGAACTTTCAGTTCCTTACCATGGTTTAAACAAAGGGTCTTATTTACTTGTTTTCTTTATATAGGCATCAAAAAATTCCAGCATTGTATCTGCACTAAATACATCTACATTTTTAAATACGTCCTGAGGATCTAATATACAGCAGGGTGACTATAGTTAATAACACGTATTGCACACTTGAAATTTTCTAAGACAACAGATCTGAAGTGTCCTCACTCCCACACACATACACACATATCATAAATGATAACTATGTGTATATGATATGTTAATTATGAGAACCATTACATAATGTTCATATATATATATCAAATCATCATGTTGTACATCTTGAATACGTAATTTTTATCTCAATAAAGCTAGAAAAAAAAATAATTTTTCCTCACAGAACCTCACAGATTTCTCCTCTCCACATGTGTTTTTTCCAAACTCCACGTTTTATGGATTCAGTTCCCTCCCAGTTAATTTCGATGTCTGTATTTGACTAAGTTTCATTAAAAGATACTTTTCAATAGACTAAGGTCATAGATTTGAGTCCCCAAAGCCAGTTAGTATTGCTTTATTTAAGGCTAATAGACTGGCCTTCTAGTCATGGCCATCTATTTCACCAACAATGATGGTGACCAAGGAACTAAAAGTATAGATGAATCACAAGTAGCTTTTCCCAAGTTACCAATAGTAACATAGCACCTTGAACATAGCAGTCATGCATTCATTCAGCAAATACTGAGACCTAGCATGTGCCACAGACTCTTAGAATTTCTAGAAATATACAAGTGAATACAACAATGTCACTGCCTTCATGGAGCTCACATTTTGGAATTGGTTTTATATGTTGTAAAAGCTCCAATTGTCAGAATCCTTAACTCAAGCCCCAAGACAAGAATTTTCTAGCTGCTCAATTGATTCTTAGAGGACTTTTATGATATCTCAGTGGTATCCAAAACATAAGGGTCTATTGCACCACTTTCTATTCTGCAGCAATCAGTTCTCTAAGAGATTATCTGCTTCAAACAGAGGAGTTCTATTTAGGCTTCAACATATTAGAGTTTATTAGATTTCATTCACCCATTGCATTCCATAAAAGGGAAAAATGTAGGATGTATGTAGGGAAAGAGCTAAGACCCCAATGACAAAGATATCATAATGGACGTTCAAAGACTCAGCTGTCATTCAGGCCACAGAGTATCAGTGTTTTCTAAACTGCAGAGCCCCTTGCAGGATATAACCCTACAACTGCACAGAATAAGTAAGAACTGGATTGTAAAGACTCAATGTCTAACATACCTCAGCAGAGTGCCCACATAATGCATTCATGAAGATGGCCCACTGTAATCCACACAAAAGGACGCCTTGAATTCCACTCAATGATCCTATGACGCACAGAAGTTTGCTATCATTACTATTATTATTTATTTTATCCCTGTATGGAAGGTCTCTTATGCATTGCTTCAAATCATATCCACTTCATCTCTTTTCCCAATCACTAACACTACAAGCAGATTCATGCAGGTACAACCCAACAGCACATTTTTCATTGACATGGTTTGGCTATGTCCCCACCCAAATCTCATCTTGTAGTTCCCATAATCCTCATGTGTCATGGGAGGGACCCAATGGGAGGTAATTGAGTCATGGGGGTGGTTCTTACCCCGATGCTGCTGTTCTCATGATAGTGAGTGAGTCCTCACAAGATCTGACGTTTTAATAAGGGGCTTCCCCCTACCCTTCACTCGTCACTTCTTGTTGCCACCATGTTAAGAAGGATGTGTTTGCTTCCCCTTCCGCCATGACTGTAAGTTTCCTGAGGCCTCCCCAGCCACACTGAACAATTAAACCAAACCTCTTTCCTTAATAAATTACCCAGTCTTGGGTATGTCTTTATGAGCAGCATGAGAATGGACTAATACACTCATCCTTTTCCAAGGATCTCTAATGCAGTGCTTGACCCTTGTATGGGAGCAACCTGGAATGCATGAACTAAAGGCCTGTGGGGAAACCCTTGAACTCTTGATCAGTGGGGGATAGGAACTTATGGGTGAATGGTCCTCCCTGCTCCCCACTACCTCAGACAGTTCTGAATTTTGAGGCACTCATCAAGATTTTCAGAAGATCCCATCAAACCAGACATCCATATCCTTGGCCAAGTGGTTACACATTCTTGTATTGACTACTCATTTCCTGTTCCACTACCTGGGTCCTTCATACCTGCTATCTGGGATCACATTCCCACATTAACAACCTGAAAATTAGCCTTTGATTTGGGCTTTGATTGGGAGGTATGGTAATTTCTCCACTGTCTTAAAAGAACTTGATGTAGAGAGAACATAGGCAACACCATCAAGCAGACCTGGGTTCCAACCTTAGTTTACAATTTATTAGTGGCATGTCTTTGCACAAGGTTCATAATCTAGGCCTCTTAAAGAAGTGTGAAGATGACACAGGGTAACAGAGTTGTTAGCTTCTAAAATTTCACACCCACCCTCCCACAATCAAAAACATTCATTTTCAGCATGTTGTAGACTCCCTAAGAGATAATGAAGCAGAAATTCACCACAGTAGAAATGAAAGCATACAAGTTAAACAAAATATTCTTCTGTACACAATGTTTCCTCTTCTGTCTCAGAAGTTTACTTGCTTATTTTGCAGGCTTTTCCCCCTTTAGAATTACATATTTCTACCTAAAATACTTTGCAAATGATGTTAGTTCCAGGCTTACTTACTCTTAAGAACATAAAGACTTTGAAAAACACATCCTTTAAATTTTTCAATCAAATATATGAACCTGGCGATAACACTTTAAAGAAGGTGAGTGAGAAGTAACAATGGTTTGGAAGATATGGTTTGAGAAGAACACGTTGAGAAGCTTTGAGCAGAAACCCTGGAGCAGTACGACCAAGGATCAGGGGAGAAATAGGATTACTGAGAGGCACTGAGGCCCCAGGTGCGACTTGCTTGCAGGCAAATTCTGACGAAAATTCTGGCAAAGTCCTGAACATTTTGCCTTTTCTGATTCTACCAAGGTACTCCTCACTGGCTTCCTATTCTTGCCCCTTTCAAAAATAGCATTTATTACATGAAAATCTGATTGTTTTCTAGATGATATTATTCACCAGACATTTTTTTAAAAACATATGGACCTTTTTCCAGAAAATAACAGGTGCTCAACTATCCAATATTTTCATATGCTTTCAGGGATCCATTTACCCCCAGAGATTACGATCTCTGTATCTGACTGTGAGCCCCTTCAAGAGAGAAAGGCTCAAATCACATAAAACTCTCTTATCTCCAGGCTAAGCGTAGTGGCTCATGTCTGTAATCTCAACACTTTGGGAGGCTAAGGTGAGCAGATCACTTGAGCCCAGGAGTTCAAGACCATTCTGGGCAACATGGCGAAGTCCCATCTCTACAAAAAATACAACAATTAGTTGGGTGTAGTGGCGCATGCCTGTAGTACCAGCTACTTAGGAGGCTGAGGTGGGAGGATCGCTTGAGCCCGGAGGCAGTGGTTACATTGAGCCATGATCACACCACTGCATTACAGCCTGGGTGACAGAGAGAGACCCTATCTAAAAAATAAATAAATAAATAAATAAATAAATAAATAAATAAATAAATAAAATCCTGTCTCTGACACACAGTTCCAGATATATAAGAACTATTCAAAAAATATTATTGATATACATATCAAAGAAATGTTTTTCAACTTGGAAAAAAGAACTGAACAAATCAGACAAAAACAGGTTTGGCAGAGTAGAAGTCATGAATAAACAAAGGGATGAAGATGTGTTGAGATGAAGTGGTTTTGGTTGTGTGAAAAGGCAAATAAATGATGCAAAGGAAAAGATTGATATTCTGAGGAGATTATAAACTAGGTCAGTGTAATAGTGGAAAAGACTAGGGAATATGGTGGTCAGAGAAAGCAACCTCTGCCACTAAAGATATTCTGAATTATTGTCACTTGACTGTCACTAAGACAAGTAAGTTTTGTGTAGTAAGTTGAGTCTTTGTACATAAATATAAATGTATACTGATGAAACCATTATGGAGCCTTTCTATAGAATGAATAGATCAATCGATTTCATTTAACTTACAATGACTTCAAATGAAAAAAATGAGAATATGAACATAGAGGTAAGACTTTCCCACCCTATGATGATTTATCAAGTCATTCCTACTGAAGTCTCATCTTAATTATTTTCTTCAGTTTGCAAAGCTGGTACCAGGGAAATAACTGTGTGATGGATTTTGCTTTTGTGAAACAATTAATTAGCTCCTCAAAACACAGAAAACGAAGAAAATCCAGATGTGGCCAACCATCCATCTACCCATCTATCAATCCATCCATCCATTCATCCACCCTTCTGTCATTTGACCAGTTACACTTTGAATATGCACTGTTTACCAATATATACCAGAGTCTTATACATAGAAGTGACTATAAATCACCTATCAACTGAGCATCATGCTAACATTGTTTACAAAGATGAACAAGGTACCATCCAAAGCATTAAAGACCTCTCAATTTAGAAGAGAGAGTTGTAAATATAAACAAATAGCTAGGATACATTCAGAAGAAGGATGCATAGGTGGGGATATATAACTGTCTTTTTTAAATTATTTTGATTATGTAAATTCAGATTAATTGGGGCAAATACAGAGAGATATTGGCAAGAATGGTAAACACTTATAAACAATATAATAACCAAGTTAGACTAAATTTTAAAAGTAATTTTTACGCGTCTGTCCAGTTTAAGGATTCCCTATAATATTGATCGTCTTCTCCATCATTTCTTGATTCTGACTTTTTCTAATGAGGTTAAACAAATCACAGACTTCATTTCTGGGCAAGACATGCTGTGCTGTGTCCTGAATCAGCACTTCAAATGCTAGTCAAGGTTTCATATCAACAACAGCCCTCCCCACTTCTATCTGTGGGTGACTGAGAATGAGTCTTTTTAAAAACTTGCAAGGAATCATTTTTTAAAAAGTAAAAAAGACTAAATATAAAATAAATTTATGACCTTGGCTTTCCAACTTTTATCTGCACACTTCTTGTTCAAACCATGTCTCCTGGGTCTCTCTTTGCACAGAGGAAAATATTTCTTTTCTCTGTGTGACTAGGAAGTCTGCATTTCTCTCCACTCCCAGCGCCAGTAAAATGTCAACCTGTGACCAACGGCGAGAATAGATCACAAAGAAATCGGTTATTTTTCCACATGGCATGTTTCCCCATGACTGTCTTTTTCCTGGTCTGGAAGAAATGTTTTCATGACAATCCAGTCACTAATGTTCACTCCTCACCAGCTGATGTGCTTACGTCCCAACTGATGAGCTGGATATTGTGTTAAAATTATTTTACCAAGACTGCATAATCTTTTGGGATTATTTGTCCATTTATTTTTTAGAAACTGGCTCATTGGCAGAAACATGTTAAATGGGTCTTTTTCCTGGTCCTTTAAAATCATCATCCCAACTAAACAGAACAAGCTTAAGACAACATTAGACAGTCATGTTATGGGAAATAAAATATAAATTGGAAATTTATTTCCCCATAGAGGACATTTAGTTGCTTTGAGGGCAGAACTAAACTTTTTTTCTTTCCCTCCTCATGTACCTATTACTGCATAGTCCAGCAGTGGTGTACATTCAAAAATGTTAGACAACCCATCATCCAAGCATCTCCAAACATGATTGTGTTTAGAAATGGGTTACATTTAGAGATGGTATGTTAAGGTTAGGTTGAGGCAGAATCAGCCTCCTGGTAATGTAATAATCTTCTTATTCTTTTTGTTTTTTTCCAAGACAGACTCTGTTCTGTCGCCCAGAGCTGGAATACCATGGCACGATCTCAGCTCACTGCAACTTTTGCTTCCCAGGTTCAAGCAATTCTCCTGCCTCAGCCTCCCGAGTAGCTGGATTACAGGCTTGCGCCACCACCCCTAGCTAGTTTTTGTATTTTTGGTCGAATCAGGGTATCACCATATTGGCGAGGCTGGGCTCAAACTCCTGACGTCGTGATCTGCCCACCTGGGCCTCCCAAAGTGCTGAGATTACAGGCATGAGCCACTGCGACTAGCCTAATCTTCTTATTCCTTTAAAAAAAAAAAAAAAAAAAAAAGGTCCCTCCATAAAAAAGGCAAGAAATTTGCAATGCAGTTTACCAAAGTGCATATAACATATAGCAGTGCATATAACAAAGACCAGAAAGAAATTTACTAAAATATTCACCACTGTTATGTCTAGTGGTGGAAACATACGAGTGTTTCTTCTGATTTTTATCAGTTTAATTTTTTTGTTAACTGCATGCATTTTTCTACTGAGTTCAAGGCACTATTCTAGTTGCCAGGGTGAGACAGATTAATGAATTTCCTTCAGAACCATGAAAAGAAGAGGTGAACCAGGCAGAAAACAACCTACTAAAGGCTTATCTACCCTGACATTCATATGAATTGGTATTATGACTGTACTCTGTGATATACTCTGTGATACTATGAAGTTCAGATGGGGCTTGGGAAGGGTGAACAAACCCTTTCTCCTTCTCTAAAGACAAATCTGACCTTAAGATAACTTTCTTGCTCTTTGCCCTGAAAACTTGATAAAGGTAGGATCTCATTTGTATTACTAGGCAACATTATTTATGGATAGAAAGGCCCATGCTAAAGAAATTGTCACCTGACCTGGAAAAGTGTGAATGAAGCACAAATGCCTGGTGGGAAGCCATGGCTCTAGGATTCCCTGAATATGGGGGCTCATAACAGGTCATATCCCTGTGGGGACCTAGAAGCCATGCCCAGGCCTATTTAAGAGATATTGGCCTCAATGTGGCATAATATTTCTATGCCAGGGCAACTATTGCACCTGTCTAATATGAGTCTTTTTTTAATGAGGCAGGGTCTCACTCTATTGCCTAGGCTGGAGTGCAGTGGTATGATCTTGGTTCACTGCAGCTTTGACCTCCTAGGCTCAAGTGATCCTCCCACCTCAGCCTCCAGAGTAGCTGGGAGTACACGCATGCGCCACCACACCCAGCTAATTTTTGTATTTTTTGTAGAAATGGGGCTTCACCATGTTGCCTAGGCTGGTCTTGAACTCCTAGGCTCAAGTGATCCACCCAACTCAGCCTCCCAAAGTCCTGGGACTACAGACATGAGCCACCATGCCCAGCCTAACCTGAGTTGTATTTTCTTACACTTAAGCTCTCATAGGGGGCTGAGGTGGGGGCAGTGCAAGGGAGAACAGAAGGTGTTTTGCTATAAGGATTATTCCGTTTGAAAAGAAATGCCTAACACAGCCCAAGTGGCGTGCTATGTTTCTGGCCCAACAGTCATCTGATTAAACTGGTACCAGCTATTACCTATTCAGGTCTTGTGAGTCTGAATGTCTTGTTAAGGAGACCCTATACTAGGAGTTGCGGAAAGTATGAAGAGGATAGCCAATTTTAGAAGAGTTGAAACCATTTCCTCAATTATTTCTTCACCAGAAAACACACAAGCACGACTCCTCAAGAGCTCCCTGAGGGAATATTACTATAGTTTCCACAACTACATTCTTCATTTTAGCCAACCCTGGAGTGGGTGGGCTGGGGTGAGTGCTTGTTGAGTGACACTCATGATGGACTCAAATCATTCTTTGGGGATGAAAGATGATATTTTATAGTAAACGTATAAGTTCAATATTAAAGAAGTTTTTTGCAGTAGTACTGCAAATAGAAATTTTGATCTAATACATTATCATTGTCAGAGTCATTTTCTTGCTAAATTAAGAAACCTATGGGTCACAAATGAAATACAACTGGTTGGAGTACAAATGTAATTTGACAGACGTGTTCCCTTGTTTGCTGGAGCTGGTTCGTTACTGACTTGCAAGAGCCAATTGTTAAATTTTCAGGAATTTGGGGAGCAGACTGTTAAACACTACTGTGATTAAAATTTGAAGCATATAAAGTCACAATTAAATAAGTTTTGTTAAGAAAAAGATTATAAATACTCAAAAACATACACCCTCAGAAATGAAAAATTCATTTCCCAGCTGTTGGACATGCTAATGGTAGGCAGTCCTCAGGCATCAGCTCCCTTTGGAGAGTGCCTTGGTGGGAAGGAGCACCCTCACTCAAGGTCACATTCAAGGCCAATTACTAATCAACACAAGTGCATAAATGTCTGGTCTCTTTGCCCCATGTGAGATCACTCTGAAGGATTATCTAAGCTTCAGAGCTCCCCATAGGTCAGCTGAAGCTTTCACAAGGCTGTTCCAAGGCTCAACTTCTTCCACACAATCCCCATTTTAGGAGGGCTCCCTGATAACTGCCTTGCACATCATTCTCCATCTGACAACACCCAACCAAAAATGTTTATTAGGCATCTATTATGTTTCAGGCACCAGATCATCACTGATTAGTAAGACATGGTCTTTGTTCACAAGAAGATTGCAATTTAGGAAAACAGAAATGTATCTATTAAAATGCAAAGTAATAACAGATATGATGAGTAAACATTATGAAGGCCCTATGACGTATTCCTAGTTGAATCGTTGGAGAGTTAAAAGTGTATCTGTAAAGGAAGAGATATCTACACTGCTTCCAATGGACAAGTAAGAGCTAACTAGTCTGGGAAAAAAAGTAAAAAAAAGGCAGAAAGGTATTTCACAAAGAAGGGACAGCATGTTCAAAGAGTAGGATGACTATGAAAGCACAATGACACTATAAAGAAAGCAATTTTTTTTCAATTGCTCACAATATAGAGGTAGGAAAGAGGTGAAATGCCAGGCAAAGATAGTTTTTTAAAAGACTTATTATGTTAAGGACATTGAACTTTATGATCAAGAAAAGGAGAGGCACGGAAGGGTGATATACATTTGTGTTTTGTAAATATCTCTGGGCCTACAATAGGGAAAGTAGATTTGGGAAGAAGGAAACAGAAGACAAGAAGGCTAGTAAGGGGCTGCTATAGTATTCTTGGCAGAAGATGTTAGTCTGAATCAAAGTTCAGACCATGAATAGAGAGAAGAAGGAAAGTGGAGATATTTTGAAGGCAGCATTGACAAGACGTGAAGAGTCATTGAGAATGGGGTTGATAAAGAGAAAGGGATCAAGGGAAACCTCAAATTTCTCATCAGAAAATGGACAGAAGAGATAAAATATGACACTTGAGGCAATGATTTTTATGTAAGTTCAGTCTGCCCTGTTTGTGGGACACCCAAATAAATATATGAAGTTAGCAGCTTGACATGGAGTTTAAATTGTGTGTGTGTGTGAGAGAGAGAGACAGAGAGAGAGAGAGAAACACCTGGAGTGGCTACTTCCGTAATTGCCCCATCCATGCTCTGGCAGCTGACGAGTGAAAGTGTTAAAACTGCCAGAGCCTGTGTAATCACTTTTATAAAGTGATTCGAGAGTACAATAACACTCAGCAGTTGTGAGATAGTGTGGCATATTTAGAACAAGATTTTGAAGTCAGGCCAACCTGAGTTTTTATCCCAAATCCACCACCTGCTTCCTATAAAGACTTAGATGAGTTATGTATCTGACCCTCACATTCCCTGTCAAGAATGGGACTGCTAATCATACTTTGCGAGGCTGCCGTAGGCTTAAATGAGATTGTATATGTAAAAGTACGTGACACATATTAGGCCTTCAGTGATTCTTTCGTTTCCCAGCCCGTAGAGTTTCCAGTGCTCTTTGCATTGTATCTGTCGCCCTCCGTACCTTCTGACTCCAGTTTCCACTGTGAACTCATCCTGTTAATATAAAGCATTATTTCAATTACCTGATAAAGATAAAATCCAGCCCCTGCTCTCCCTTTGTACTGTCTGGCTCTGGATGTTTTTGTAATCCTATCCTGGCCTTGTCTACATCCAATTTACTTCCTTTCAGTTGAATGTTATCGCAAGTCATGAATTGTTCTCACTTCATGTTTATTGCAAACAGATAACCATTATCTCCAACAGGCCTGCTTGGTTTTATCTTACTTGTTTCACATTTGGCAACTTTTTAATTATTTCATTTTATTTTCTCTACATTAGGTTGTTTCTCTTCTGCATTGATACTTGCATAAAGAGGCGAAAACAAATTTGTAATTTAATAAGTCTTTTCAAATCTATTACTGCTAGAAACAAGCTGGAAGTCCTTAAAATTTGTTTTGACCGTAAAGTTCCATGACCATTTCAAAATTCCTTGGCTGGAAAACATGAATTTTTTTAGTTTCCCCTCTACAAGGTGCTGACTTAATTTCAGCAACAGATCCCAGTCAAGTCAATCAAGGCTTGGTTGGTTTCAGAAGCCAGGGTTCCTTCATTTGCGGGGTTACACAAGGCAGCTGGAGAAGACAGGACTGAACCACATCCAGGAGGGAAAACAATGGCAAACCAGATAAGAATCAAGCAGTGGCTTTACTCAAGGGAAAGGTATAGGATGAGAGTAGAAAAAAAAAAAAAATCAATACTCCGGAGTTAGGTAAACATAAGAATAAAAGAGGCCAGGCGCGGCGGCTCATACTTGTAATCCCAGCACTTTGGGAGGCCGAGGTGGGTGGATCACCTGAGGTCAGGAGTTCAAGACCAACCTGACCTACATGGTGAAACCCCGTCTCTACTAAAAATACAAAAAAATGTGAGGCGTGGTGGCAGACGCCTGTAATCCCAGCTACTCAGGAGGCTGAGGCAGGAGAAACACTTGAACCTAGGAAGTGGAGGTTGTAGTGAGCCAAGATCACGTGACTGCACTAGAGACTGGGCAACAAGGAGAGACTCCATCTCAAAACAAACAAACAAAAAGAATAAATGAAGAGAGAGGAATGACGGCTAAATAACTGGAAGTACTCAGCACACATAGGGTGGATAAAGGCAGGTCCTTTTTTTTCTCATCTTTCTGAGTGTGGCTCTTTGATTCCCATCAAAGAAAATTATACGAGAGCCCATAAAAGATGGCCCCAGCAGATATTCTGCATTTCGTCCTCTCCCTCACACTTCACTCAACCCTCCCATCTCCTTAACTCTCTACTTAAATCACATTACCCGGATACAAATTTCATCTATTCCTTCCTCAGCTGTATAGCCCATACATCTCCCTGCTAATTAAAAGTTCTAAGCCGGGTGCAGTGGCTCATGCCTGTAATCCCAGCACTTTGGGAGTCTGAGGTGGGCGGATCACGAGGTCAGGAGATCGAGACCATCCTGGCTAACACAGTGAAACCCCGTCTCTACTAAAACTACAAAAAATTAGCCGGGCGTGGTGGTGAATGCCTGTAGTCCCAGCTACTCGGGAGGCTGAGGCAGGAGAATGGCGTGAACCCGGGAGGCGGAGCTTGCAGTGAGCCAAGATTGTGCCACTGCGCTCCAGCCTGGGCGACAGAGCGAGACTCTGTCTCAAAAAAAATGTTCTAAAATGAAATATAAAGGTAGAAGCAACAATCTCCTCCTCCTCCTCATTAGCCTTAACCATATCAATCAGCCCTGAACAACAGAAATGAGGAGCAAGAGAACATTTTCTGAGCACTGTCACACTGTCTGGCATTTGAGTACTCTGCATGCCTTATCCCAGTGAATGTTCAGTATGCTCCAATCGAACAGCTGGGGAAACAAACTCCCTAAAGTGATGAAACTAGCGGATGAAAGAACTGGAATTTAGACACTGGCCATTCTGATTCCAATCTTCATTTCTGACAATGCTCATTTATGAATTGCACTTTCATGTTGTAATATTAATATTAATTAATATTCCTCTGCAATGAGCTGCCAGTTCCCCTTTACCTGGCCACTTCTTCTCTGGAGTCAGTGTCATTCTGGCCTACCATAAGCACAAAGTGAAATAAAGAATTGCACTGGAAAACAAATAGCTCCCTAGCCCTGCATTCTCAGGTCTTGATATCCAGTATGTGTTGCTTTTATCACTTATACATGAAAATATAATGTATTTTGTGATGTTCATACTGGATACTTAGATACCCAGGACCTGACACTCTTCTGTAAAACCTCATCGTGAGATAAAGATCCCTCTTCTACATCAAAAGAAATAGAAATCAAAAGAAAAGACAATACATTTAATAATGATCCAAATGAACAGAAATGAAAGGAACTACACTGGATGGGTTGATACCAAGTCACTTCTGCCCTGACTGAAGCTGATCTACCACTTCTATCTTCAGCTGTTTATTCAGTCCAAGGCCTGACTTCCTGCTTTATACGCATCTTGTAAGCTCCCAGTGCCAGACATCCTAAAATAAATCACCAAATGGACTCCAGGAACACTCCTTGTTCTTGTCATAAATTTCAAGAAATATATAGAACTTCCTATAGACCCACAGGACAGCCCTTTCAGATGTGCTAAGAAGAGCCTGACTTTCCTCTTCCGGAAGATTTATCTCCTAGAGCCCATGGGCAAAGAGCAGTGGTAAGACCTCTGTGATTACAAATTCTTTTGCAGTCTAGTTCAAAGAAAACATCATGGGCTTTGGAGTCAGAAAGATTTGAGTTGAAGCCTCGGCTTGCTACCTACTATAGCTGCAACCTTATGCAACATACTGTATTTTCCTCGACCATCAGGATCTTCCTATATAAGGTAAGTGGACAATTAGAGTGGAAGAATGTTGCAGTAATTCAGTGACATAATATCTAAAGACAACTTCATGGCAGTGGAACTATAGTCTGTGTACAAGAACTACTGAGCCCCTCTTTAAAAAGAGGGATCACCTTCATCTTCCTACCAACTTCATGGAGTATAAAAAGGACATAACACTTTGCAAATGCTGCTGAAATTGAGATATGGGGAGGTAAAATAATATGCCAACTGCCCTTCAGAAAGTTGAAGCAAAACTTTCTAATTTTGTCAGGTCACATGAATACCGTCCCCCCAACTCCAGGATTTTTTTTCCCACTAATCTGGCTTCAGAAGCAATTAATGGTGCTATATTCCCATGACCCTTTTTCTGTATTGTTTTACTTTCTGTTCTGTCTTATTTTGTGTGTACATATTTTATTTCCTTTTTAATTAGTGTGTTCTTCTTCACTTTCTATATCTACAGGGCTGAGCAGAAACATATATACAATGTTTAACCTACTATGAAATTTGGAAATGAAGAAATACATGGTAGGAACCAGCTTTACTCCTTCCCTAGGCTCCCAGGGGACTCAGACAAATATAAAGCTGAGACAGATTCTTTGCTCACCCAGAAGAAGGGGAAACTGGGGGATGTTGCAAGTGTCCATCAACATAAGGTAGAAAACAGGGGAAAGAGCACTGGAAAAGGAGTCAAGAGGCTTGAGTTCTGTTGCGGCCTCTGCCACTAACTCACCATGCTTTCCATCTTCTTTCTTCCTCTGTTTTTCTCTTTCACATCTACAAAATAATGCAGTAGGTCTCAAACTTACTCTGCATTATAATCATATGATGGTTTTTTTAATTAAAATAATTTATTTTTATTGATTATTGTTTTTGATTCACAAACGATAACTGTACACATTTATGGGCTACAATGGGATGTTTTGATATATATATTCAATGTGGAATAAAAATCAAGCTAATTTATTCACCACCCCACCTACCTATTCTTTTTGATGGTGAGACATTTGAAATTTATTCTCTTAGCTATTTTGAAATATACAATACATTATTATTGACTATTGTGCCCTGTTGTACAACAGATCTTAGAACCTATTTTTCCTGTCTATCTGAAACGTTTTACTCTTCATATCCGTCAACAACTCCCCAGTCCTTCCTTCATCATCCCTCACCCCCCGCCCCCCCAGTTGCTGGTAACCATTATTTTACTCTCTACTTGGATTAGCTCAACTTTCTTACATTCCAGATACAAGTGAGATTATGTGGTATTTGTCTTTCTGTTCCTGGCTTATTTCTTTCTTTTTAATTTATTTGAAATAAATAAATGTTGTACATAAATAAGTTATTTAGTGGTGATTTTCTGAGATTTTGGTGCACCCATCACCAGAGCAGTATACACTGTACCCAATGTGTAGTATATTTTATCCCTCAACCAACTCCCACCCTTTCTTCCCAGTCCCCAAAGTTCATTGTAGCATCCTTATGACTTTGCATCCTCACAACTTAGCTCCCACTTATGAGTGAGAACATATGATGTTTGCTTTTCCATTCTTGAGTTTCTTCATTTAGAGTAATGGTCTCCAATTCCATCCAGGTTGCTGCAAATGCCACTATTGCTTTCCTTTTTATGACTGAGTAGTATTCCATGATATATATACCACATTTTCTTTATGCACTCATTGATTGATGGGCATTTGGGCTGGCTGCATATTTTTGCAACTGTAGATTGTGCTGTTATAAACATATGTGTGCAAGTATCCTTTTCATATAATGACTTCTTTTCCTCTGGATAACCAAGAGTGGGACTGCTGGATCAAACAGTAGATCTAATTTTAGATCTTTAAGAAATCTCCACACTGTTTTCCATAGTGTACTAGTTTATATTCTTCCAGCAACAGTGTCCATGGATGTGTCACCACATCCATGACAACATCTATTTTTTTTTATTTTTTTGATTATATGGGCCAGGCTTACTTCACTTAGCATAATATACTCCAGATTCATCCATGTTGTCACAAATAACAGAACTTCACTCCTTTTTAAGACTAAATTGTATTCCATTGTGTATATATCCACATTTTCTTTCCTCATTCATTTGTTGATAAGCACTTAGGTTGATTCCATATCTTGGTTATTGGGAATAATGTGGCAATGAACATGGTAGTGCACCTATCCCTTCAACATGTTGATATTAGTTCCTTTGCATAAATACCCAGAAGTGGGATTACTGAGTCATATTATAGTTTTATTTTTAGTTAGTTGAGGAACTTCTATACTATATTCCATAATAGCTATACTAATTTATATTCCCGCCTAGAGTGTATGTGTTCTCTTTTCTCCATATTCTCCCCAACAGTTGTTGCCTTTTATCTTTTTCATAAGATGTGTGAGGTGATATCTGATTGCAGTTTCAATTTGCATTCTTCTGATGATTAGTGATGCTGAGCATTTTTGCATGCACCTATTGGCTATTTGTAGGTCCTCTTTTGAGAAACGTCTGTTCACTTCCTTCTGTTTTCTTGCTATTGAGTTCTGTTTCTTATATAGTTTAGATATTAACCCCTTATCAGATATGTGGTTTGCAAATATTTTCTTCCATTCTCTGAATTGTCTCTTCACTTTGCTGACTATTTCCTTTGCTGTGCAGAAGCTTTTTTAGTTTAACATGGTCCCATTCATCTATTTTTGTTTTTGCTGTCTGTGCTTTCAGAGTCATATCCAAAAAATCATTGCCCAGACCCATGTCATGGAGCTTTTCCTTTTATATTTTCTTTTAGTAGCTTTAGACATCCAGGTATTGAAGTCTTTCTCCCAATCCCTCCAACACGGCTGAACAGGAACAGCTTCAGTCTACAGCTCCCAGCGTGAGCGACGCAGAAGACAGGAGTTTTCTGCATTTCCAACTGAGGTACCAAGTTCATCTCACTGGGACTCATTGGACAGTGGGTGCAGCCCACAGAGTGTGAGCCAAAGCAGGGCAGGGCATCACCTCACCCAGGAAGCACAAGGGGTCGAGGAATTCCCTTTCCTAGCCAAGGGAAGCTGTGACAGATGGTACCTGGGAAACTGGGACACTCCCATCCTAATACTGCACTTTTCCAACAGTCTTAGCAAATGGCACACAAGGAGATTATATCTCACACCTGGCTTAGAAGGTCCCATGCCCATGAAGCCTTGCTCACTTCCACCACAGCAGTCCGCTGCAAGGTGGCAGCAAGGCTGGGGGAGGGGTGTCTGCCATTGCTGAGGCTTGAATAGGTAAACAAAGCAGCCAGGAAGCTTGAATGGAGTGGAGCCCACTGCAGCTCAACGACGCTTGCCTGCCTGCCTCTGTAGACTCCACCTTGGCAGGCAGGGCATAGCTGAACAAAAGGCAGCAGAAACTTCTACAGACTTAAACATCCCTGTCTGACAGTTTTGAAGAGAGTAGTGGTTCTCCCAGCATGGAGTTTGAGATCTGAGAATGGACAGACAGCCTCCTCAAGTGGGTCCCTGACCCCTGAGTAGCCTAACTAGGAGACACCTCCCAGTAGGGGCCAACTGACACCTCATACAGCCAGGTGCCCCTCTGAGACAAAGCTTCCAGAGGAAGGATCAGGCAACAATATTTGCTGTTCTTCAGTATTTGCTGTTCTGCAGCCTCCGCTGGTGATACCCAGGCAAACGGGGTCTGGAGTGGACCTCCAGCAAACTCCAAGACCTGCAGCTGAGGGTCCTGACTGTTAGAAGGAAAACTAACAGACAGAAAGGAATAGCATTAACATCAACAAAAAGGACATCCACACCAAAACCCCATCTGTAGGTCACCATCATCAAAGACCAAAGGTAGATAAAACCACAAAGATAGGGAGTAACCAGAGCAGAAAAGCTGAAAATTCTAAAAATCAGAGCACCTCTTCTCCTCCAAAGGAACGCAGCTCCTTGCCAGCAATGGAACAAAGCTGGACAGAGAATGACTTTCACAAGTTGATAGAAGTAGGCTTCAAAAGATCAGTAATAACAAACTTCTCTGAGGTAAAGAAGGATGTTCAAACCCATCGCAAAGAAGCTAAAAACCTTGAAAAGCGATTAGACAAATGGCTAACTAGAACAAACAGCATAGAGAAGACCTTAAATGACGTGATGGAGCTGAAAACCATGGCATGAGAACTACGTGACGCATGCACAAGATTCAGTAGCCGATTCCATCAAGCAGAAGAAAGGGTATCAGTGATTGAAGATCAAATTAATGAAATGAAGTGAGAAGAGAAGTTTAGAGAAAAAAAGAGTTAAAAGAAACAAAGCCTCCAAGAAATATGAAACTATGTGAAAACACCTAATCTATGTCTGATTGGTATACCTGAAAGTGACAGGGAGAATGGAACCAACTTGGAAAACACTCTTCAGGATATTATCCAGGAGAACTTCCCCAACCTAGCAAGGGAGGCCAACATTAAACTTCAGGAAATACAGAGACCACCACAAAAATACTCCTCTAGAAGAGCAACCCCAAGACACGTAATTGTCAGATTCACCAAGGTTGAAATGAAGGAAAAAATGTTAAGGGCAGCCAGAGAGAAAGGTCAGGTTACCCACAAAGGGAAGCCCATCAGACTAAAGAGCGGATCTCTCAGCAGAAACTCTACAAGCCAGAAGAGAGTTGAGGTCAATATTCAACATTCTTAAAGAAAAGAATTTTCAACCCAGAATTTAATATCCAGCCAAACTAAGCTTCATAAGCAAAGGAAGTCTTTAATCCATTTTGAGTTCATATTTTTACGTGGTGTAAGATAAAAATCTAATTTCACTTTTTGCATGTGGATATTTAGATTTTCCAACACCACTAATTAAAGAGTCTGTCCTTTCTCCACTGTGTGTTCTTGGCACCTTTGTCAGAAATCAATTGACTGTAAATTCATTGCTTTATTCCTGGGTTTTCCATCTTGGTCCATTGGTTGATGTGTCCTGCTTTTATACCAGTGACAAACTGTGTTTATGACAATCACTTTATAATATGTTTTGAAGTCAGAAAGTGTGATGCCTCCAGCTTTGTTTTGTTTTTGATTTTGTTTGTTTTTTTTTTGATTTTGCTCAGGATTGCTTTGGCTATTCAGGCTCTTTTGTGGTTCCTCAATAATATTTTTCTATTTCTGTGAAGAATGTCATTGGTATTCCAATATGCATTGCATTGATTATGTAGATTGCTTTGGGTAGTTTAGTCATTTTGACAATATTAATTATTTTAATACATGAGCATAGGATGCATTTTCATTTGTCTATGTCTTCTTCAATTTCTTCCAGCAATGATTCACAGGTTTCTTTGTACAGGTCTTTCATTTCTTTGGTTAAATTTACTCCTAGATGTTTTTCTTTTTGCATAGTTATTGTAAATGAGATTGCCTTCTTGATTTCTTCTTCAGCTATTTTGTTGTTCACGTATAGAAATACTACTGATTTTTGTATTAATTTTGTATCCTGCAACTTTACTGAATTCATTTATCAGTTATAAGAGTTTTTTGTTGGAGTCTTAAGAATTTTCCATATATAAAATTATGCTATCTGCAAAGAGGGACAATTGACTTTCTCTTTTCTAATTTGGATGCCTTTTATTTCCTTCTCTTGCCTGATTGCTCTGGCGAGGACTTCTAGTACTGTGTTGGAGTGGTAAAAGTGGACATTCTGGTCTTATTTCACTTCTTAGAGAAAAGGCTTTCAGCTTTTCCCCATTCAGTATGTTTGCTGTGGGTTTGTTATGTATAGCCTTTATTAGGCTGAGTTATGTTCCTTCTATGCCTAATTTGTTGAGAATTTTTACCATGAAGGGATGTTGAATTTTATCAAATGCTTGTTCTGCATGATTATTGAGATGATCATATGGTTTTTGTTCTTCATTTTGTAGATGTGAGGTTGTGTCAATTTTTAAAGTTTGTATTTGTTAAAACATTCCTGCATTCCTGGGATAAATCCCACATGATCATCATGTATTATCTTTTTGATGTGTTGTTGGATTTGGATTGCTTGTATTTTGTTAAGGTTTTTACATCTATGTTCATCAGGAATACTGGCCTGTAGACTTCCTTATTTCTTTTGTCATTGTTTGATTTTGGTATCAGGGTAATGCTGACTTTATATAATGATTTAGGAAGAATTCTCTATTTTTCAATTTTTTGTAACAGTTTGAGAATTGGTGTTATGTTTTCTTTATAACTTTGTTAGAATTCAGCAGTAAAGACATCTGGTTGTGGGCTTTTCTTTGTGGGGAGACGTTTTATTATGATTCAATCTTGTTGTTCATTATTAGTGTATTCAGGCTGTATGTGTCTAGGAATTTGTCCATTTACCCTAGGTTTTCCAACTTGTTATCATATAGTTGTTTATAATACTCTCTACTGATTGTATTTACGTGGTATCAGTTGCAATGTCTCTTTCATTTCTGATTTTATTTGCGTCATCTCTTTTTTCTTGTTTAGTCCCACTAACACTTTATGAATTTTGTTCATACTTTCAAGAAACAACTTTGCATTTTGATGATCCCTTGTAACATTTTTATTTCATTTAGTTCTGCTCTGATCTTTATTACTTTGTTCCTTCTACTAATTTTGGGTTTGGTTTGTTCTTACTTTTCCAGTTCCTTGATGCTCACCATTAGGTTATTTGAAATTTTTCTACTTTTCTGATGTAGGCATTTATTACTATAAACTTTGCCTCTTAGCACTGCTATTGCTGTATGCACTAGGTTTTGACATGTTGTGTTTCCATTTCATTTGTCTCAAGAATTTTCCCTCTTAATTCCTTCATTGATCCAATGGTCATTCAGGATCAAGATTGTTTGATTTCCGTGTATTTGTAAGTGTCCGAAGTTCTCTTGTTATTGATTTCTAGGTTTTTTTCTATGTGGTCTGAGAAGATATTGGGTATGGTTTTGATTTTTTGTAATTTGCTCAACTTGTTTTGTGGCCTAACATATAGTTAATCTTGGAGAGTATTTCATGTGCTCATGAGAAGAATGTGTTTTCTGCAGCTGTTAGATAAAATATTCTATAAATGTCTGTTATGTCCATTTGGTCTATAGTGCAGATTAAGTTCAATGTCCAGTGTTAAAAGTTGAGTGCTGAAGTTCCCAACTATTATTGTTTCTGGTCTGTTTCTCTCTTTATCTTGAATAATATTTGCTTTATATATATCCGTGCTGTTTTTAGGTGTATATATATTCACAAATTGTAACATCCTCCTGCTGAACTGATCTCTTTATTATCACATAATTACCTTGTTTGTCTCTTTTTGGGTTTTGACTTAAAGGCTATTTTGTCTGACATAAGTATAGCTCCTGTTCATGCTTTTGATTCCATATGCATAGAATTTTTTTTTTTTTTTTCATTCCTTTACTTTCAGCCTATGTGTGTCTTTACAGGTGAGGTGAGTTTCTGGTAGGTAGCATATAGTTGGATCTTGTTTCTTAATTCATCAAGCCATTCTACATCTTTTAACTAGGGAATTTAAACCATTTACATTTAGTTACTACTGATAGGTGATTACTTACTCCTATTATTTTGTTAATTGCTTTCTGATTATTTTATATATGCTTCATTTCTTTCTTTCTCCTTTATAATTTGGTGGGTTTCATAGTTATAACATTTAACTCCTTTCTCTTTCTCATTTGTGTATCTGCTCTACCAGTGAGTTTTATACTTTTGTGTTTTATGATGGTGAATATCATGCAATTCCAGATATAGGACTCACTTAAGCATTTCTTATAAGGTCAGTCTAGTGGTGATGAATTCCCTTAGTTTTTGCTTATCTGAGAAAAACTTTCTTTCTCCTCTGCTTTTTAAAAAGAGATTTGCTTGGTAGTATTCTTGTCAGACATTTTTTTTTCTTTCAATACTTTGAATATATTATCCAATTCTCTCCTGGCCTATAAGGTTTCTGCCAAGAAATCCACTATTATCTTGATGGGGATTCCATTATATGTGACTGGACAGTTTTCTTTCTGTTTTTAGAATTCCTTTTTTTGTTTGACTTTTGACAGTTTGACTTTTGAGTTTTTACTACAATGTGCCTGAGAGGAGATCTTTTTGGATTGCATCCATGTGGAAATATTTAAGTTTCTTGTATCTGGATGCCTATATCTCTTTTAAGACTTAAGAAACTTCTCATTTCATTAAGTATGTTTTCTATGCCTTTGCCCGTCTCTTCTCTTCTGAAAACCCTCAAATTCAAATATTTGGTTACTTTCTGATGTTTGAGATGTCACATAGGCTTTCATTCTTTTTTATTTCTTTTTTATTTTTTGGATGACTAGGTTATTTCAAAAAACTTGTCTGCAAGTTCAGAAATTTTTTCGGGCTGGATACAGTGGCTCATGCCTATAATCCCAGCACTTTGAAAAGCCAAGATGGTAGGATTATTTGAAGCCAGGAGCTTGAGATGATCCTGGGCAACAAAGCAAGATCACATCTCTACAAACAATTAAAAAAAATTAGCCAGCTTGTAGTACCCGCTACTTGACAGGCTGAGGCAGGAGGATCACCTGAACCCAGGAGTTTGAGGCTGCAGTGTGTTATGATGATGCCACTTCACTCTAGCCTGGGTGTAAAGGAATAAGTTTTTTCTTCTGTTTAACCTAGTCTATTGCTGATTGTATTTGTATTATATTTTTTACTTAATTCATTGAATTATTCAGTTCCAGGACTTCTGTTTGGTTCTCTTGTATGATATCTCTTTGTTGAATTTCTCATTCAGATCATGAATTGCTTTATTCTTTGTATTGCTTATCTGTCTTCACTTGTATCTCACTAAGTTTCTTTAATAACATCATTTTGAATTATTTTTCAGGAACTCTATAGATTTATTTTTCTCTAGAATCTGTTATTGGAAAATTGTGTTCCTTTGGTGGTGTCACGTTTCCTTGCTTTTACATACTTCTTGTGTATTTACTTTCATAGCTGCATGTGTAACAATTGCTCTTCCAATTTGTGTGGATTGGCTTTTATAGAAAAATATTTTTTCTGTAGATGTGTCTATAGTGTTAGCTGGGTAGAGTGTTTTGGCTTTGCCTCCAGGTTTGGCTTTGCCTCCTCAGGACTTCAGGAGGCACATGTGGGCACTGGCAGTGGGCCAGGCAGTAGTATAATCTCCACATGATTTTTTTGGCTGTAATCGGCAACAGTGATATCTGTGAGTTCCTCAGTGGCTTGGGTTATGGTTGTTAGTGAAGGCTGTGGTGAGGCTTTGCTGGGGACAGGAATGCCAGCTGGGCTAGTCCTCAGGAACCAGTGGTGGCAGCAGGAGGTCAGGCATGCTGGTCCACAGGCTCCCAGATGGCCTATGTGGGCACCAGTGGTAGTTCTGGGTGAACCAGTCCTTGGGCCTCCAGGAGGTGTGCATAGGTGCCAGCAGTGTCAGCAGCAGGCCAGATGGGCAGGTCCTTGGACCCTTGGGTGGTGTGCTTACCGTAGTGTACTCAGGATTGCTGGTGACAGTGGCAGTAGCAGCAACAGGCCAACCCTTAGGTCCCAAAGCAGCATATGCAGGCATCAGTGGTGTTTATGGAGGGCTGGGCAGAGCAATACTCAGGCCCATGGCTGGCTCACAGGTAGATGCCCGCAGCAGTGATGGTAGGTTGCGAGAGTTGGTCTTCAGGACTTCAGGAAGCACATGTGGGCACTGGCAGTGGGCCAGGAAGACCCACTTTTATGCCACTGGATGTTACAAATGGGCACTAGTAGCAGCAGTAGAACAGGCCTGTCCCCAGATCTCTGAAGGCGTACATGGGCACTGATGGTGATGGGCAGGGTGGGTTGATCCCAGGCCCCTGGACATCACATACAGGTGCTGACAGTGGTGGCCATGGTCAGAGTGAACCTGTCCTCTGGCTCCTGGATGGTGCAGGTGGGCTCCAGCAGCAACAGGCAAGGCAGATACATCCCCAGCCCCCCAAACAACATGTATAGATGTCAGCAGTGGTGGCACTGAGTGGAGCAAGCCTGTCCTCAGGTCCCAAATGACATGCACAAGCACTGGTAATGAGGGAGCCAGGCAGAGTAGGCTGGTTCTCAGCCCCCTCAATGGTGCAGGCAGTTGTTGGTGGCTGCGGGCAGGATGTGTCATTCCCCAGGTACCCAGATGACGTGTGGATACTTACAGGGGTGGCAATGGGTGAGACAGGCTGGTTCCCATGCCCCTTGAAGTTGAGTGCAACTATACAGTGGCCCTGCCACTGAAAGGAGTGGAATTGCTATCTGTGGCAACAGCCCTCAGGCTCTGGGGAGCACATGCCTTGACTTCTTTTGTCTCAGAGGCAGCCTCATTGGTGCACTGCCCTGCTTATTCTCCAGGGTATCAATGGGACTCTAGGGAAGTGGATATGCAGGGGCTGTAAATTGCATGATGTAGTCTCTTGGGGACTAGAATGTCAAAAAGGCACTTTGCTGAAACTGCTTGGGTCTTAGGTGTGTGTGGGACCCAGCACAAACTCCCTCTATGGAGGTTCATGGACTCCAGGGACCTCCCTGTACTAGTCTCAGGGCCTGCAAGGGCCAAGGGGCTCTCCCATGGCTAGGATTGCAGGAGTTTGCAATTGCAATATGGACTGCTGGGATCTCTCAGTTACTTTTTCCCAAAAAACTGGAGAGTTCCTCCTGGCTCTGAGCCAATCCTGGAAGGGTGAGCTGCTTTGCTTCCATTTTGTTCCCTAAGATATTCCCTATCACTTCCCTGCTGAATTCCAGTGTTCTCTCTTAGAAGCTGTATTTCACATGTTTATTTTAGATCTTATTCTTTATACAGGCATTTATTGCTATTGATTTCCCTCTTAGGACTACTTTTGTTGCATCCCATAAATTTTGGTATACTGTATTTTCATTTTTGTTTGTCACACATTTTTTATTTCATCTTTTATATCTTCTGTGATCCACTGGTTCTTTAGAAGTATGTTATTTAATTTCCACATGTGTGTATATTTTCCAAGATTTCTCCTGTTATTGATTTCTAGTTTTACGTCATTGTGATTTGAAAAGACACTTGATATGATTTCAGTCCTCTTAAATTTGTTAAGATTTGTTTTGTGGCCTAAAATATTATCTATCCTGGAGGATATTCTGTGTACACTTAAGAACAATGTGTGTTCTGCTGCTGTTGGATAGAATGTTCTGTGTATGTCTTTTAGGTCCATTAGGTCTGAAGGGTAATTCAAGTTCAATGTTTCCTTATTTACTTTATGTCTAGATGATCTGTCAATTGTCAGAAGTGGGGTATTGCAATCTCCTAATACTACAGTATTGCAGTCTACCTCTCCCTTCAGATCACTTAATAATTATGTATTTAGATGCTCCAATATTGGGTGCATATACATTTACAATTGTAACAACTATAACAATAACAGTTGTAAACTGGTAAATTAGCCCCTTTATCATTATGTAATTACCTTCTTTGTTTCTTTTTAGGGTTTTTTACCTAAAGTCCATTTTGTGAAACATAAGTACAGCTAACCCTGCTCTCTTTTGGTTTCCATTTGCATGGAACATCTTTTGCCATCCCTTCAATTTCAGTCTGTGTGTCCTTACTAGTAAAATGATCTCTTGTAGGTAGCATATAAACTGGATTTTATTATCCATTCAGCTACTTTATGTCTTTTTATTGGATAATTTAATCCATTTGCATCTGAGGTAATTATTGATAGGTAAAGATTTGCTACTGCCATTTTATAATTTGGTTACTGATCATTTTGTAGGCCCTTTGTTTTTTTCTTCCTCTTTTGTTGTCTTCCTTTGTGTTTTGATGGCTTTCTGTGGTGGTATGTTTTAAATCCTTCCTTTTTATATTTTAACTTCTGTAAGTTTTTGCTTTGTGGTAACCATGAGGTTTACGTAAAATATCTTATCCTTAAAACAGGATTTAAACTGGTAACAACTTGCCTTTAATCACATACAAAACCTCTGCACTTTCATTCCTTCCTTCGCATATTTTCTGATTTTGATGTAAACTTAAAATTTATATCCTTTAACAATGTACTGTAGCTACAGTTGTTTTTAATAGTTTTGTCTCTTAACCCTCCTAGTAGTAGTAAGATTGTTTCACACACCACCTTAACAGTATTAGAGAATTCTGAGTGTGGATATGTATTACTTATACCATTTACTTTTTCACTTTTATATGTTTCCTTTGTTTTTGTTTGTTTGAGAAAGTTTTCATTTCTCCCTCATTTCTGAAAGACAGCATTGGCAGTTTTTCTTGGTTAGCCATGTTTTTTCCCCCCTCCTTCAGTAGTTTGAATCTATCATCCCACTCTCTCTTGGCCTGCAGTTTCTGCTGAAGAGTTTACTGAAAGCCATATTTGGGCTCCCTTGAATTTGACATGTTTCTTATCTCTCACTGCTTTCAGTATTTTTTTGTCTTAGATTTTTGACAATTTGATTATCAAAAATGTGTCTTGTTGAACTCCTCTTTGGGTTGAATTTCACTGATGACCTATGAACTTCTTGTACCTGAGTGCTGTCATCTTTCCCCAGATTTGAAACATTTTTCTTAGATATGCTTAAATATGCTTTCCTTATACATGCATATGCATTTCCTTAAATCTGCTTTCTAGGCCTTTATTAAGTAAAGATTAGTCCACTTGGTGGTGTCCCATAATTACCACAAGCCTTTGTTTTACATTTTTTTCTTTTTGCTCCTCTGACTGGGTAATTTTAAGTATCTTATTTTAGAGCTAACTGATTCTTTCTTCTGCCCAATCAAGTCTGCAGTTGATGCCTTCTATTGAATTTTTCAGTTCATTTATTGTATTCTTTATGTCTAGGATGTCTATATGGTTAGGAGTTTTCTGTTTCTATTTCTTCATCAAACTTCTCATTTTGTTCATGAATTGTTTTTCAATTATTATTTAATTTTTTATTCATATTTTCTTGGAGGTCTTGAAACTTCTTTAAGAGGGTTATTCTGAATTCTTTGTCAGTAATGTCTCCATTTATTCTGGGTCTTTTATTGGAGCCTTATTCGTTTCTTTTGGTGATGTCACATTTCCCTGATTTTTCATAATCCTTGTTTCTTTACATTAATGCCTGCACAAAATTTGAGGATATGACCATCTCTTGGCCTTTGCAGATGTGTTTTAGTGGTGACATACCTTTACTATTTAGTCTGCCCTGACATTCTAAATAAGCCACTGGTAGCAATCCTGAACAGTCAGACTTCAATGTCAGGTTCTCTAGTTGGGCTGGGTCACTTTGTATATTCTGAGCTTAAATAAACTTCTAGTTGTGCTCCATGGTTTGGTGGAATCACTGACTCTTGACTCTCCCTTTAGGCAAAGCTGCTAAGTGGGCTCTGTGAACATCTCAAGTCAGGCAGGTTGTCTTCTCTGTCTAGCCAGTATTATTGTTTAGAATCCATAGTGGGCTATATCCTGGGCTTTGAGTGAGGTTTCTCAGATTACTGCTCAACTACATGGGAGGGCAGGCCAGAGGCTATGTTCCACAGGTACGTGTGGACTTGGGTTTGTATCCCAGCCTAGGATAAGCTTAAGTAGAACACCAAGTTCGATGAAGTCACCACTCAACAGCTGAGGTTGGATAGGGCCAAATGTTCCCTCTGCAGACCTGAAGTTGCCTCTCAGTCTAGAGAAGACTTAATGAGAGCACCACGACTTATCTGGATTACCTCTATGCTACCAGGGCTGGGCAGGGCCGAATGCTCCCTCTGAGGGTAATCTCTAACCTGCAGTTGCCTCTTGACCTGGGGAAGCTGTAACAAGAGCACCTGAGCTGTATGGGGAAGCTGGCTAGGAATTCAAGCCCAGAAGACCAATGGAGCATGTTTCCTACAGTCTGCTTTTGTTGGCTAGTTTGTCTGGTGTGGTAGGTGTGGTACCTTCAGCTGCCAAAATGGAAAGCAGCTGCCAAGATCTGCACCCTGACCACTGTGAAGCCCACCCTTGTTCTTTCTCACTGATCATAGGTGGTCCAGCCTGGCTGGTACTCCCAATGTTTCCTGCAGGATAAGACAAGAATGAGCCTCCAATAAAAGGTCTCAGAATAGTGGAAAGCTGAATGTCTGCCTCCAACTCACTATTCCCACTGTAAAAACTTTGGGTCTGGAGGAATTCTGTGTGTGTGGCGCAGTGCCAGCTTGAAGGAGGGGCGATGCAGTCAAAGAGAGCCATTCCTCTTACCATTTAACATGGCTTCTCTCAGATTTATAGTTCAAGAGGCTGTCTCAGCCTCACTCTTGAGTTCTAGGATAATCACAATGATATTCTTGCCAGCGGAGAGTTGTTAGTGGGATTTATGTTGTGGAGAGTGAAGCTAGAGAACACCTATTCTATTCTGTCATCTTACTGAGGAATAGATTTTTATTTTTTAAAGCAATTTTAGGTTCACAGTCAGGTTTAGTGGAAAGTACAGAGAGTTCCCACATAGCTCCTGCAGACACTCCCCTACCATCAACACACTGTACTACTGTGGTACATTTGTTACCATTGATGAACCAACACTGACGTATTTCTACCAACCTAGGTCCATAGTTAATATTAGAGTTCACTCTTTCTGTTGTACATTCTGTGGGTTTTGGGAAATGTACAAAGGCACAAATCTATCATTATGGTAGCATACAGAGTATTTTCACTGTCCTAAAAATCCTGTGCTCCACCTATTAATTCCTGCCTCCACCCAAACCCTGGGAAACCACTGATCTTTTTATTGTATCCATTGTTTTGCCTTTTCCAGAATGTCACATAGTTGGAAACATACAGTATGTAGCCTTTTCAGATTGACTTCAGTTGGCAAAATGCACTTGAAGTTCCTCCAGATCTTTTCATGTCTTGGTAACTTGTTTCTTTTTGACACTGAACAATATTTCATTGTGTGGATACATCACAGTGGTGAACATTTTTTAAAGAGAAAAGCCCAACCCAGATTTACTGCATCAGACATTTTAAGTGTTTTTTAACCAGATCCTCAAGGTGACTCTGATACATATCTGGAATAGATGATTATAAAGATTCCTCCTGGATTTAAAAAATTAGCGCATTAATGTTCCCTAGATTTAAGATGCTTCTTTTCCTTTGAGGAAAAATATTTATTTCCTCTAAGATGGGCATATCTGTGCTCCATCCCTGCATCTTGCACTCAGTCAGTAAGTCCTGGTATAGGGCGATTGTAGAAGAATCTGAGCAGAGTGACTGCTCCCAACTGAGAGAGCAAGTTTTGCTTCCAGCTTTTGATCAATGAAAAGGGAGGGAGAAGAGAAAGATAGGTAAAGACAGAATGGTAGAAAGTAGGAACAGTGCTAAGAAATCTGATATCCTAATTTTTGCCACATAAAAGGCACTCTAAAGAAATTGTCTAGTTTTATTTCCATAGAAACTAATATTTACTTAAAGATGAGAAAACTAAGGCCAAAGACTTTACCATTTTCCAGTAAGAGACTTGAGATTCAGCCTGTATGCTTACATTATTCTTTTACCCATCCCAATCTAGATTATAAACTTTGTGAGAGCCTAAGCCACATGTGTCTTATTTACCATTTTAACTTAAGTACTTGACAGACACAAGGTACACAACAAATATTTATTGAAGGAAATTTAAGATTTAGATTTAAGAAGTAAATTTAAGACACACTTGAAGTGTATCTCAAATGAAGGACTGTTCACAAGGAGTATGCTGCCTTTTGATAGGTTAATTATAATAGAAAGTGAAGAAAAATTAGCTAACATTTTTTATATTTTATGTGATTCTACATTATAGCACAAGCCTCAGAAAAAAAATACCTGTCTTAAAGCTTTAGATGATTCAGTAAAATGCCTGTTAAACCCCAGATTCGTAATCACACTAGCAAATGGTAGTTCATTTTCTAAGCTCACCACGACACACCTTTTGATCAAGGAGAGCTAGGCTAATGGTGCCTGTAATTTATCGCCCTTTCAGAAGAACCACAGATCCCATTCTACTACTATGCCCCAAACACATCTATAGCTTCTCTGGACTAAGCATCAATTCCCTCAATGTGAAAAACAGTCAACAATGTATTAAAAAACAGGGTTCCCTTCTAACTACATAGTGTGTGTTCCTTTATAAATCCTTTCTAAGGGCTCCTAATGACATATAACTCATATTGTAGTTATGGAATGAGGCACATTTGCCCCTGGGCCTTCTCAGTCTAGTAACACATTAGACATTTGGGATGCGTATTAATTCTCTAATACCATTCACTGCCTTATATTTTCAAAGAGCTAGTAGCTCAGTGATAATGAGGTAAAAGTGCCAAGTTTGATTTCTCATGGGCGAAAAGATTATCCCTTCCTTGTTTAGACATATAAATATCACAGAATGTTACCAGTTCTTACTATATTTCCTCCATGGACAAACTCTAGCAGGGAAAAAAAGGTCATTTTGTTATATAGGTCTCAATGACCTACTCTATGAGAATAAAGATAATAATTTTTTTGAAACAGTGTCTCACTCTGTCGCCCAAGCTGGAGTGCAATGGTGTGATCTCGGCTCATTGCAACCTCCATCTCCTGGGTTCAAGTTATCCTCCCACCTCAGCCCCTCAAGTATCTGGGACTATGCATGCGCCACCACACCCGACTAATTTCTGTATTTTTAGTAGAGACAGGGTTTTGCCATGTTGACCAGGCTGGTGTCAAACTCCTGACCTCAAGTGATTCACCTACCTCGGCCTCCCAAAGTGCTGGGATTACAGACATCAGAAACTATACCTGGCCAATAAACACTTCTCATCTGTTTTGTAATGTACAAAAAAGGATACAAAAAATAATTTATGTGCACTTAGCATTATAGAAGGAAAGGAAGAAAAGAGTTCCATGGTAAGGTGGAAATCATTTACAAAGGAACTTACTCCATGGAGAGTGCAAGGAGGAGATATTAAACAAGCAGGGAGCATTTTTTCCCCTAGGACTGACTCTGGAACTGTGTAAGGAACTGCTGGTCTTCACAGTGCCCAATAAATAGCTCTCACCTGACAGAGCTGCTTGGCTTGTGGATGGCAGTTCCAAGGTGAATGGACAACATCCTGTTTGGAAGGCTGCTTCTCTGAAGAAGAGTCAAGAAAATCTTTTTCTTTTTAGATATTTATAGCTTAGAGAAGCTGGATAAAGTATAGTTTCATGAGCAAAGTTTACTTTGTAGAGTTCTCCAAATGTTGGAAACTATTTGTGAATATTCTTATTTTATGGCAATATAGTTATTCACATAAGTTCATTAAGAATCTTAACAGGACAAAATTGAAGACACTGGTTCTTTTACCAAGGCTTCGACTGGAATGACATACTTTCAGATATGACCAGACTGAGGAAGTGAGGTTGACTGTATAAAGCTAATAAAAGCCCCTTGGAAAGTCTGGCCTACTATCTCATCTAACTTGTTCCCTTACAAGGCTTCTGACGTGTAGTAAATAAAGAATGTCACTTACTAACAGACCCAGGAACCTCAAGATATTTTAGGATCTCCTGAAGAAAGGAACTCATACAGGTATTATAAGAATAGGCTAATAGTAAATCCTTAGCTTAGTTTCTGGCCTTGAGGCTTTTAAAAAGTTGAATTCAAAATTTCTTGTAAAAGTTCCAGCAAAGCTAACTTAAAAACAGCCTATAGGGCTGATCACTATTCTTGTTACACTTTATGCAAATAATCAAGCCAAGCATAATAAAAACCAAAATTTATCTTGCAAATAAATCGTTCCTACTATGATTTATTCTTAGTAGAAACAGGGAAACTAGGTAGAGAGAAAATTTAGATTCTAGCCCTGACCATGGTGTGAGTTTTTTATTATTTGCCTACAATTTGGGCTAACTCTGAATTATTTCCTGACTACAAGAAATCTCTAAATAGAATCAAGTTTTACTTTTCTTCATGATGCTTTTAGTTGGCTCCTTAATGAAATGGGTTCTTTGTTGCTGCTGTTGTGCTTGCGACAAATTCTCTTTTGATTATAGTCCTTGTGTGCATTATATTTCTACTAACCAAATTATTAACGTTATGTATCTCTCATTGCTTTACTTCTCCCAAGAAAACTAAAGACAAGAAATGATTCAACAGCCTGTGAATCTACCCCATTTGGAATCCCACTGGGCCTGATCTGTTCCCCACTGCCAGTGCATTGCTGTTAAAGCTGTACAATATCAAGCACCCTCCCCAAAGTCTCAAAGACCACCACAGAAGAGGAGGGTGCATGAGATTGTAAGAGCCAGATTAGGGGGAGGAATGTATAGGCTGAAGCATCTCCATCTTGGATGCTAATCTACCATATTTGCTTCTGATTAACCCCAGTCCCAGAAAGGCCTCTGAACTGTCCAGTTGAGTTGTTCCCTGTGTAAGGGCAGTTACTTAACTTGATAAAGTTTGGATATTTGTCCCGCCCAGATCTCATGTTGAATAGTAGTCCCCAAGGCTGGCAGTGGGGCCTGGTGGGAGGTGTTTGGCTCACGGGAGCTGATCCCGTATGGCTTGGTACTGTCTTCGCAAATAGTGAGTTCTTTCAAAATCTGTTCATTTAAATGTGTACTGCACCTCCAAGCCACCACCCCCATCAATTGCTCCTGCTTGTGCCATGTGATATTCCTGGTCCCCCTTCACCATGATTGTATACTCCCTAGAAGCCAAGCAGATGCCAGTACCATGCTTCCTATAAAGCCTGCAAAACCATGAGCCAATTAAACCTCTTTTCTTTATAAATTATCCAGTCTCTAGTATTCCTTTATAGCAATGCAAGAATGGCCTAATACATACCTTAAATACTTCTCTTAGGGCAAATTTCTATCTATCCCCTCTGAAGCAAGTGTGCCTCTCCCTTACGGTATGTAATCCCTGGGTCTGTCAGGTAATGGTGCATAATCTACCACCTAGACTCTAGCTGCTGGAGACACAGATAAGGCTTTTCTTCCTAAATCCATATTAAATGTTTCTTTATAAGAAAAAAAAAGAAAGGGGAAAATAAGAGGTGGGAGGGAAGGGGGACAATTTTTGGTAAGATGGTATTAATAGAGTATTATAGCGGCCTTTCATTGTTTCTATCTACTGAATGTTCACCTGCCATGTTTATGATTATCACACCTCAATGTTTTTCTCAAGAAGCCACCTCTTTTCTACTTTGTGTTTATACGGTTTCATCCATTTCCTATATTCAGGGGTGGGTCCAGATCATAGGTCTCAGCAATCATTTAGTTTCACTTTTTGGCCAAAGTAATTATTTCAGGATTGGCAAAGGCCCACATCAAGTCAAAGTCAATCTCAGAACTTTTCTAAACGAAATGGGCAAGAAGCCTTCTCCACACACTTGGAAAGTGGGGGGGAAAAAAAATGAGTCATCAGTGTTTTGGGATGATTCTGAGTTGAGAGCCTGCCTGAAAATGAAAGGAAAATGAAATCTGCAGAATCTAGGAATGCAGAAAGCTAGCTTCTTACAACATTATCTGAGCATTTAGATCTAGCTATATCTGAAACTAATATTTTTTATTGTCAGCCCATAAATTCCCTTTTAATTTGAAGCTAATTTAGAGTTCAGTTTCTATCACCAAGACTAAGAGTTCTCATTAACATGATTACAGAAAGTAGGAAACAGGCTCAGATACTTGAGACCTACTGTTGCACATAACAAAAGAAAGAAGAAATGCTGAACACAGACAGAAGTCACTTAAATCTTGACTCTACAAATTACTAGTGTTGTAACTGTTACAGCAGGGAGTCAGGCAGACACGAGCAGGGCAGGAGAGTGCCCTCCTCTGCCAACCAGGACTCTCGGGTGACCATCAGGTAATGCTCAAGTAGTTATTAAATCATCTCTCTAAAATAATAATTGGTTTCAGCCAGTACCAGAGAAAGGCAGTCTCCCAATAGAGAGAAAAACCTGAAACTGGTGATCAGCTTCCTCATAAGATCTCAGGAGTTGAGTAACTGGATTCAAGCATGTGCACTAAGAGGCAAAATGTTGAATTTTAACTGCTATATGACCTTATAGCAACACTCATCAACTGGCGAGGGAAGAATGCAAGCATGCAAACTACTCCAGTAAACACACCACACATGCAGCCCCTCCCAAGTGTTGCCAGGCCACTGTGCATGTGGAATGCCAATGTATAATACCCCAAGTCAAAGGTCAAACCACGCACTTGATCTCTCAAGTTGCCCACTTGGCCTTCTTCCAAGTGTACTTTACTTCATTTTCATAAAGGCAGACAATGCCTAGATAGATACAGGTGGGCCCCCACTAAACCCCACCTCCAAGCTGAAGAGAGTTTAAAGCCTGAAAGCCAAGCTACAAGTTAAATCCTCAGACCAGATTGAGAACTTGTTTTCCCATTTGGTGCACTGTCCTCTAATTGGCCCCCACCCTTCACTTATTTTACATATACCTACGCTTTCCTAATTGGTTTTTCTACACTATCATGCCCACCTTTGAGTGGTGTTTTCATTTTAACCTTTTTTGCATACTCACAAACCAATGAGCACGCACTCCCCATCCTGAGTCCATAAAGAGCCTCAGACCCAGAAACACCAGGGAACTATTCTTCCCCCATCCTCCCCTCTCCACTGAAAGCTATTTTCATCACTCAATAAATTTCTTCTCTGCCCTCCTCACCCTCCAATGTCCCACATATCCTCATTCTTCTTGGGCATGGTACAAGAGCTTGAGAATCACCAAACGCAGGTACAAGCTATAACACAGGCAAGCTAAGGCACACAGCATGGCCGAGCAAGGCCCAGGTGGGGCATTGCTGGCCAGGAATTCCCAGCTTGCAAAGTAACCAAGAAAAAAATCCTGCATCACTTTCATTCCTACTCTAAAGCTTTTTAATTAACTTTCACTCCTGCTCTAAAACTTGCCTCGGTCTCTCACTCTGCCTTATACCTTCAGTGGAATTCTTTCTTCTGAGGAGGCAAGAATTGAGGTTGCTGTAGACCTGTACAGATTCACTGCCACTAATACAACTAGTGTTAAGCAAATTGTTTCATTTATCTCGGCCTTAAATTTGTACATGTAAAATGGGGAGACGTCTAACTACCAGGTAGAATTAGATGGAGAATTAAATAAAATGAAGTATGTGAGAAGTGCTGTACATTGTAGATGCTCCATACACTACTTCCTACATTGCCAATTTCCTCTCAGAAACCCAGCAATGAGAGGGAATCAGACAAAGTCTTCATAATTGTGCCCTTGAAGTTGTCAGCTCACACACTGAGTTCCAGGTTCAGTTTTCCAATCACTTGAGTTCCAATCTCAGTGTGACTAACTAGATTATTGTCTCCCACCAGCTGTAGTTATTGTGTTATTCTCCATAAAACCTGGAATCCTTTTATCAGCGTAAGTGTGAAAAAATACTGTGGGTGTGGGGTTCTGTAGCAGAAAGGATGTTGCAAGCAGTTGGAAGCACAGCAAGACAAAAACAAAAAAAAAAAAAAAGGAATTCTGTCTCAAGTCTCGTTCTCCAGAGAACTTTGTAAGGTGAAGCATCTGTTAATAAAGGCACATATTTGGTCTCTTTTTTATAAGTTAGCCAGAAAACAAACAAGAAAACCCTAAGCAATTCAGGCATAAGGTATTAAAAAAAAAAAAAGGGCAATAGGGAACCTGCACATATTAAAATAGAAACTGAATTCAGAGATGATAGCTCCTGATTTCTGGGCTCCTAATGTGTGTCAAGCCCTCCGTGAGTTTGATTTTCAGCCCTCCAGATCCTATGAAGTGGATGTTCTGTTATCCTTTCACAGATGTGGATGCTAAGAGTCAGTGAAGGCTCTGGGAAGGTAAACAGCTTGCCTGCAGTCAAGTCTGCTGCTCTTCATCTCCATTAATGCCTCCCTAGTCCAAACCAACATCTTTATCCTCCTGGTCAGTCTCAGACGCTCTGCTTCTATTTGACAGCCTTACACTGTATATCCCAAAGAGTATCTAGAATGGTCTTAACAAAAACTAACAATAATACATCAAATCATCCCCTACTTAAAATCTCCCAATGACTCTGGAAACTAAGCTGTCAGTTTCTGAAAAAACTAAGCATGCAACTACCATATACTCCAGCGACTGCACTCAGGCATTTATCCAAGAGAAATGAAAACTATGTTCATACATAAACCTGCATACAAGCATTCGAAGTAGCTTTATTTGTAATAACCAAAAACTGAAAACAACTCAGTGGGTGAATGAATAAACTGTGGTACATCCACACCATGTAACATTACTCAGCAATGAAAAGAAACAAATTATTGATACACACAACAATTTGATGTTGAAAAAAGCCAATCCAAAAAGGTTACATATTGTAAAATTTCATACATATAACATTTTTGAAATGACAAAATTATACAAATGAGTAACAGGTTACTGGTTGCCAGGGGTTGAGGATGGAGAAGAGGGTGGGAGGGACATAGGTGTGACTATTACAAGGCAACACATGAACTCCTTGGGGTGACAGAACTGTATCTTGACTGTGGTGGTGAATACATGACTCTCCACTTATGATAAAATTGCATAGAATACACAAACACACACACGCAAATGAATACAAGTGAAATAGGAAATCTAAGTAAGATCGGTGGATTATATAAATGTCAATTCAATATGCATGTGGTAGTGATACTACAATGCAGTATTGTAAAATGCTAACATTGGAGGAAATTGGGTGTGGGGTATGCAGGCAGAATCTATTTTATTTCTTACAACCACTTGTGAATTTACAATTACCTCAAAATAACAAGTTCGATTTTTTTTTTTTTTTTTTTTTTTTTTGAGACAGGGCTTGGCTCTGTCACCCAGGCTGGAGTACAGTGGCATAATCTCAACTCACTGCAGCTTCAACTTCCCAGGCTCAAGCAATGCTACCACCTCAGCCTCCCAAGTAGCTGGTACTACAAGTGTGCACCACTATGCCCAGTTAATTTAAAAAGAAAAAAAAAAATTGTAGAGACAGGAGTCTCACTGTGTTGCCCAAGCTGGCCTCAAACTCCTGGCCTCAAGCAATCCTCCCACCTCAGCCTCCCAAAATGCTGGGATTATAGGTGTTAGCCACCATGCCCAGCCAAGTTTGAGTTTTCAAAAATTACCCAAAGGCTTCTCATCACATTAAGAATAACATTGTATTGCTTGCCCTGGCTCATAGAGCCCTACATGAGAAGGCCCTTGAAATTTCTCTGATCTCATCAATTACCACACTCCTACCCTCCTTAAGCATCAGTAGGGCCTTGCTTCCTCTTGTTGAAATGCTCTTCCTCTGATCTCTGCAGGACTTACTCCTTGTCACTCAGTTCTCGGCCTTTTACCCTCTCAGAGAGACTTTTCCTGTCCACACAATCTAAACAGGCTCCAAGATACCCTGTTACATCCCCCGTATTAGGTAGTACTGTGGCATGTATTACTATTTGTTGTTTTGCATTCATGTTTTGTTGTTTGTATTTGTTTCCCTTAACTTGAAAGTAAGCTCTGAAGAGTAGGGATGTTGTTTTTGTTATTTTCTGCTGTATTTCCATCAGCTGGAACAGTGAGTGCCAGACACATAGTAGGTGCTCAATAAATGTTCACTGAGTGGACACAGACAAGCATGAATGATAATCTGCGGAGAGAGGTCTTATTTAAGACCTAGTCATGTTCTGCTTGGCATTCAGGACCTCCATCTATCCCCAGTGGTTTCAAAGTCTCCACCCAGATTATATCTTAGTGTTTTATTGCAAGTCTCAACATTAGCAGGACAATCTAGACCTAAAAGGGCCAAGAATTCAGGGAACAGACACATTCTAGAGATGAACAGAAGAATAAGAAACAACTCAGGCAATAAAATGGTAAACAGGATGGAAAAGCCAGGTAAATTCAGTAAGTGCTCACTGACCTCCCTGTCTGCCAGGCAATGTGCTATGTACTGTGGAGATAAGAGATGAGGTCATCATAGCCTTGAGCCTCCAAGTCCCTCATGACTCTACCTGAGAGTCCCATCAAGAAAGGAAATCACTTGAATGCCCCGATAGGTGGGCTGGAAAACCTGAGCAGAGTAGACAAAGCTAACAGGATTCCATCTTAGAGATGATAATCATTGGGAAAATAATGTAGTCAGATACCAAACCAGTGGTCTCCCTTCCCCTTCAACTGGAGCAGGGCCATTTTGACCTGTATCATTTACTGAGATTTTCTAATCAAAAAAATGTCAAAAAGTGTTTGAAACCACTCTGTGTAAGGCAGACCCAGATCTTGGGCTAGCCTAACAGCAAAAGAAAGGATTTTGAAAATATTCTGTCATTTCAAAACAATATTTGCTCTAAACCTTTCCCACTTCTGTCTTTAAGAAATAGATAAATAGAAGCAATGTACTGACAGTCTCATTTTCAAGTCCCCAGTGGGTTTCATTGTTACAGTCACCTAGGGTTATCAAGCTGCTTCCTTCACAACTGCTGGCCAGGCGAGGCCTGGCACAGGCTATCAGAGGCTTCACACATCCCACTCCAATCAGAACAGAGCTGTCTCACTCTTAGAACCAAACAAAGGCAGGGTATTGATTTCTGCATGAACAACAGAGTTTAACTCTTGTGCTTTCAGCCTAAGAGCTCCAGAAGCCCCAGGAATTTTCCCAGAGTAAGGCATCTGTCCTTCTCTTGGACAGAGGATGTTTGTTCTCATGGCTCTGCAGTGGAAAGCACCATTCATGAGCTGAAAGGCCATACTGCAAGAAAGCACGAAGTTATGTGTTTGCCAAATCCCATACCCTCACCTACCATCACGCTATAGACTATACCAGGATTAGCCATTCTGATTCACTAATCCACTAGATCAAATTCAGGGTTGGGAGACAGATAACCTCTAAAATATGTATAGGGTTCCAAACGTTAATATAGGCTACTCCAGTCCATTCTTTGATATTGTCCTCTCATCAGCCCTATATGGGGAAGAAGGCAGGAATTTTTTTATACATATACTTTAAGTTCTGGGACACATGTGCAGAATGTGCAGGTTTGTTACATAGGTATACGTGTGCCATGGTGGTTTGCTGCACTCATCAACCTGTCATCTACATAAGGTAGTTCTCCTAATGCTATCCCTCCCCTTGGCCCCCACCCCCCTACATGCCCCGGTGTGATGTTCCCCTCCCTGTGCCCACATGTTCTCATTGTTCAACTCCCACTTATGAGTGAGAACATGCGGTGTTTGGTTCTGTTCCTATGTTAGTTTGCTGAGACTGATAGTTTCCAGCTTCATCCATGTCCTTCTTCACAATAGCAAAGACCTGGAACCAACCCAAATGCCCATCAGTGATAAGACTAGATAAAGAAAATGTGGCACATATACACCATGGAATACTATGCCGCCATAAAAAAGAATGAGTTCATGTCCTTTGCAGGCAGAAATTTTTATACCCATTTTACAGATGAAAAAATTGATTCAACAAAGCACTTAAGAAGTTGAGACTTACAGTTCCTAGTTCTTAGGGCTCTCCCCAGTCCCTTATGCATCTTCTCATGAAAATAATTTGAGTTTTTTCCCTGAAATGAAGAGTTACTTGAACCAAAATAATAAAACATATTATTTCCTTTAATCAGAACGAACTGTAACCCATATTTAGTAAAATATAGGAGGACAAAAGGGCCCTGGTCTTGGTATAAATCTCTATTTCTCAGATCTTTACTTTCCCATAAGACTGGTCTGAACAGTTAGCTCTGCCATCCCAATGACCCTATCAGTATTGGGAAACATCTTCCAGTTTCTCCTGATACAGAGGTTACAAATACACAGTTTGCTCATAAATCATCTCATATGGTGACATAAATAATGTTTCTTACTTGTATTTCCACATACCTCATATTATTTGACTCATAACACAGTGAAGTAAATATTGGTAGCTTATTTCATAGAAGAATCGATGGAAAAATTGAGGATCTCAAAATTAGTTAAATCACAGGAGATGGCACATTGAATGAGGGGCAGATTTGGATGCCAGAAGTTTAAATGACCTCTAAAATCTATTCTCTTATGCCCGTATCTTACAGTTCAGGCAGAGAGGCTGAGGAGGAAAAGACTATGTGTGTCCCGCAAAAGGAGGCTGTCCAAATCTCCCTTCCTCCCACAAATTCTTACTGTGCTTCTGATACATGCCAGAGATTAGCCTACTCAGTGGAGTCACAGCAGTGAAGAAAACAAACAAGGCCCCCACCCTCCTGAAGCTTCTAAATTCAAACATTAATGGTTTATGGATGCTTTTCATTGCTTACCATCTACCCTGCCCCACAAAAATACAGTAAGACCTCTTTGCATACTTTTCACAAAATGAGAAACTATGCCTGTAGTTATAGTTAAATGTGTAGGCAGTAGTTCTTGGTCTTTTTATTCCAAAGTGCTAAATACCTGACTCACCACTCCCATTCACTGCTGTGACACAGACAAAGCAGACTGGGGTTCTGTACAATTCCCTGCACATTAGCTGTATCTTAATTGTTTTCTCTCTGCCTCAAGACAGCATTGCAGAATGCAAGAAAGGTTCTATTATTACAGCATAACCATGAATCCGTAGGTAATTATTTGCAAGTTTCAACAGTTTAACTAGAAACGGTAACAAATTTTTTGTGACTCACCTCACAACTGGGGTACATTTATTTGAGACACTATATCCTGGACCTAGTTACTAGCACCAAGAATCTTGTAAGATTCCTGCCCTGAAGAAACGAATCACATAGTAATTCATCATAAACCATATATATTCTGTTATGGACCTGTATATCATATGTGTTGGCTGCCCGTCTGGAAATGTCTGTCACTTTCAGTATAAATTTTTAAAATTCCTTAGCTTAGTACACGATAGCAATGTAACAGGTCAGAAATGGCCTTCCAGATAGGAAGGGAGAAGAGGGATCAGGAGGCATGGAAACTCTTCCTCCAACCTTGCAGTTTTTGCCTTCAGCTAGCCTTATATATGAGTCATACCAGAAAGGAGAGTAAGAGCAATTATGAGGCTGTCTAAGCTTCCATCTCTTTATAGGCCACAATAGGTGGTAGTCAAAAATCTTGAGTGCATTAAGAAAAGTGGTACTTTTATTGACTATCAGAGATATACCCTCAGGTGTAAAGCCCTAAAACCCATCTGAATGAACTCGGTTCCACACATGAAACAGAATTTATTACATACTATTCAAATGAAGTTATTTTGATTTAGGGACTATAGGCATAGTTTAGGGAATAAACTAAAGATGGTGGGGCAATGAGAAACTACAATAACATCAAGATGTTGATATCCCTAAAGCCAAAGCTAGCATGTTCCAGAAGCCCAATGAGAGCTGAAGCCATGAAGGAAAGGTCTCCAGAGGGAACTGGTAGGATGCAGTTCTTGCCTGAAAATAGGGAACAAGTGGATTGAATACAGAAAATGTGGTACGTATACCATGGAATACCACACAGCCATAAGAAAGCATGAAATCATGTCCTTTGCAGTAACATGGATGCAGCTAGAGACCATTATCCCAAGCAAATTATTGCAGGAACAGAAAACCAAGTATCGCATGTTCTCACTTATAAGTGGGAGCTAAACAATGGGTACTTATGGACATAAAGATGGCAACGATATACTCTGTGGACTACCAGAGGAAGAAAAGAGGGGAAGAATAAGGGTTGAAAAACTATTGGGTACGATGCTCAGTACCTGGGTGACAGGATCAATCATACCCCAAACCTCAGCATCACACAATATTCCCAGGTAACAAACTTACCCATGTTCCCCCTGAATCTAAAATAGAAATCATTTTTTACATTTTTATTAAAATGAAAATTTTAAAGGGGCACCGAGCAAGGAGTCAGAAGAGACACACTTCTATGCAACTTTCCCTCCAGTGTATCACCATTGCATCTTACCGGCCAAATCCAACAAGCCACCAGCCGGCAAAGGAGTCTGGGTGTTGCAGTCTGCAAGGGTCGAGTTTGCAGAGCCCAGAGCAGGGCGGAAATGGATGAATACAACTTGGGGTGCAAATGAACAAAGAGAAGTGAAGTTTGCCCATTCTTCTAGCTCCATCTCAAGCCAACCTAACCTCCCCCTCTCTCTATGTCCCCCCTTTGACCTATTTGAATACAGCATAAATAGAACTTTAAAAATACCTAAATAACATAATAATAATAATAATAGAAAAATAAATAAGTAGAATAAAAAAGAATAAAGCAGCTGTCCTTTCCTACCTCAGGGCCTTTGCACATGCTGGTCCACCTTCCCTGAATTCTTTCTTTCTCCCAGTCCCTCTTCATATGCATAGCTTCTTCTTCCCCTTTAAGGCCCCACTAAACACCATTTCCCAGGGAGAATTCTGGAGACCTTAACATTTCAGAATCCTTATCTATAAAGGGTAATGATACATCACTCAAAACAGAGTGAGATGAAGACAGTTTGGATTTACCAAGTCCTTGTGCGTATGTTATATTGAAACGGCTCCGCTGTCTGGGATATACCCTGGTTCTTTGTCACGGTTGAAAAAGAATTTAGGATAAACATACAAGAGGAGTGGGTTTAGGAGCAGAAAGTTTA